>NC_056730.1:947009712-947099712 GCF_019279795.1 Protopterus annectens
AGTGGAGAGTGGGCAGCATGTAGTGGTGTGTCTAGAACCAACCAGGTCCCAGAGTAAGGATGGGTGCTGTCGAGGAGGCAAGGATGGGGGAACTATGGGTATCTACTTATTGGTCTCTAGGTGTGCAGGTGTTGGCTGATGTTGGCCAATATGGATAGCCCTAGGGATGCAAGCGAATGTGTTAATTGGGCAGAGACATCGCCCAACGAGCAGCCACACCCACTGCAAGACCCACTAAAGCAAAGTGTAATCTATATGGCAAGGAACGGAATACCCAGATGTAGACGTATATATGTAGAGCTATCTGTGTGTATATCCACCCATAGCGCTATAGAGATATGCTTCTCCCTCGCCATAGTACGAATGTATACATACAGAGAATGAATACAGTTACATACCCACATATGAATATATACATATGCAAACAACCATAGACCCATATGTCATTAGATTTTATATATATATATATATATATATATATATATATATATATATATATATATATATATATGTATATACATACAGCAAGATATGACTATACATGTATGCATACATATGCAGATATATCTGTATATATTAATGTAAATATATATATATATATATATATATATATATATATATATGTTACAGTAAATATACACATGAATATAGCTAGGATATGATACAGCAGTTACGGGTAACATATGTTCACAGGCCGGGCATGTGTTGGTGGGAGGTCCAGTAAACAAACGTGTAACACATAGCATCAACCCTCACCCCACCCCAGCTAGGCCGGAGAGACATACAGGCACACAATAAAAGTAAATCCACCACTGCTTCCCAGACTTCAGGCAGGAAACTACCTGTGGGAGAAATCTGCAAGATCTACACTTGAATCATAGACATCTATGTCCCTTGTGGGACTCCAAAAATTAATGAAGTAAATAGTGTGGGAAGAAATAGCCAGGGAATTGTTATGGCTAGGCTTGTATAGGCCCTAGGGCTGATAGCCTAGTACCAACCTATGAACCTATGACCGGAGCCAGGCCCTGTAATCATTTCTCCGACCAGGCTGTAGATGTACACAGACCAGTAGGTCCTGCAAGCCTGATAACACGTGGGTCGACACAATGTACATTTGTCCCGACACGGGGAGAGTGGGCAGTGTGTAGTGGTGTGTTTATACCCGACCTGCGCCCTCAGTAAGGATGAGTGCAGTAGAGGTGTGGCAGGCAGGGGAACTATGCGTATGCAATTATGGGCTTAGGCGTGCAGGTGCTGGCTGGCAGAGCCGTATTAGGACCACCCCGTGCATGTAAGTAATAATCTGATGTGGGCATAGAACATGCCCATACCCCGCAAACCCTAACAGCACATCCACTGGATAGTCCATAAACCACTGGGGGAACACATAGGGGCTATACCATAGAACTGTCCCCAATTACCAGGGACGTCCATGATTACAACTCAGAATCTAACTCTGTCCCACCTAAACTCTCCTATAACTAGTAATATTAGGAGGAAAGGTGGTGGAATACACGTAATGAATAATGACAACATGTAAGAGTCATAAACAGCATGTACCTCAGACAATGTGTATGACTACATATGGTCTGGGTCTGTCAATGTGTCAGGTTAATAGCACCAAACTTCTAAATGTATCCCTTATGTTGTTATGCAGTGTCCCTGATTCAGTGTTCATTCTTCCCCATTTGTATGAGAGGTCTGATAGTGACAGAAAGCACATATTCCACTGACTACCTTAGAAAGATGATAGAATAGGTTAGGTTTACCACCTGTCCACCTGTGTGAGGGATAGTCTGCTTTGGGCAGTTGTGTCCTGCAAAATAATTGAAAATATGGCAAATGTCCTTAGATATTAGGACAAATATTTCCTATATTGTCTGTAATAGTTGCATAAAAAAATTATTTTGTATCTGAAACACCTAAATGTTATAAGAGACAGAATAAGCAACTATAATGCTACAACAATAAGCTTTTATTTAGGCAAAACAGTGAAGTTCTTTTCTTTGTACTTGCTGTGAATTTGGATGTTTCTACATAAACGTCCCACCTTGGGCAATTGAAAAGGTGGCAACCCTATAATAGGTATGCAGTAGCATGACTCGGCCACGGATGTGGGTCCCAAAACCCAATTACTTGTCTGTATTGAAGAGTCTCGGTTCCCATGTATCAGCCAGATGGGAGCAGATTGTAAGAGGAGCACACAAATAATAAAAATAAATCACTGGACAGGCTGCCGATTCCATACAATCGAAAAGCATGCCATCGCCTAATGGGCAGCCATTCCCGATACTGTAGGCATGTAATCCAATGTAATACACATTACATGGTAATATTGTGGTCCTCGCTCCCACCCAGGGGTGTGAGTGTCAGATTCAAGCACCAATGTCAGTGCATTTGCAAGTGCGGGAGAGAGCGGGTGTAAGCCTGTTTGGCTACAAGTATGTGAGTATTGCACTGGTAAAGCAATGTAGAGGCTAACCGAGTGTAAGAAGCTGTGACCAGAGGTTAGCATTGCTTAACACCGTGCAAACCCATGCACACCCGCTCACGACTGCTTTAATGTGCCTTACTCTCTTCCTATCCAATGGCCTTGTTCTGCCCTGCGACCAAATAAACGTCCTCTGCAAGGCTCGGAACCAGGACCCTGCACAGAGAGCTAATGTGATTTATCAATATGCCATGGCAGATATGCAGACAACGGACAGTACCACAACCATATCATACAGCGCAGTCATTCAACAGTATAGAAATGTATCCCATCATGTAGATGTATATGTGAGTGGTTATGTCCAGCATATAGGTACATACTTATACAGAGATATATGAGGAACATACCACGTGGCAACAAAGCGTTACAAACAAATGGAACAGGAAACACCAGTGATGCCTGTATTATGTAGTGGTGTTGTTCTATGTAATCTCAAGACTCCCTCAGACAGAAATGTGTCATTCATACACGCAAACAGGTGTACATTGGCTGTATACATCACTCTGTGCATATAATGTATATTAACACAACAGTACCTGCCCAATCATTATGTGTGAACAGTACTCATGGAAGGTGCTGTGTGCAACATCCTCATCTGATAAAGGTAAATGGGGTAACCATAGAGGGACTGGTAGTGTTGTGTGTACAATGGGGTCATCCTCATCATGTGTACCTAGACCATTTTGGAGTGATGTGCATACCAGGATCGTGTGCCTGAGGGACAGGGGAGAGGATAACATGTATGTTGTGATGCATATTACAAGGGTACATGTGTCCAGTGGACATGTGTGTGAAATGGACAGCTATGTATAGGGCAGATGTTGTCCTAGGAACTGATTGGCCTTATGTTTCCATAGGGTGAAGGTCGGATGTGGGGGAAGGAGTGTAGGTATGGCTGTGGAGGATATGTAGGGTAGGATCACAGACAAGACAGCATACAGTGTTGGTATATGACACATGTGGGGGGGATACACCTCAGATGGGGTTGGGTATTTGGCATTCACAAGCCCATGGGAATAGTGGGATGGAGGTCCCCAGTCATGGGCAGCTGCCACTGCACCTAAACAGCTGCAAAGGAGGCAGTGCTGGGGGCTGTCCAGGAGGAGCAGCATCACCCTGTAAATGTGACACTCTGCCCTTGAACTTGCGTATCTGGCTTCAAAACCCCTTAGTGAGCCCCCAATGCAACACGTCCGGGACTGCACGACAGCAGACATGTACCTGTCTGGTCCTGTTCCCAGGGGGGACATGCCCCATCTTCAGTGGTGGTACCACTAGAAGGTGGTGCAGAGCCAACAGAGGTTGATGTCCAAGGCTGGGCCCCAGATGTGCTGGTGCCCGGTGCCATGGTCAGCTGAAGTGGGACAGGAGGTTCTGCCGGGACCTCCCAACCCATTCAGCCTATGGTGTTGCAGTTTAAACCCACATATGGCTTAGTGATAGACAACAGCATACAGGATTACCTACAACAGTATGCATAGATATCACCATCAACCCAACACAACAGATGGTATACATTTGCAGAAGGAGCACAACACATGCATATATACTACGTGCCATCTGTACAATGTGTAGTAGACGTGTGACTGCAGCTATGAACAGTTGCCCATTATTGGCTTGTCACTGGGAATCCCAGACAGTGTCTGTCATACCACTGTTTCATGTGACATATGTCCAGTCAGGGTTGCGATGGCATTAACACATCCCTATTATCATGTACTGTCTGCAATCCTCACATTATGCTCCTGCTGTGCACAGATGTGTGTTCAGTGTGTAACACAGGAAACAAATGGTTCCACACACTGACCAGTTCACAGATGGCCCTACAGATGGGCATCCCCTCACAAACAGAGTACTGTCACATCTGTATTAAAACATGCAGAATAGCCATTACCACACACAACATATTAAACAGGCAGTAGTCTCAATGCAGCATAGCTACACTTACATGCTGTAGTCACGTGTGGCACATCACCCTCCTGTCTTTAGGCTATTTCCCACTGTGTATGATGTTTGAGGTACATCTAGATATCATCTGTGATGCCGTTTCAGAACATCACATACAGGTACCACTCACAACGACTGTCATGGCCAAATACCAACATGTTTTTCCTAGATAGTGTACTGTGTTTATCATGCGAATGGCTATGGGAACACCATCACAGCTGTTCCACATGCAGTCAGCTAAAAGGGGACTATAATAGGTGCAGAGGCCATCACCTGAGCAGGTGTACACCTCCCCATCCACCAGAGAGTGTGTGGGTGGGACAGGCAAAGTACCCTAAGCATCGTCTGCCACACGCCTAACAGTACAGGGATCAAACCCCTGACTGACTAGTCATTACTATTACATGCACATGATGTTACTACATGTGCCACAAAGCCGACATGTTGCTGTGCTGTAAGAATATATGTGTGTAGGTGACAGATATCTGCAACAGAGATAGTAGACATACATTAGGTGAGGCACACATGCCTGTCCATGTAAACAGATGCCATTGTCGCCACAACCACACTCTCTAATGGACTCGCAATGACACTCTTTGCCAGGGGCACAAATACACAACCTAACTACTTTGTTTGCCACACTGCAGTAATGCACAGGACTACATGCACCACAGGGGATATCTGGAGGTTCTATGGGCTAGGGCATGTGAAAGTGTTTGACATCTGTTGGTATGCCAATGAGGGTTATACTGGGAGTGACTGTGGTTGGGAGCATCATAACCCACAAGCAGACACAAGGTGCCAGTACTGACATGCATGTATGCATTGCTGCATGGGTGTGTAGTGGTTGGCTGTGCAAGATGGCTGTACAAAGCTGGGTGAGGGGTACTCCTTGGCATCGTGTCAACTGATAATGGTGTGCATTGCAGGGGTGTAGTGTCTGAAATGTTCCACAGAGATGGCTACTGCATGATCTACTCTGACATCCTGGTTACCAATGTGTATGGCCATAGCTTTGCAATGCATGCCATGTCTGTGCTTGATAGTCCTTCACATGGACATTGCCTGGGATGTGCATGTCCCACAATACTGTACAGTGACATGTACAGGTTTACCTGGTTTGGCAGACACATGTTGTGTACACAGAATGTAATCCCCGATATGCCACTACTGTCCTGGTGTGGCGAAACCTGTTTATAGTGAGCAGGTTGACCCTGCAACTGCATTGATATTATGATACAGGTATTCCCTGGTATCAGTGGCATTGGTCCATACAGGGCTCATGTGTACGGCATTGTATGGCCTCTGTGGATTACATTTGATGGCACCACATATGTTGCAGACATCCAGCGGGGAACATAGTGAAGGCACAATGTCTGCAAATATGTGCCTATTATACCACTGTACAGGGTGCCATGTCCTCTGCAGGCCACTGCATTCACACCATGCCTACTGTCTGTCATCAATGTGCATGGTACTAGCAACATAGCGGGATATCCTAGGCACCTGTGTTTGTGCATGGCACATGGGTGCAGGACATATACTGGGTACTAGTAGGGTTGCATACATTGTTCACCAGGCCTTTTGCCAGATGTAGGGGTATGGCTTGCCAACACATTCCCATGGCTGACTGACAGCTGTACTCCTCGTGAGGTGGCCAATGTGTCATAAGATGGACACCATATAGGAAAACTACAACATTCGCTCCCCAACATATCCAATGGTAAGACACTCACAGCCACCTCTACACAGGCTCTGACAGACAAACACACACTTTTTATGTCCTGTATACAAACCCCAAACTACCGTATCACACAGTAGAAATACACTTTCAGTGCACGCGCTACAGCAAATACTGGGTTACAGCACACCTACAGGTGTAGACCTAGGTGGGTGACAACAGCAGGATTGACAATGGTGGTCATGTGATTTGTACAGAGAGTGCATACTCTACAAAGCACTGTACTTGTCTCACACAGGCAGACACACACACACACACACACACACACACACACACACACACACACACACACACACACACACACCTGGCATGTCTGGGATTAGAACACCGACCTAACTACTTTAGCACACTACAGCATTACGCAGTTACAGAACGCACTACCCAGATTACTGGGACACAGCTCTACCAGAGGTGTATTTGTAGGTTGTTGACATCATCAGCCTTGCCAAAGGTGGATATTAGAATTGTATGGAGTGTGAGCAGTCTAAAAGCATTATTTAGTCAAGAGGCAGATGGGGACACACACACACACAAACACACACACATACACACTTAGCAAGTCTGGGATTAGAACACCAACCTAACTACTTTATTGCACTACAGCATTATGCAGTTACAGAACGCGTTACCCAGATTACTGGGACACAGCACTCCCAGAGGTGTATTTCTAGGTGGGTGACATCATCAGCCTTGCCAAAGGTGGGTATAAGAATTGCATGGAGAGTGAGCAGTCTAAAAGCATTATTCAGTCCAAAGGCAGATGGGGACAAACACACACAAACACACACACACACACACGCACACACACACACACAAACACATACACACACCAGTGGTGGGAACAGAACACCTGCCTATCTACAGATCACTATTGCAATACTACAGAGCTACAAGTCACGCCACACAGACTACACATTTCAAGGCTGTCATTATGACCTTCTAGGAATGTGGACATCAACAGGGATGCTGGCAGTTAAGATGTACATACCTGTGAACCTGTGTGTTTAAAGTAGGAATCCATCCTGACCTGGAGTATGCCCTTCTGTGGAATGGATGACTACTATCACTATACAGGGTTACAATGGCCATGCCCATACACAGAGGCACATAACCGACACAAGGTGTCACTGGGCATGCTCACACAGTAGCACAGGACTGACAGGGCTGTTTGGAATGCACTATTTGTCCATCTACACAAGGTTATACTGGGCATGCTCATACACTTAGTAGCACAGGGCTGTCTGGGATGCACTCTGATTCTAAACACAGAAGGCCACAGTGGCCATGCTATTACAGTTAGATGTAAAGAACACATTGTAATGGGCTCTAGTGTTAGTTGTCATTGTTAGCAGGAACGCTGCTCTACATATATCTGACACTGGTCTTTTACACAACGTCTGCTGCTGTCCATCACCTTAAATGTACCATCCTATACCAAGCACAATACTACCACTCACAGTGATGTCTTGCTAGGAGTGGAAGTTGCTTGACCAACACAATGAGTCTTGCTAGGAGTGGCAACTGCTTGACCAACACAATGGGCCAATATCCTGCTGTAAGTACGAGGTTGTCCAGTGTTTGTCATTCTGGGATGACATGACTGACAGTAGACAGGCCTTTGACACATATCACATGCATCCATGATTCAAGGGAGTGGAGATAATACCCAAGTCACATTCACCCATATAGTGCCTTTCCAAGGCAAATGTCCTAAACACAGGATAACACCCTGACACCTAGAGGACAACTGCATTGTATGCTTATACTAACCAGTGCTGGATGTGTAGCATCCATAATCCCAGCTGCTCACTGTAGATCCAACAATGGGGAGTACTGACATCTGTGCAGTGAGGAACACCTGGCTGAAGGCTCTGTAGTACACAATAGCACTACCACCATATACCTCAGAACCAAACATGTGGGCCATAACACAGGTACGGATCACTCCAGGTGCTGGTGTCCCCACATACATAGAGGCCACTCACATGTACTGACCGGTACCCCCACGAAAGGCATCACAGATGAGTCAGGTGCAGGACAGTGTTAAATGCTGCACTCTAGGATGTAAACCTCAGACACCACCATGCCCTCGGACCACCAACACACATCCATACATGTTGTAGGACATATAAGAGTACACCACCATGTGATCCTTGACCAGTGGACTGTACGAAACTCTACATCAACTGTAGAGGGTACCCATGTACTGACACAGTTGCATCATGTGTTATGCAATGCAATGATACCACTGTCTGTAACCAGGTCAGCTGTACACCTACCGGGGCCCTCAGCTATTTACAGCATTAGCAGATGACTGTTGCTGTATACCAGTACACACTACTCATGTTTGGATGTGACATACATGTACCTGCCCTGGATATGTACATGCCACACATACACAACATACATGTAAATAGCATAGCTGTTGTTGTCCTTTGTGCAGACAGGTGGCTTCAGCCATTACACACATGCACATGGAATGTAGGTCCATGGCTGCTGAATGCTAACAGTACATAAGGTGTGATATCGATGTTGACAGAGGTAACATTCCCTCTGTACCGGTCACCCATTACACCTATCATATCATACAGCAGTCCATGTGTCATGTATGTCATTACACATGTCCACCAATTGCAATGCCTACAAACATGCCCAAATGACAGGATTGTAGGACCTACACACATGTACATGTAGTGCAGTTGCTCATGTATGCAGGCGACATGTATCTAAGTACATCATGCAGTTGCAATGCAGCCTCAACATTGCCAACTGTATATGGTGATATGCTGAATGTATGGAAAGATGTACCTCAGGTATGAACAGATGTATGGAAATAACTAAGTGGTGGGGCATCTTTGCAGATGGATGTTTGCTGAGGACACCTCACAGGTGTGTCACAAGCGGTCCTACAATAACCTGTGTAACCGGTAAGCAATGGTTTTGTTAACTGAAGGACATAACACACAACATAGACAGCGGTCAGGGTAACACCGAAGGTAAATCACTGGACACCTGTAACAGTTAAGACCTCCCATGTGCATATATCAGCACACTTTGTAACACATGCAATACTGCTGTATGATCTGTCATACATATCATGAGCTAGGCAGGTGTTTGATTCACAGTACTGGCATGTGTGGTTGTGTGTGTATCCATATATGTCACGTATGGTGGGGAATACATCTCAATTGTTACTCACTCTCCTGTACACTAGTGTAGACATCTGTACAGACTGCAATGTAGAAAGCAGGACATAGGTAGGGGTGTGTATCTCACACATGTGAGGTATCTGTATATCTGTATGCGCGTGGCATAGGTGTATTCAATAGTGAATGCCACAGTGTGTGTGTGTGTTTGTGTGTGTGTGTGTGTGTGTGTGTGTGTGTGTGTGTGTGTGTGTGTGTGTGTGTGTATGGCTGTCTGGTCCCTGGAGTGAGGATGTATGTTACCATACTGAACTGATAAGACCCCTTCCCCCATCCAGGCAATGCAATCTACTGTCCGTGATGATGTCCCTGATCTTAGGCCATACTGACTACCTGTACATGTATATTATCTGTGGTGAGTCATGTAAGTGCACAGTACTGTAATGATAATTTGCACATAGGCAGGGGTCCTCGCCTCAACAGTAGCAACTGTGTGTGAGTGTGTGTTACTGTGTCAGTGAATCTGTGAGTGTGTGGGTATGTTACTGTGTCACTGAATACCTGTGAGTCAATACCTGAGTGTGTGGGTGCAGTTGTGTGTTGGCATCCTATCATGGGAGCGTGTATAACTGCTTCCCAATGAGGCATCACACTTCCCACTGGCCTCTACCATTGTTATCAGCTAGACTGCTCTCTTACCTCACCACTCCATGTAACTGTACCTGTGATGTCACCCAGTATGGATGTCACGTCTGTAGCCACAGTAGCTTAATAAACAGCTATCATGCTCTTGGATCAGTAGACGTGTTTGGAACATGGGACATTCTCACTGTTATGTGGCAGCTACATGGTGCATGCTGGTATATTCCTACATACCTGTGAGTAGTCCACATTGACATATGGGACACTAACTGCAAACACTGACATCCACCAGCACGTGCAATTTGACATGAAGGAGGAAAGCAGAACATCATGACCAACATGCAGTTACTGCTGTTAAACAAGACACATACTGTTAACAGTACGAAATGCATTGTACACCTGTAGTACATGGTATGTCTGCTGCCTGTCAACAGTACTCAACAATTGTAAACTACACTTATCTTCCTAGTCTGTTCACCCTGTGCATCAGACCATATGAGCATGTCCCTGCACCAATGGTGTGGATGTCAGGGATGTGGCACAGGCATCATTATATGCACAGGGTGATAATGTTTGCCAGAGGCCTAGGCTGCACCATTGGATGACATCATGTGTGTGAGTTAGGGCTTTTGATTAATTGGGCATGTGTGGATGTTATGCATGTGTGTGTTGCGGTGCCCTACATATGTTTCCAGTGTGTGCGTGTATGTATGCACACAGTTCTGGCATGTGTCTGGCCTACACAGGGGTATTACTGACAGCTGCAGACTGTACAGGCCAGGTTTTACAGGTCACGGTGTCCAGCCACGGATATGTGACCTGTGCCTGCCAGGGGTTGCACGGGCACTACCAGGCAGAGGTGCATATTGGGTACTGTCTGATGATACTTGTCCATTGGAACTGTGTCCCTGTTGGGACCATCCAGGGCCATGTGCACGTGGCCTGCTGTGTCGTGATATAGACAGCACAGCACCAGCTGCACTGCTGCTGCTACCGCCACTATGGGAGCAGACATGTGAGGTAGCTCGTTCATATAGACCTGAAACAGGTGATGTAGCAGGCCTACGCCCACATGCCCGATGCCTCACTCCTACCAGATGTTCCAACACAGACAGCTCATGCTTGTGGATTGTCATGCCATGGTCAAGGACTCCAACCATGTCACCCAACCATCTATCCAAAGCTTATCTGCTGTTGAGCATTTGCATTGCATGGATGTTGTTATTTAAAGAACAGACAGCAGCCCTCTGAAGCCTCTGATCTTCTCTGTTGTGCCATTCAGCACGTGCCTGTTCCTCCATTATAGCCTGAAACATGCATCTGGTGACACCAACTGCTGCGCTCTGTCTTGCAGGGGCATGTTGGCCAGGGTCCTCCTACGAGCAGCACTGGCCACGTGCCTGTGTGGAGCATCAGCAGTCAGTTGGCTGACACCATGGTGTGGAGGGACACCTCCTATAGCCCCCAAACTTTCCTGTTCCAAGCTACCATATGCCAACTGCCCTTCCTCTATGGCCACTGGTGATGTGGTATGTGTAGGCATGGGATCTGTGTGCGGGGATGAGGGGGATATAGGTGGAATGGCAGCCAGTGGCACAGATTCAGCCCCTGACAACTCTGCCTGTGCCTCAATCATACGTTCATCATCACTGCTAGAGTCTGTGGGGACACTAACATCAGATGGACCACAGAGGGGCAACGCACCTACATCACCTGTGAAGGGCAGACAAGAACTGTACATTACAATCTATACAATAGACACAGACGCACATACAGACACACGCTATGGCAGCCAACATGAACGTGATATGACAGAAGGCATGCAACATGCATGTGATACGGCAGATGGCATGCAGCGCAGACAATAATAGTGGTAGTTATCATACATCCATGGGTTGCACACAATAGCATGCATGTGTCATAGCAGAAGGCAAGCAAATTACGCAATCATAGTAGTAGTAGTTAGCATACATCCCTGTGTTACACCATGCAGACCAGCACAGGTTAACAGTACACCTGCTTGATGTGTGACATATTACCTTGACATTCACATGTAGTATGACATGTGATCTGCTGACGTGTGCAATGACATGCATACATGTTTAACACAATGGCATCCTGTCAAATATACTGTGGGGTAATGGTGTCCCAATGCAGTGTTGTCTGTCCGCCCTACAGATATACTGCACATTTAGCTGAGGGGCATGGCCATTACAGGGAATCATGAGGCATCTCTATTGCTATACAGTGTGAGTTACAGTCCGTTCATAGCCATGACTGTGTTCAGATACAATACATATATATTGTGGAATGTGACCCACGTCACTGATGTGTATACACACTAAACCATGATGTGGAATGTGTGACACAGGTCACTGAAGGGTATACGGATGACACCCCTGCACATCTGCAACCATATAGCTGCTGCCTGGCAACTATGGCCAGACATGGCAAACTCATCGGTACACCATGTCCCACATGAAATCTGTGTACCACACACACACACACACACACACACACACACACACACACAAGGAGCAAGTATGACATTGATGTTGACACCAGCAAGGGGAATGTACTGTATCTGTGGACTGATGTGGATACTGTACAGGTGACTGCTGTCATGTCGTGACATACTCAAGATGTTCAACACATCTTATGTGGTGGATTGATGTCACGCCTACACAAGATGTGGACAGGCCTGTAGGATGTCTAGTGTTCCACATCTGCAATATAACCATTACACAAAGCCCATAGTTGGACCATGTGTAGCCACTGTATGACAGGGTGTACACACAAGCACATCACATCTACTGTGTGTGTTGCTTCATGTCTCTGGCCATCCTCCATGGCCATGTGTGTATATGTGTTGGCCAACTTATTGTGACGGGTGTCTATTTCACATGTCTGTGTTGTCCCATATGACATACACCCATAGATGTCATATGCTCCACTGACAACAGGGTTATGCAGACAAAGGGTGGTATGTTTGGTATGTGAGATATGTTTTTCAGGATAGTTGGGCAGTGTTGCAGCCAGGTCACTAGATGTCATGGACATGTCAAGATAGCGCATCACATTATGTGACATTCATAGCAGGGCTATGATCCACAACAGTCAATCCTGTGGGCTGGCCATACTCCAGCTCACTGTGTAGTACTGTTTGTATTCCCCACATGTGTAGTTCTGATCTGCAGTACATGTCCCTACAGTGAACAGCACCTCCACCATTGTATGCGCAGCTGTCTACACATCTGGCAATGACAGTTTGTGAGGATTCATGTCGGTGATTCACATAGTTTGCAAGTGTTGCACAATGGGTAGCCATTGTGATGCATTGCAGGTCCGACCTGTATATTGTGACAGGACCATACATTATGTGTACATGTGGTAAATGGCCACATGGCAGATAGATCTGTGCATTACGATGCCTGATAAATAATAACAGTCTCACCTGCAATGGGCTGCTGTCACAGCGGAATGCCAAAGGTACCTAAATAGGAGTAACACAGGAGTATGAGCATTATCCACACCTGTATGATAGCTACAGGGTGCAATGTGCATGTTAACACATACACCAGTGTGCATATGCAAAGTAGCATACTATAGTATGTGGCATGTGTGTATACATGCCTTGCATATGATGTTACATTACATATTGTACAGTGACACATGCAACTTTATTGAATATAGTTGTTATAGGTGCAGTAGTGACTTACCAAGCAACATCAGGCTCGGTGGTTGAGAGACACCCACCTCCAAAATATCGGCTAAGGCTTATGGATGTTGTTCTGCAGGTGTCCCCAGGTTGGCTAGTAGCTCCTTGGTACGTATGAGTGGGGTTGGTGGTCCACCACCTGTTGTACCTTGTTACCTGGCGAGTGCATTTGCATGCTGTTTCACCCATCTAATGAGGTCTATATAGTGTCTGCGCACCTGCTGGTATGTGCGGTTGTGGCCACCCACATCATTAACCCTCCTGCAAAGTTCCATCCACAGGGCATCCCACTGCTGTGCATCCTGTGGCACATGACTGAACAGGATATCATGATTGTCATGTAGGTATGGGGTGAGGACCTCATCCTCCAAGCTGGTATAAGGGGGTGGCCTTGCATGCGACATACCTGGAAGACATAATGATAGAGACAGGTCACAGTAACTCACAGAGACATACAGTGCTACAGCTCAACATACATGTGTATCACATTTATTACAATTAAATAGTTGTCTTTGCAAATCTACATGACACTGACACCACTGACATGTTTGTGACACACACATGTGACACTCAATGGTGAGTGGATATTATCACCATATATGTGTGTGTGTCACCTGATTACATTGCTCATACTCCATGTGGATGCTGTCTTGATGTGGGCATGTCTGTTTGCCTGTACTGGTGTTCCTACCTATCAGCACATGGCTAGATGTGTCCACATTAATGCAGTCAACCTTGATGCTGCGTATATGTCACATATAATGACTTACACTGCCTTAACAGACATGACTTGTGACCCTGCAGACTTGCTCACAGAAGGTTTTACATGTATGTTTCATAGTTTAGTACTAGGCTATCTGCCCTGGGGCATTTGTAAGCCTAGCCATAGTGATGTGGCTTTCGCCACCCCATGAAATGGTACAAAAATGCACAGAATAGATTTAGAATACTGTGCCTCTGTCTAGTAGTGACACAATGAAGGTCCCCTTATATAATCAAATTAGTTTACTGTGCCCCTGTCTAGTAGTGACACAGATGTGACCCCTGGGGTAAACTTACGATCTCCCATCCACTCATCAAGATTTCTCTTGAAGAGAGTCAGTGAGGGGCTCTGCCTAACATGAACTGGGATCTTGTTCCAAAGCATGGGAAGCCTCTGGGTTATTAATCTATCCTTCCAGCATGTCCTATTCATACTTGTGCCAAGGTTTAAGTCTTTAGCTCTCGTGGTCCTGATGGATTTGGATTTTTTGAGGTGGAGCATGTCCATCAGTTCCTGATTGGACATGGCCTTGTACATCAGGCAGAGATCACCTCTGAGCAGGCGGTATGCTACTGAATAGAGCTGGACTTTCTTTAGTCTGGCAGAATAAGACATATGTTGGAGACCCTTGATCATCTTGGTGAGGTACTTTTGTGGTCTCTCCAGCTGTTGCAAATGCCGGGTGAGGTACATACCAAATGGGGCATTGTACTCAATCATGGGTCTGATGAGGGGGGAGTATAGGGGTACAATGACATCCTTGGATCTGGATGTGAATCCCTTCATGATGAGGTGTGCAAGGTAGAATGTTTTTCTAACCACTTTGGCAACGTGGGTATCAAATGAGAGGTCGCTGTCAACTTGGGTCCCTAGGTCTCTGATTACTTTTTCCCTACTCAGTGGGTTGCTGTCTATGTGATAATTTGTGGGTACTTTGTTTTTCCCAAAGGGGATGACTATACATTTTTTGGCATTAAGTTTAAGGCCGTGACTCCGGCACCAGTTGTCCGTTTCTGTGAGGCCTTTTTGTAGGATGTATGTGTCCGCTGGTGTATCGACTATGGTGCCTAGTTTGCAGTCATCTGAGAACTTTGTCAGCCACAACCCTCCCATGTTTGCTTTAACATCTGAGAAATAAATGCCGAACAAGAGGGGTCCCAGGATAGATCCCTGTGGGACACCACTTGTGACTGGCTTTGAGTCTGACATTGCTCCAGCAATTTTAACTTTATGGGTTCTGTCCTTTAGCCAGTTTGCAACCCATCTAGTGACATAAGGGTTTATGTTTAAGATGTTGAGCTTATCTATGATGCCTGAGTGGGGTATTGTGTCGAAGGCCTTAGCCAAGTCCAGGTAGGCTGTATGGACTGCTTTGCCCTCATCAATGGCTCTAGTAACTGTTTTGAAAAAGTCAACCAGGTTCAAAAGGCAGGATCTGCCCTTTACAAAGCCAAACTGGGTGGGGTCAAGTGTCTGTAGGTCCCCTATGTCTCTGTTTATGAGTTCCATAATGATTCTTTCCATAGCTTTGCAGACCAGGCTGGTTAAGCTTATGGGGCGGTAGTTCCCAGGGTCTGTAGAGGTACCCCCTTTGTAAAGTGGGACCACTGTTGCTGTACGCCAGTGATCAGGTACATACCCTGTAGTAAGGCTAAGGTTAAATAGCATTTTTATGTGTGGGTTTAGCTCCTCTTGGAGTTCACGTAGCACGCAACCCGGGATACCGTCAGGTCCCATTGATGCTGTGTTTTTATCTTTGTTGAGAGTGGTTCTCACTTGGACATCTGAGATGACAGGGAGATTACATTCAGCTGGGATAAGTATTTCTTCTTTTGGGGGTGAGGGAGGGGAGAAATTTGCACTGAACCTGTCAGCCAGAATGTTGGCAATATCTGTGGGTTCAGTGTATTTTTTGTTGTTGTGAACTAACTCTGAGCATATCTGAGGGTTTCCGCTCAGGTTTCTAACATAGCTGAAGAAGGCTTTGTGGTTATCTTTAGTGTCCTTAGCGATTTTTCGCTCAATCTACACGGCACTGTACAGCAATTCAACATCCTGCCATGTATCACCTGCATTGAACATGTGATACACATGGGACACTGGCTAGCCAGATGGTATTTGCAGGGATGGATATCAACTATAGCATGTACAGTCAAAGTTAACTAGTAGGCTATATGCCCTGGGCCATGTATGAATCTTGGATGAAAGGTTACCTAGCTGTAGCCGACAGGTGGGTCTCTGGGGCAAGGTGGAGCAGTGCCACATAACTGATCCACAGGGTTAATGATACATTTACCATGTGGTCATCACACCATGTCTGAGAGGGGGGCAATGTGCAGCTTTACTGGATGGGAATGCATAGTATGGCAGGACTGTGTAAAGTGTATGGGACAAGGATCTGTCCAGCATCTGGTGATCCTAGTACTAGGAAGGTGGATGTCCATGAAGTATGTGTTTGAGATCAGAATGTGTACGTGTAGCATGTCCAACATCACTGGGTTGGACATGGATTTATTCAGGGTATGCATCATGCTACATAGTGGAGATGGGGAATGGAAAGGATGGTGTAGGCCATCTGAACATGGCCAATACCCCTTAAAGGAAATATGTGATCTGATATGGGTCACTTGAGTGTTGTGTATGGCTGGACAATGATCTCTATATTCATGGATGGCACCCTGTCATGATTAGGGTTGCCACATATGACTACCTGAGAGGTGTGGTGACGTAACTATCACAGGAAAGACAACTGCCCAGCTGCATCCCTTGCACACAGTGTCCATTATGTTGACTGCTGCCTAGGTGGCAGTTAATGGGTGCAGGGTTATTAACATAGGGGTGACAATGCAATATGTAGCTCTCAGATTGTGGCCATATGTCACACAACCTCACCCACAAAGCCCCTTCTGTATGTTGTCCACAACAGTCTGAGTTGGCTATTGCTCCTAGGTCATAGTCATTTGCATACTTCAATAGGCAGATGCCTTCTGTTTGTCTGTGTGGTATGGACTACAATGAGGGGGAGTGCAATTAATTAACCCTATCTTACTGTAGCTGACACTGGTGTGATGTGCATGTATTATTCAGACACCTTCTGTAGTGCTGGTTCTGCCAGCAGTCCCATTGTAAAACACTCCTGTGACATGTACATCTAGTATACAGAGTATAGGTGGAACACAGTATGGGTGATGATCTCCTATGACTTGGCAAGGTTATGATATGCAGTGTGAAATCAACCTTACTGTCATCTATATATCATCATATATGTGTATATAGCATACACCTTTCATTGGGTACATGCCGGTTTGTCCTATTTCCACACACTCCTACCTTTTGTGTTTTAACCTGACAGTATACACAACTGCCCTTGGTACATCTCAGGTAGCTTAGTGGTAGGTCATTGTGAAGATTGTGTACATGGTTGCATGTTCTAATCCTGGCAGTGGAAATTTTACCTCTCAGAGCAGGTACTGGTAGTGCAATGGTAATTAACGCACATTCCAGCGGTTGTGTGTTCCAAATGTTTATTATTCTGTGGAATACTACCTATATATGCAAGCTGTGGTTAAGGTATACTATGTAACATGTAAATAATCTGAGAAGATTCTTGTCATGGGTACTCCCCATTATTTGGAACTACATCCCTAATTACATTATACGAAACCACTCACTAACACTCCAGAGAATCCTTGCAGAGTGGGTGGGGAACAGTGGATACACCCCAGGGATCCTGCAATTGTCTCTGCTCCACAGAGGGACAGTTAGTTAATCAATGGGGTGGCAACAGCAGACACTTTTTGGCTATGCTTATGAGTGGCCTTGGCGGTTGGGCATGTACCTACCTATGTATCTATGAACCTGTACATACAGTATGGACAGATGCTGATAGCTTAATTTACTGTTCAGGTATTGACTTACCTTGTGCCAATGGCAATTGTGTGTACAATAGTTGAGGGCTACCTATGTAGGATGCAGACAGTAGACCACCTATACATGACAATTTACAGTTGGTCATGTGTGTGTGTGCCATCCATGTTTGCTGTGTGTGCAGGTGGAGAAGGGTGTCAGTCCATAAGTGCCTACACTGTCAGTGTGTGTGCTGTACGTTCCCACTTTGCCAAGGCATAGGCATACTGGGCACGCCTCAATCTGCCTACTGGGGCTGGTCTGAGTCCCTCTGTGCCTGCGGGGCCCTTGGCAATGGTGGTGGGCTGTGAGGGCCTTCACCATTCTGTCCCTGCTGCAGCTGTTTCCGCAGGATCATATTGTGTAGCATGGCACATAATATGAAGATGTGGGCAATTGTGCTTGGAGAGTACTCAGAGCTCCACCAGATATGTCCCAGCAATGGAACCATGATTTCATCATCCCAAACACACTCTCTATGATGATTCTGGTTTCTGCATGTGCCTCATTATGGCATTCTTGCATGGCTGTGTGTGCATTTTTGATGGGAGTCATCATCCACGGTTCCAGTGCATAGCCAGCATCCCCTACCAGGTGGCCATATGGGATGCCCCCCCTGGCAAATTCCTGATAGAGCTGTGAGGCATGCCAGATGTGGGAGTCGTGATAGCTTCCAGGGCTGCCGGCACACACGTCCATGATAATGCCCTGGGCATTGCACATGACCTGGCAGTTGATGGAGGAGTATTCCTTGCGGTTTATGAAATGCCTATCCTGCTCACTGGGGGGTGTCTTGATGTGTATGTGCATGCAGTCTATTGCACCCAGTACCTCCGGGTAGTCTGTCACATGGTGGAAGAAACGCATGTTGCTGGCCAACTCCTCCTGCATTTGAGGGAAGTATATGTGCTCATTGGCATGTGGTAACATGGCATTCAGGAACTGGTGGAGTACCCTGGATGCTGATGCCTGTGAGATCCCCATGATATCCCCAGTTGGCCTTTGAAAGGTACCTGTGGCTAGTATTCTCAAGCTTACACATACCTTCATGTCCACTGGGATGGGTTCCCCTCTGTTATTTCTGCCTCTGAGTCATGGCTGGCAGAGCTCAACAAGTTGCTGTATGGTGTCCCTGTCCACCCTGTAATGCTCTACTATCTCCAGATCATGTAGCCCCTGGTAGGTTACCCTGGGTCTGAACACTCTTCTCCTCCTCCAGTGCCTGAGATGGTTGTCAGCATCATCCTCCACACCACCGTCAGTCTCCAACACATGCTGGTGAATCAAAGCTATGGCAGCCCCTAACATGTACTTATTAAAAGTTCCCCATCTGTATACACCAATGGTGCAGAGTGTCTGGGAATACACAAGTGTGTGTGTGGGACTTTCACACCTTATACTATTGTGCAATGGATAATGCTGGTGTAATTGGGTGTGTATGTGTAATTCCAGCTGCAGGGTATCTTAATTATGGGTTTTACAGCAGGTACTGCTATTGTGGGGCCTTTGGTGTTGACTTACGCTTGGCTGCCATGATTCATCTATTGTCCTCTACTTCACTTTTCAACCCGATTTCCCTCCCATTGTCATTCATGCATCCAGCTGCCTGCTTTCTTGTTTTGTACTTCCACAACCCAGGATTGTGTTGCAAAATGTGTTATGTAGCTGATCTTCTGCAAGTTTGTTTTGTTCTGCTGTGACAGTTCTCTTTTCTTTGCAGTACGGCACCTCTCCTTTCCTGTTCTGCAGGTAGTTGCTAGCAGCCTTGTTAGCTGTTGTCAATGGCCCACTGTGAGTTCCTAGGTGTTAATTACTCATTTGTACTCCAATTGCCAGGCTGCAGCATTTCCTTATTGTCTTCCCATATCCTTCCTGTTTCAGCTGTGGTGTGTGCCACGCACAGCCATTTACCAGGTTTCGAGCACGTTTTCATCCACGTTCACATGCACTTTTGATTACCTTGTGTGCTCTCAGCTAAGCAAAGCTATGGCTACTTCCACACCCCTATCCTGCAGCTTTGCTTAGCAATAGGCAACCCGGATTAGCAATCCTCCAATGTGCTTACAGCTATGGTGGCGCACTCCTCTCTTGATGTCATGTTTACCTCCAGGCCACACCTCGGTGTTGTACTGCTACGCTGTGTGGTAGATCCTTACACCGGCAGGGAGTTTGCGATTCAGTATTACTTGACTCATTTGCATGGCATTGACTACTAATTCCTAGTTACCATGCAGAACACTGTCACAGACCCTTAGCAACTTGCGCCATGGTTGTGGTGTAGAATGCGTGCCATTGACTATTATGGGGAATTCATGAAATGCGTTACATTGCAGTTTTATGACATCTAAATATATTTTCATTGTGATCCTGTTTGAGCACCGATGCACTGCGGTTTTACTTTGTGTTAGTGTGGCCATGACATTAAATGCTATTTTTTATGTGTTGTGCATTTTTGTATGCCATTGGCTATATATTTAGCCATTGGCATACATTAACATTATAACACGTAAGTTTGGTCCACTTTCATGGCTCCGATTTTATGTTTGAAAAAATGTAAACCTTTTTTTGGTTGACATTTCTTCATGCTTACGCTATGCCTGCACCACTTCATGAATCGCTATATACCTTCATTTGCATGCTACACTGCTGCGCATGGGGTAATTAGCATACATGCACCGGGAGCTGCGCAGCTCTGGTGTACGCTGGTAGTGCATGTGGAAACAGCTTGTACCTGAATTGCTCGGTGGCCATATTTGGCGTTAGATTGTCAATGCTACTCTGGCACCTGGCGCAAGCTTCATGAATCCCAGAGATTGTTTTTTCATTTATTTATTTATTTTTTTTTTGGATCTCAACCCAGCTGTTCACCACTAGCTGTGTAATGGAACCCCTCCTCTTTTATCTGTTCCACGTTCCCTGATACCTGTCTGACTTACTTCTTCAGGCAAAGCCCCAGAAGTGAGGATATCCTTAGTGTAACCAGTCAGAAGAAGATGAGTGAAGGGAGATCAAGTCACCCTGATATCTTTCCATCCCACTGTGCATATATATGCACATGCTTACAGATTAGTATGATTGCACTGTATGAATGAATGCTAATTATTGGCTATGAACCTGCATCTCCTATGAGATTAAACTAGCAAACTAGCAAAAATGCCACCACATAATGTATCATTACCATTAAGCATAAAAAAAGAATTTCCAGATAGAGGATACGAGGAAAGAATAAGAGGAAAATTAGAGGAAAGAAAATACTTGCACAATAAAAGTTATTAAAAACTATAGATAATTCCCATAGCAATGGTTAAAAAAACATTTTATAGATGAAGAAACATTGGGCCATTTGAAAAGGGATTTGAAAGAATAAGTGAGGCAAGATAAAGAACAATAAACAGAGGTCATTGAAAGATCTGCAAAAAAATATGGACATGGGAAAGAAAAATATATCTGATATAGTGCAATATTTATGCAGAGAAGAAAGCCAAACTAATCACTATTAAACATGCAACTACAGAGGCAATTGAAGTGAAGTACAGGCAAAGGCACTCAGATATGGTAAATCTTGCATTAAAAAATAAGATCACAAAGGTGGAATGTAATTGACAAAAAGGAAGTTCAACAAGGCAGAAATTGGACAAATAGAAACTGAAGTGATAGAACGTCTGTGAAGTGAAGAATTTAGTTTTGAAACTCTTGCTGAGGTAATATCACAGCATGATGGGTCAACAAGTTTCTGGATGGAGGGGCAGCAGACGGAGCCATCTATGTTTGAAGAAGGCAAGCCACACGGCGATGTTATGGAGCCTTCTGTAGGAGTGCAATTAAAATTGCAGGTCAAGGGAACTAGCAAGAAACAGAGAGCAAAGGGAATGCTCTTGGTCCAGAAGATGTGCTTGGTTTAATAGAGATAGAAAGACGTATTAACCTAGATGAAAGAACTAGATTACAAAAAGTCAATAAGACTCAAATATTAAAACAAATGAAGATGGTATTTCAGACTATTAAGAGAAAGTCATGTGATACAACAAAAATAAATATACTATACTAACGTGCTTCTCAACAAATGACAGTGTTACCACAAAAATGTAGCATGACAAAGAAAAGAAATGGAACAAATAGAATGTATTCATGGAACAACTGAAAAGAGAAAACGATGAAGCAAGAGGTGTCACGGTTAGAAGAATACAGACAAAGGCACAGGTCATCAAAACTTCTTACAAAGATAAATCTGGTTAAAGCAACACACAATGTTAAAACAGAACAGGATTTACCATAAAATATTTATAATTTATTTATTTATTTTCCAGTGTAGAGCTCTGGTGTCCATGGACCTTTCTCACTCAGCCTGGGAGCGGTGTCTGGTTAAGTTATCTGCTCAAGTCAAACAATAATTAACTAAAAATATCAGCACAAGCAGAAAAAAACTTAGAAGATATGTACATAAATATAAAGGAAAAGTATAAAGCAAGCAATTTACTGATTACCAAAAATGGTTTTATAGAGAAATGGAAAACAAAGCAAAAACAGTAGAATCACCACAAACAAAAAAAGGAAGAAATGCATACATTTTTGACTAGCATTTATGAAGACCTTGTTGAATATAACAAAGATGCCGGATGGATAAACAATTAAAATAAATAGTAAGGAGCTTCAATATAGAAGGTGTGAAATAGGAGGAAGTAATAGCCAGAGAAACTGAGACAAAATTAACTCATTCCCTCCAGTACAACTCTTTTGAGTGTGTACCTTTAACTCCTAGTGGGTGTGGTTTGAGCCTTTAAAAATGAAGTTATCACCTTACAATTCTAACAAATACTGACTGACAGAGGTCAGATATCAATTCAATTGTGTTTGCCATCATGTATGCTTCAAGATAAAATATTCTGACACCTTGTATGTAGCATGATTTTGGAATTATTAATGCAAGTATGAACAAGTAACATTTGACGCCTAGAGGAGCAGTAGGAGGTAACTGCAGATGAACCTGGAGGCATCACTTGGATGCAATGAGTTAAGAAAAGCTTTTAAATGGAAAATTGCAGGTCCAGATGCATTACCTAACTTCTGGCTAAATGTATTAACATCTTTAGACAAACATTTAGCCCATGAGATTAGTGATTAGTAACAGGAGAAAACATACTCTTTATCAAGGTTTGACCTGCAAGCCATCTTAAGAACTATGGACCAGTTACTTGCCTTCTAACAGTATTTCAGCTATATACTAGAATTAATGCAGACCGAGATAATAGCCATTGAGAAAAAAAAATCAATCATAGCAATATAACAGAAAAAGTATTGAAAAAGTCTTGGAACAAAGGATCATCTATATTTAAACAAAACAATAATATTGAGCTGTAAAAGGGAGTTATCTAACTATATCACAGTATCCCACATTTTATCGATTATGGAGCACTTGTAGATGTATAAGATACACCCTGCTTTGATCACCACTACTAACTATAACTTCTCAATTACTCTTTTCACTTCTACCCCTAAATTGCTCTACTTCCTGCTCCCTCACACATTTACTTGTTCCTACTGCTCTCCCTACCTCTGTCTCCTACCTCCTTCTCATTTAACTTCTTTTCCTTTCCTGTGGACTTTTCCCAAACTCTGAGTTGCTTATCGCTGCCTTATCTTCCTTCATTGTATGTACATTAATTTAGCCTGTAAATAGTTTGTCAACTGCTTTCAGCAGCCTCTGCACATTGACAATTAGCAGCATTATTTTTTGTAACCAAGTGTATTCCACACTACATTTTCTCTGTAATGTGCTCATAATTTGTTACTTTGTCAACTTTGTGCATACTTTTGTGGAGCTTTTCTCCTCGGGCCTCCATTGAAAAAGGGCTCTGGCTCAGTCATATATTCCTGGTCAACAAATATCACATAATTAAATAGGATAGATTCCTGACCCAGAGACTCCCGAGACTCTGAAATAGACTGCTCATACATGTCAAGCAGAGTGCCTCTTTGGCCCTCTTCAAAAGGAACCTTGATGACTGGATGGGAGAAAGGAAATTCACCCCGGGGATCATGTCAGTCATCCTGCTAGACAGGGGTCCAGGGAAGTAAACAGTGTGGGAAGAAATAGCCAGGGAATTGTTATGGCTAAGCTTGTATAGGCCCTGGGGCCGATAGCCTAGTACCAACCTATGAATCTATGAACATCAATTTACATTGCAATGATTATGAAACACTGGCAAACTGGTTTGCAATTGAGCCATGATAAAGGATAAGTTATTATCCCAGGGATAAAAATTCAAAGGGGGATATTCCAAGATGATTATTTGACACCACTGTAGGCTTGTGTTTCCTTACCCAGTAAGCTATTGAATTAATATACTAGGTCATGATTACAGGTTAATTTTTAGAAACCAGTCTTGTTCAAGTACATCTCATCTACTTTTTATGGATAAATTAAAATTGTAGCGTTCATAAAAAGTGGATATGAAAGCACAACTACCAATTGCTAAACTTTCTTAGATGATATAAGAATGACAGTTGATCTTGATAAATGTGCAATTGCAGCATTTATAACAGGAAAACTTCTGCACCAAGAAAATATCAACCTCAGATATGGATTTGATATAAAAGATATGAGCAGAAAGGAGTGTGCATATGTTGGCGAATAGATGAAATATCAGCAATAAAACATAAAAAATGAGAATAAATCTTAGTAAGGAATACCTCAGAAGATGAAAGCTAATACTGAAAACTGCCTTAACTTCTAGGAATAAAGTCTTCACTTTAAATCAGTATGGTCTTCCTATTCTGACTTACAGCTTTGGTGTAATTGTTTGTCCACAAATAACAATGAATCAGATGGACAAGAAAACAAGGAAAATGGTTTGTGCATATCAAATGATCTATAAAACCAAGTGAATACCAAGATTATATACTCCTTAGTCTGAATGAGGTATGGACCTCATCAAAACTGATGACACGTATACATCTGCATTTGATGAGTGAATGCATATTTGCTGACTTCATCAGCTCCATACATAGTAAAAGTTGTAAAACATAAAGAAAAGTATAACATGAGATCTTTTCTTCACTTAGCAGAAGCATTTTGGAAAGGAGTGGGAATGGAAATCAAACTAGAAGTAGGCAAAAGTGCCAAAAAACAAAACAAAGAATATAAAGACAATGACAAGACTAAAGGAAAAGGAAACTAGAAAGCCCACAAATATAGTAGCAAATGTAGAGAACTCTTAGAGCAATCACATGTTGACCAAGATTAAGACAGGTGAATTTAAACCTAAAGATGGAAGGCTAATAGTGACAACCCAGGACAGTGGGCTGCGTAGTCATTGGTTTACAAAGTCCATTGAAACAGTGGAAGAAACAAACAAATTAAGGTTCTGTAAAACAGAACTGGAAACAGTTGTCTATTTTATTCCCAAGTGTGATACACTCATGATTGAGGGTCTACATACTGAAAGTCAAAATAATGTAGCAAGACTGTTGCATTAGGGATTGGGCAAACAACAAAATACAAAAGTAGCCAAGAAGCATTGGAAACATGAACCTGGAAGCATTATTGAAAGTGATGAAGTTCAGATCACATTGGATCACCAAATACCAGCAGTTAAGAAAATAGATACAAGAAAACCAGATATAGTAGTCCAGGAAAAAAAAGGGTCAACAGCGGTAGTAATTATTGAAATAGATAAATACAGTGATTCTGGTGTTTTACTTACTAGTATTTGTTAAGTTATAAAATAAAAGAATTTGTAAACAGAAACGAGAGCAGTGTGGAATAAAGAGACACAGAGGATGGCATTTATAGTTGCTTGAGCAAATGTGATAGAGGTATTCCTGATGCTTACAAAAAAGCATAGCAAAGGTGCAATTCCTAGATGTCATTTACACTAATGCACAAGGTGTAAGAAGTAATGAGATGCAAACAATGTTACAAAGTATGGTATGCTAATGAGGTGGTTTTGCAGTTTGTAGTCCAACATCCCTGCAGTGCACACATCCATTGTTAAATGCAGTGCTTCATCTTTGATATTGGAGTTACAATCTGTAAACTTGTTTGTCCAAATATCCATCAGCACTTCCCTGACACGCAAATAATTTCCCCCAATAATCCCTTCATTAATTTGTAATAAGTAAGCACAAGCACTAAAATGACACAATAAATTATTTTACCCAGCGATAACTTCATCAGTCTGACTATGTATGAACAAGCACTTTCCTGAGACACAAATGAATTGCCTTCTCCAGTGACCCCTTTAGTAACATTTCCTAGTATGCACAAACATGGAAATGAAGTACTCACTCAAGCGATCCCTTCAGTAACATGCCCCAGTATGTATAATCACTAAATAGAATATGCCACCCAAGCAACCCCTTCAGTAATCTCTCCAGGTATGCACAAGCATTAAAATAAACCTTTCACTCAAGTCACCCCTTCAGTAATATCTCCAGGTATGCATAATCAATGAAATAAACATTTCACCCAAGTGACCCCTTCATTAATATCTCCAGGTTTGCACAAGCATCAAAATAAAATTTTACCCAAGCAACCCTGCAGTAAAAATGTCAAGGTATGTACAAGCACCAACTCAGCTCCTGTTGCTTCTCCGTATTCAACTGAAAATGGCTGCTTTCTGCCAAAACTTCAGGGTCATTTACACACTTTGTATGTAAATGAGATATAGATTTATGTCTATGAATCAAACACACAAGCATATGTGTAAACCCCCTTAACAGTGTAGCAGCTGCCCCTATTGGTTATTCGTAAATCACATTACGCATTTCCGATGGGAGGGTGTGTTCACAAAAAAGTCCTCTGCATTTCTGTAATCATCCTGACAGTCTGGGATTTACCTAACCTTGTAGCTCTGCTCTTCATGGATCACCACTACAAGTATGTGAAGCCCTGGACTATGAATCCCACCCAGACATTTCCAATAGTGGCAGTAGCAGCAGGGCTAATAAAAAATATAATTTCTATACATGCTTAAATATGCTAAAAATACATGCAACCCTGTATGAAGTCCATATGGAAGCAAGTCTGGGTACACTGCAGGTGCTGAAAACAGCACTCTTAGCTAACATCAAAGACTGAAATAATACTGATTTCATGAACTTTAACCATACCTTCAGTCAACAATGGCATCTATTCCTGACATGGTATTAGAAACCCAAAAGATTTGCAGAAATAAAAAAAGAAAGAAAACAGCAGACTGCCTTTGTATTACATAGCCAAAGTATGTGAAATTTAATTTTACTATTAGGCCTTACACTCACTTTTTTAGGTATTGACTAATTTTATCTTCTTGCAGTCCACAAAATTCTCAAAAGTTTTCTCCAACACCACAGTTTAAAGGTATTGCTTTTCTGGTGGACAGACTTACTTGTAGTCTAATTTTCACAGCTGCAGGTTACTAAAGGGAAAACCATTGCTTTGTATATACAGACATTTGATGCCCTTGGTCTTTAAGATCTTATCTAGATTTACCAGAGCTGTCTTTCCAAGTAACATGCATGCTTTATTTTCATGACGACAGTCACTGTCTGCAGAGATATTTGAGACCAGAAAATGAAATCTGTTAACGGGCTCTAATTCTTCTCCACCTATTTGCAAAAAATTAATCTGTCTAGACGACATTGTTTTACTTGTTATGTTGTTGAGCAGGAAGCCAGGTTTTGCACTTTCTACCTTTACCTTCATTAACAGGCTGTTCAGGCTTCCGAATAGTACAGACCACATATCTGAGGTTGTTCATACTTCTGCCAACAGTTTTGATTGTATAATGTGATACATTTATCCCAGTAGTTCCCATGGTATATATATTCAGTTTTTAAACTAAGTAAGTAAGCTGGCAATATATAGCCGTGTCATACTCCTTTCCCAATCATGAACTAACCAGTTATTGCATATTTGGTTCTAAAAGTTAATTCTTAGTCTGCATACGTATGCCTTAGAGGAAAGTACAATGATCATTATGCCCAGTTCTTTAAGAACTTGCTACAGTTTGCTATAGCACACATAGTCAAAGGCTTTTCATTAGTCAATAAAGCGGAAGAAAATATTTTTCTGGAACTCTGTTGCTTTTTCTATTATCCAATAAATGCTGCTAATCTGATTGCTGATGTTGGTGCCTTTTCTTAAACCAGCTAGCATACCAGCCAGTCCTGAGTGCATGTATTGTTACACACTAGTAAAATTCTCTTGCTATTAGCAACTACCTCATAATGTACACAGCAAAGGCTATTATCAAAACTAGCACCACTGAACCTCCTAAACAGTGCAAATCCATTTCTAAAAAAAAAAAAAAACATTTACTTTATTTTTTTGTATTATGAGTGAAGTGCAGCACAGCAACTTTTAAATTGTTTATATGTGTGTACGTGCTAATGAATTTGCTCTTTTGTTTGCACACATTTTGTTACTGTAACAATGTCATTTTAGTATCACTTACATCAATATTTTTTTCATCTTTGAATTCTGTGGCTATATAAATCATTCCACTACATTTTTTTTAACTGGCTAAACCATGCAGGTATTAAACAGTAGGCCCACTGTATGCTACAGATATATATTGGCCCTTGACCCTAACCTTAAATGCCCATCCTGTCATCATGCTTTGTCCACAGCATGCTCTGTCTATCAGTTTCCAAACACTGTAAGCTATGCTGAACTATGGCATGCAGTAGTCAATTGAAAGCAAAACATCCAAGTGAATGACATCATTTGAAAGATTACTATAAAGGTCCTTACTAATACTTTCTTAAATTGCAAAATTAGATGCAAACTTTACTTGTAGTTAAAATGCTGCCATAAATCTACAGTCCCTTTTGTACTTTTATTTGTATTAGTCACTATCTAGAAACATGATACACAGTAAGTGGGTCCAGTATGATATAAAATAGGGAAACGGCCATCTTGGACTGCAAACTGCAAAAGAATAATGCTACTGTTCACCAAGAAGGTAGCATATGCAAATGAACTACACAGAATGAATGTTAGTGCTATCACAGTTTCAAAACAGCTGTGCCATGTGCCAAAACTATTTTCTGATACCTGCTGCAGTAAACAGATAAGCAATTGCAGAAGAGTCTAGTCTGCCATATGGAGCAAAACTAGCAATCCTGCTAATGGAACTATACTAGCTTTTGCAGAAGTGCGTTACCATCAGGGGAGTTTAAACTAACCTAAAGAAACCTACAGAGACAATTGCAGGTACTGCTTCATTTCACTACACTATTATCTTGATGCAGTGATGTAGGGCACACACTTCCACCATTATGGGAACCCATTCTGTCTTCCTAAATCCTTCCCCAGCACTGTTTTATGCCAATGATCAATGTGCTGTGGAAAAGAATGGATGATAGAACAGGTTTAATATATCTGCTCTGTACTTTTCATTCCAGTGCATGGAGCACGGTGACAAAGAGCTGACAGATATGCAGCATCTAATAATCCAAAATCTGCTTTCTCTGTGTAAATGTGTTCACAGCACGACACCTGAGCACTGCAGATTATATGCATGAATCCAGCCCAATACGTGTAGTGAGCTGCTCCATTATGTAATAAGAGATTGATGGCTGATGACCACCTAGAATTCCTTTTTTTTTGTTTCATTTTCTTGCTCTCTTCTTACTCTTCCGACATATTGGAATTAATTCCTGTCATTCCATACTATTCCATTATATTAGCACACTGGACAGAACTCAAAATTCTAAAATAGTTTAACAGGTTAACACAGCATATACCTTGAATAAATAGGGATATATTTTTCTTAACATTTCACATATGGTAGACAGGGTTGCTTTTAGAATGCATTAGAGATGTAGATTCTGTTAGACTATGGGTGAACATTGAAAGTAGCTAGGCATGCTTCTAGGCACTGTGTAATGGCAAGATCAAATTGTTAGTGTTTATGCTATACTATAAGAGAAACAAGAGTAGAGTTCAAAGCCTGAGAGATAGCATGTGGAGTAAAACAGAGATCTCCAAAGATTTTAGGGGAGTATTTAGAAAATGTTATAAAAAATTATATAATAAACTAAATTAGAGTATCACATGTTTTGTAAGATGAAGGAGAGACTCTGTTGAGTGAAAATATACTGGGTAATTAAGTATTGAACACAATTAGGAAAATCTTCTTCTTCTTTCGGCTGCTCCCTTTAGGGGTCACCACAGCAGATCAACTGTTTCCATTTCTTCCTGTCCTCTGCATCTTGCTCTGTCACACCAACCACCTGCATGTCATCTCTCATCACATCCATAAAACTTATCTTAAGCCTCCCTCTTTTACTGTTACCTGGCAGTTTCATCCTTAGCATCTTTTTTCCCAATATACTCTGCATCCCTCCTCAGCACATATCCAAACCAACATAATTTTTCCTCTCTGGCTTTGCCTCCAAACCTTCCAACCTGGGCTGACCCTCTAATAGACTTATTCCTAATCCTGTCCATCCTCATCACACCCAGTGCAAATCTTAACATCTTCAACTCTGCCACATCAAGCTCTGACTCCTGCCTTTTTGTCAATGCCACTGTCTCCAACCCATATAACATAGGTGGTCTCACTACCCTCTTGTAGACCTTCCCTTTCACTCTTACTGGTACCCGTCTGTCACAAATCACTCCTGACACTCTTCTCCACCCACGCCATCCTGCCTGTACTCTCTTGTTCACCTCTCTTCCACACTAACCATTACTCTGAACTGCTGATCCCAAGTACTTAAACTCATCCACCTTCCCCACCTCTACTCCCTGCATCCTCATCATTCCTCTATCCTCCCTCTCATTCACACACATATATTCTGTCTTAGTCCTGCTGACCTTCATTCCTCTTCTCTCTAGAGAATATCTCCACCTCTCCAGGGTCTACTCCAACTGTTCCCTACTCTCACTACAGATCACAATGTCATCTGCAAACATCATAGTCCATGGGGACTCCTGTCTGATCTCGTCTGTCAACCTGTCCATCACCATTGCAAATAAGAAAGGGCTCAGAGCTGATCCTTGATGTAATCCCACCTCCACCTTAAACACATCCATCACTCCCACCACAGACCTCACCACTGTCACACTACCCTCGTACATATCCTGTATCACTCTTACATACTTCTCTGACACTCCCGACTTCCTCATACAATGCAACAACTCCCCTCTAGGCACCCTGTCATATGCTTTCTCTAAATCCACAAAGACACAATGCAACTCCTTCTGACCTTCTCTGTACTTCTCCATCAACACTCTCAGAGCAAACATCACATCTGTAGTGCTCTTTCCTGGCATGAAACCATACTGCTGATCACTAATCATCACCTCCCTTCTTAACCTAGCTTCCACTACTCTTTCACATAACTTCATGCTGTGACTGATCAGTTTAATCCCTCTGTAGTTACTACAGCTCTGCACATCACCCTTATTCTTAAAAATCGGTGCCAAAACACTTTTTCTCCATTCCTCAGGCATCTTCTCACTTTCCAAGATTTCATTAAACAATCTAGTTAAAAACTCCGCAGACATTTCACCTAAACACCTCCATGCTTCCACAGGTATGTTATCTGGACCAACAGCCTTTCCGTTCTTCATCCTCTTCATAGCTATCCTTACTTCCTCCTTGCTAATCCACTGCACGTCATGATTCACTATCCGCACATCATCCAACCTTCTCTCCCTCTTATTCTCTTCATTCATCAACCCCTCAAAGTACTCTTTCCATCTGCTCAACACACTCTACTCGCTTGTGAGTATGTTTCCCTCATTATCCTTTATCATCTTTACCTGCTGCACATCTTTACTAGCTCGGTCCCTCTGTCTAGCCAATCGGTACAGGTCCTTTTCTCTCCTTAGTGTCCAACCTTTTATACAACTCTTCATACGCCTTATCCTTAGTCTTCACCACCTCTCTCTTTGCCATGCACCTCATCTCCTTATACTCTTGTCTACTTTCTTCATCTTTTTGACAATCCCACTTCTTCTTTGCCAACCTCTTTCTCTGTATACTCTCCTGTACTTCTTCATTCCACCACCAGGTCTCCTTGTCCTCCTTCCTCTTTCCAGATGTCACACCAAGCACCTTTCTAGCCATCTCTCTTACTAGCTCTGCTATAGTTACCCAGCTATTCAGTAACTCTTCACTGCCACCCAGTGCCTGTCTTAACTCTTTCCTGAACATCACACACAATTAGGAAAATAAAGAAGGGAAATTCTGAGGGAAGATAGACAGTAGATTTTATAAGGTAGTATGTCAACAGTTAGTGGTAGACATGGCAGTAGTCATTATTGTTGTGCTAAAGGGGGATAATAGTCCACCACTGTGGATGTGGGCATCTATAATAGTTTTCCCCAAGAGGACAGAGAAACTCCTTTAAATTATAGACAGCATTAACAAATGTTGGCAATATGATATATGCAAAGACATAAATGATCCCTTTTGACAAATTTTGTTGATAAATGTTGATGTTAAGATGATTGCAAGGACCATATTGGCCAAACTGGAGCAATGTATTTGGCATACAGTGGGTGAAATGAAGCTTGACTTTGTAATGGGCACATGTCAGAAGACCACCTGCATCTTCTTTTAGACTTTTTTACTTATTTTTGCCTGTTTATTGGCCGTGTAATTCCTCTGAACAAATTGCCTCTTTCCGGGTTCATCGAAGGAGCATTGTCTGGTTAAGTGAATGGCTCAGTGGTGCAGCGGTAGCATTGTCACCTCACAGCAAGAGGTTCTCCAGTTCAATTCTCGGCTGAAGTGCCTTCTGTGTGGAGTCTGCATGTCCTCCTTGCATTAGTGTGGGTTTTCTCTGGGTACTGCAGTTTCTTCCCATGTTCCAAAGACATGCATCTAGAGTGCTTCTCCCTGGGCCTCTGCTGAAAATTGGCTTTGTTCCAAGCCAGATTTTCCCAGTAAAGAAATGTTAAATAAATAAATAAAAATAAATAAAGTGACTTTCTCAGAGTCATGATTTAGGCAAATGAATGTGAAAAAAAATTCAAACCCTGTACACTGGGCACAGAAAGCAGTGAAAAGAATCAAACCCTGTACACAGGGCACAGAAAGCAGTGAAAAGAATCAAACCCTGTACACAGGGCACAGGAAGCAGTGAAAAGAATCAAACCCTGTACACAGGGCACAGGAAGCAGTGAAAAGAATCAAACCCTGTGCACAGGGCACAGGAAGCAGTGAAAAGAATCAAACCCTGTACACAGGGCACAGGAGGCAACTCATTGACAGTCCTCTGCCATAACTGCCAAGACTTGTTGGATGCAGTTGAGACAAAAAACATCAGGAAAGCAGGAATCTTTCTATTCAGTAGCAAAAAGATCGTTGATAGTCTAAGCTGGAATATAACGATACATGTGTTATGAACAGAGGGACAACGTGGTGTTTTTAGTTTAGGGTTCATAGGTTCATCTGTTGATACTAGGCTACTGGCCCTAGGGCCTATACAAGCCTAGCCATAACAATTCCCTGGCTATTTCTTCCCACACTATTTACTTCCCTGGACCCCTGTCTAGCAGGGCAACTGATGTGATCCCCAGGGTGAATTTCCTTTCTCCCATCCAATCATCAAGGTTCCTTTTGAAGAGGGCCAAAGAGGTGCTCTGCTTGACATGTATGGGCAGTCTATTCCAGAGTCTGGGGAGTCTGTACGTCAGGAACCTATCCCTCCAGCATGTTTTGTTTATTGTGATGACAAGGTTTAGATCCCTGGAGCATGTGGCTCTGAGGGATTGGGATTTCTTTAAATGTAGCATGTCCAACAGCTCTGGGTTTGACATGGCCTTGTATGTTGAGCAGAGATCACCTCAAAGTAGATGACATGCGACAGAGTATAGCTGGAGTTTTTTAAAGCGGTCAGCATAGGGCATCTGCTTTAGACCTGTGATTATTTTAGTGAGGTATTTCTGCGGCCTTTCCAGTTGTTGCAGATGTCTTGAGAGGTACATACCAAATGGGGCATTGTATTCTATAATGGGTCTAATGAGGGATGAGTACAGTGGGACAATGACCTCCTTTTTTCTGGATGAAAAGCCCTTAGTGATGAGTTGTGCCACATAGAAAGATTTCCTGACTGTTGTGGCAATGTGGTTATTGAAGGTGAGACCACTGTACACCTGTGTCCCTAAGTCTCTTATCACACTTTCAGTGTTTATTGTACTGCCACCTATGTGGTAATTCACTGGTACATGTTTTTTCTCAAATGGGATAACTATACATTTCTTGGTATAGAACTTGAGCCCATGGCTCTGTCACCAAGCATCTGTTTCTCTAAGGCCCTTTTGTAGAGTATCCACATCATTTGAGGATTCAATAATGGCTCCCAGTTTGCAGTCATCTGCGAACTTTGTTAGCCAGAGTCCCTTAGTGTTGGCATCTACTTCAGAGAAATAGATGCCAAACAAGAGATCTATACCACAACCAGACCTTGAGAATAGTGTTAAATGAGGGCAGATCTAGGTCAGTGAATATCAGAAGATGTAAAAGGTAGGAATATCTCCTCCCACCCCCCTCTGTTTTTATTCCAAGTCATTGAAGTTTGCCTGGCAGATTTGAAGGAAGTTTTTTTTATATTTTATTATATTCTATTTTATTCATTTCATACCGAGGTAAGCTCACTGGATACAAGTGTACATTTTCATAGGTGACATAGGAGAACTGTCCGTTCATGTACTTTGTTCAGAATCACACAGTAGTCAAATGGAAATGGAAGGAATCAAACACTGAACCCTTGACTGCAGGAAATAGTTGGTTAAGAGCTCATTGATTGCTGACAGCCATTAACATTTCACACCCTAAATCCTCTACGCTAACTCCCAGAGTGAGCTTTAAGTTGGAAGAGGAATAAAGGGCACAGGGAATGAGGTACTTGCAGAGCCTCTAGCTTTTGGTGGATGATTTTATGTTGATGTGGAATGTTGGGAGAAAGCTCCATAATATCTTGACTGAGTTCATGGAATTTGGTCAGCTATCAGTCCTTGAATACTATCCTCATACATCTGTAAGAGTTCATGAAGGAGATAAAAAAAAAGCCAAAGGGCTGCCATAACTTTCTTGTAGGAATCAAAATGCTTAAAATAATGACTTTGTCATGCGTTCTGTGTATGGATAGGTACATCTTTCTCAGCCAGGAGAACAATATTAGAAAACTACAAGAGTGCTGTGATAGTTTTGCTTGGACAATGAATGGGAAAGGGGAGGGGTCAAAAATGCCACGGAGTGGCTCATATTAGTAGCAGTGAATGGGGAATGTCAGACCTAGGAATATATACATTAGCAGATAATCTAGCTAATTTATGGTTTAGATGGGAGACGTATCAGTAGGAAGTGTATAAAAACGATGAGTCGAATTATTAAGATGATCAAGCAAACAGAATAAATGGATGAACTGATGTTAAAGCATTACCTGTTGTAAGAGATTGAGGAGCTTACAATGGAAGAAAAGAGTATACTTCATTAGAAATATGAAATAAAGTTAGAGACAAAGAGGTACGAGCTAAATAAGAGGGCTGTTATGGACAAGGAATCAAGAAGACATTTCGATCTGATCATTGGAAAAATGATAAGGTGAGCATTTTGAGGAAAATTTAAATATATTTTAGAGATGATGGTGAAACAGGAGCTTTCGGAAAATAACATAAGAAATGGCACAATATGGGTAGAAGGATGAAGCAAGGTGAGAAGAGCTAAGAAGAGCAGAGGAAAATTAGTGGAATAGAGTCAGTATTATTTTGAACACGGCATCAATGACACATTTTGTCACCTGGCTCTGAGGTATAGAAGGAAAGACCACTGACTACATCTCAGAAGACTGAATTTCAAACAATGTATTGGGTCTTGGAACAATGACACAGGAAAGAGTGGCAATGAGTGGCTTATGGCAGCTCAGTCATTCTGAGCAAGGGTATGATAGCCCCAGCTGGCTGGCCTGCTCCTGTTAAAGAATAGGCTTGCTGTCTGTGGCTGTAGGGCTATGGAATACAAGCATGGTGATCCTAATTCACTGATGGTAGCCTTCTCTGGGTACGCAGAGAATTCTCACAGTAACAGGGTGTCATGCCCTGCCACAGACAGGAGTTTTGGCCAAATAGAAACACATGTAATGGCTGCCTGTATGAAGGCCATGGCATGGATTGCTCTCATCAGCTGGCAAAAAAAACAACAACACAATCTTATATATATATATATATATATATATATATATATATATATATATATATATATATATATATATATATATATATATATATATATATATATATATATATATATATATCAAGCATCATTATCTAACAAGTTTCAAATATATGGTATTTATTTATCATTTATGTATCATCCACAAAACTTTGGTTGTTACTTCTTATCAAGATTTGGGTATCCATGTCTCTTCCAACTTGACCTTTAAAAAACATGATGATTAAGTTTCTGCCAAGATTGTTAGGTGTATGGGTTTTTTATTAAAACAATCTTACTACAAGAAATTAATTTCATTGATGTGAATTATTTATAACACATATAGTCCCATTAATTAACACAAAATTACATTTTGGACATTTACACAGACATACCTGAGCTGCCTAGAGAGGGTTAAATGGAAGTTTACTAAAAACATTCTTCCTTTGAAACACCTAGACTCTGGATTTCTTTACTAAAATAGGTAAACATAGTTTTAGACACTTGTTTATTCCTGTTAAGATGGCCCATCTGTGGAACAATCTACTTGTACATATAAGATCTGCAAAGGGATTGGATTGTTTTATTGGGAGTCTGGATGCTTGGTTTGGTGATAAAGTGTATGCATTTCCATTAAATGAATCGGTGCTTTTAGATGGCTCTAGGGCCAAAGCACTGTATAAATATACATATATGTAAGTGTGTATGTATGTATGTATGTGTATATATAATATATATATATATATATATATATATATATATATATATATATATATATATATATATATAACAACGGTGCATTTCTGATTTACATCTGTGATGACAATGGCAGAGGTATACTGAACAACATCCAGCATAAGATGGGATCAAAATAAAACAGAGAGGGAGAGACAGAGAGGACAGAGAGTTTGAAGATGGGGGTTGATTAAGGATGGGAATGCTGGTAAATGGAAAGCACAGCTATATCCAGTTAATGTGAGAAAGGCTTGTGCATGATAGTTACTTAACTAATGGGAGAAGTGAAGTAAAGGAATACAGAAATTTTGAAAAGACTGGAAGACATAATTAGGAGAAATAGAGAATGAGAATGAGAGAAAATAATGAATTATAAACAACCTATAATGGGTAGCCATCTTTTAATGAAAGAAGGCAGTGTGAGAGTAGCCCATCTAAAGCATTGGCAAGATAGAAAATAGGGGTCTCACATACACTTATGGACCATTTATGGTTTAGACCAAATGGCATTTATCTAACAAATTTCCATTCCTGTGATGACACTAAAGGGTGGTGGCTAGACAACATCAGTAGAGACATTCCTTACATATTTATCCCCAAAATAATCTTTCACTTGTACCCCATGTAGGTAGGTTAGTAATCCAGTGGATAATAGAGAAATTGAGGACTAAGGTTTGGCAGAATAGGGAATATATTAGACATATGAATTGACACATAGCATCAGTAGGGACTGACAGAGATGATAACTGGGGCAATCAGCCTAGAAAATGTCATGGAAGATGAAAACATATAAGTATAGAAGGTTGCCCTAGAAATGTTGGGGAGCTTTACTTCTTCATGACCGTCAAGCTACTTTTCCCAGGCCTTTCACCTTCAGTTTGGGTCTTCCAGTAGCAGTATTTTCCTTACTGGCAACAATGCTCATATGTTTCTTTTCTTTTTTGCCAAACCAGGATGTGTGGTGGGACCCACAGCTAATGAAAACAGTAATATTGTAATGTATTTTGTTTTTCTTCTTGGATTCTGTGAGTTTGCTACAGCCTTCCATGATGCTGCACAGCTCAATAAATATCTGACTTACTGTTTTGCACTCTGTTGTTAATTATTTTTTATATTTATACTTTTACTTTGTAGAATCAATAAAAAAGTATTTAATGAGAAATAAAAACAAAGGTTATTGTTATACAGCATTAAGCAAGAGCTAAAGAGATTCCAAAAGACAAAGTTTAAACACTGTCAAGTATAACTTAATCTGCACTGCATTATTTAATGCAAAAGCAAGAGGGCTGGTTTATTATTCTTACTAGTAGCATGAATACAGGTGCATTTCATGGCACTGATCTATGCAAGGAATACTAACTCTATTAAAAGCAAACCTGTGATATTTGAGTGGGTTTCCACATCAAAGAGATGTTACACCAAACTATGTAAATCAGTCAACCAGAAATTATATAAAGTGAATCCTGTAACATTTCAGCTAATTACTTGAATCTTGATGGGGTAATTATTTGTATCTGATGGGCATACAGAGACATATGTCAGAACCTCCTATGCATGTTACAAATGCAGGCAAGACACTGGTCTTGAGATGAATCCCTTTATCACCTTGAATGATGCCTGGATATAAAGAAAAGATAATTAGCTTCAATAATAAATAGTTGGCATCATCACAAGGGAATCCAGTAAGTGTCAGCATAGGATGAGATGCTTAAAAGTACCACTTGCTTCACTAAGGATGGCCTGTACCTATCATTCAATGGATTTCAGATAATGTCTAAGTCTTTTGCAAGTGGCTTTTTAGGCAGATTCCAGCCCACAGGCATTCCATTGTAACTATCAGTCCTGAAAATGGGTTACATTAGGCTGTCTAGCTCAGTGCCAGAAGTCCAAACAATAAATTGCCTGATTTCTAGGCACTCCTGCATTTATAAAACATTCCAGGCTGCATAGTTACTGAGACTTGCTTTAACTGTAAAGTGAGAACTACCTCTATACCAGGATTTTGTATTTTTCAAGTCTTCAGACTCGAGGGCAACTATTATCCAGTCTTCTTATCTGTCAAAGAACACATGATTTCCTGGAAGATCCCTAGGGAGCAGAGTTGCCCGGCATCCCTATTTGAGCAGGACTGTCCCAAGTTCAGCAGCCCAATCACAAAGTCCCGCACTGCCTCTTAAAATCCCAGCTGAAGTTAGTGAACCCGTATACTGCCATAAGAGCCAATCAAAACTTTCAAAGTGGAGCCACTTCTGTTCAATGCAGAGCAGCCCGCGGTTTCGCATTGAACAGAAAAACTTTTTGGGGGGGTGTTCACTTAATATGAAAGACCCCCACATGTGCTCTCATGCCGACACACACACACACACACACACACACACACACACACACACACACACACACACACACACCTGTCCTTTTGGAAATCTCTCAACCCTGCTAGGGACCCCCAAACTGAACTTGAAGTACAGATCACCCTACATAGGATTAATTATCAATTAATAGCTTGCTCTAGCATACCTTCTTTGTCCGCTGATGACCATGCAAGATTCCTCAGTGTTCTAAATGATCTTCCTATTAGTAAAAGCTCCACTAGTTTGGATGACTTTAACTACCCTTCAATAAACTGGGCACCTACTCTCCAATGTAGAATACATCCAAAAATTCTTAAGCTGTATAAACAATATCTCCATTGAGCAGTTAGTAAAAAAACTTACTAGGGGCACAGTATGCTTGACCCGATTTTTACAAATACAGCCACATCTTGCACAACCTCACTGGTATCTTCTTCTTCTGAAGTCTGACCACAAACTTGTAGCCTTCTTTTTTAAACTCTTAAAATTGCAAAGAATAACTAAATTTAAACCGACTACTAACATGTAAAAATGTACCCATCAAGGCATATAATTTAAAATTCTCTTTGAAAAGGGTAATGCCTTAGAATTCATTCCCAACTTAACAACATGTTTATAGTTCAGAATTAACCAATTAGGTGACCATTTATAATTGGATATGTCATAATTAGCCACTCTTAGAATTCTATTAGAGTTTATTATTAAATAATATAACTCAAAGTAAGGTAAATCTAAACCTCCCTTAACCTTCGGAATCATCAATTTCTCATAAGCTATTCTGGTTTTCTTAGGCTCCCATACAAATTTAGCTAATTCTGTGTGAATTTGTTGAAAGAATTTCTTGGAAATTGAGACTTGAGATCGAAAGATATATAACATTTTAGGGAGTACGTTCATTTTAATGATTGAGACTTTGGCCATTGTTGGTAATTTCAAATTATTCCATCTTTTTAGATCAGACAATATAAGATTCCAGGTCAACTTAATGTTATTCATTAGGAAATCTGTATTATTTGTGGAAAAGACAATACCCAAATACTTTATTTTTTCTTCCGATTTTAGTTGACCTACAAATGGTAAAAGCGAAAAGGGTTTAGGTGTTTTTAGAGGGAATAACTTACTTTTTCTAAGATTTATTTTATAATTAGAAATCTCTGCAAATTCTTCCACTGCTTTCAAGATTTTCTTAGTATCTGATATAGGTGTTGTACAATAAATATTTAGATCATCAGCAAAAGCAGCCATGGATATCTTGGTACCATAAATTATTGGAGCATTAGGATATATATTTTGCTTTATATGTAAAAATAATGGTTCTAAATATAAATTGAATAACATATAGGAGATAGTGGACAACCCTGACGTGTTCCATTTTTAATTTGTATTCTTTTAGAAAAATTCTTATTGATATATAGAGTTGTATAAGGGTTATTATAAAGTTTTTTTAATGTTAGAATAAAGTCTTGAGGTATATTAAAGTATGTTAAAATATCAAATAAGAATTTTAGATTAACTCTATCAAATGCTTTCTGTGCATCAATTATAAGTGCATAAATATTCAGATTTCTTTGACTGGCATAAGAAATTAATGTTTGAAGAGATAGGGTATTATCAGTTGTTTGTCTACCATTCATGAAGCCGGCTTGTTCATTAGATATTATTAAATTTATTACCTTTTTCAATCTATTAGCTAAAATAGAGGTCATAATTTTCATGACTATATTTTAAAGTGAAATGGGCCTATAATTGCCTGGATTTTGAAGATCTGCCTTTTCTTTGGGTATGAGAATTGTTTTTGAAGCATTAAAATGAAGGTAATTAATTTTATTATTAATTATGTGGTTAAGTGCATAATGAAGTATTTTACTTAAAATATCACCAAAAGTTTTATAGAACTCTGCAGTTAGACCATCTGGTCCTGGAGCTTTATGTGGTTAGGATTTTGTATTTTTCAAGTCTTCAGACTCGAGGGCAACTATTATCCAGTCTTCTTATCTGTCAAAGAACACATGATTTCCTGGCAGATCCCTAGGGAGCAGAGTTGCCAGGCATCCCTATTTGAGCAGGACTGTCCCAAGTTCAGCAGCCCAATCACAAAGTCCCGCACTGCCTCTTAAAATCCCAGCTGAAGTTAGTGAACCCGTATACTGCCATAAGAGCCAATCAAAACTTTCAAAGTGGAGCCTCTTCTGTTCAATGCAGAACAGCCCGCTGTTTTGCATTGAACTGAAAAACTTTTTGGGGGGGGTGTTCACTTAATATGAAAGACCCCCACATGTGCTCTCATGACGACACACACACACACACACACACACACACACACACACACACACACACACACACACACACACACACCTGTCCTTTTGGAAATCTCTCAACCCTGCTAGAGACCCCCAAATTGAACTTGAACTACAGATCACCCTACATAGGATTATCAATTAATAGCTTGCTCTAGCATACCTTCTTTGTCCGCTGATGACCATGCAAGATTCCTCAGTGTTCTAAATGATCTGCCTATTAGTAAAAGCTCCACTAGTTTGGATGACTTTAACTACCCTTCAATAAACTGGGCACCTACTCTCCAATGTAGAATATGTCCAAAAATTCTTAAGCTGTATAAACAATATCTCCATTGAGCAGTTAGTAAAAAAACTTACTAGGGGCACAGTATGCTTGACCCGATTTTTACAAATACAGCCACATCTTGCACAACCTCACTGGTATCTTCTTCTTCTGAAGTCTGACCACAAACTTGTAGCCTTCTTTTTTAAACTCTTAAAATTGCAACAGCCAATCCTACTGAATATAAAGACTACAAACATGCCAACATCAACCTGCTCTATGATGAAATTTCAAAATTCACTTATAACTGCACTATCCCTGACCTTGATACAACAGTAGCCTTCACCTAGGAAGTCTACACCCATTTATTAAACTGCATGAAGCTAGCTGTCCCTTCCAGAACAAAGCATCTTCAAAAATTAAGAAAAAATAAACCACCTTTTTAGTCCACAAACACAAATAAACTCAAAAACAAAAGAAAGAAACTCCTTAAATCATAGAGCAGATCCAAAACCCAAATGTTTATGGTAAATGTCAAAAACATTACAAAAAAACTGAAGAACACTACCAGGTCCACTAAAGGAGCTTATGAACTTAGGCTAGCCTATGAAGTTAATGATAATTGTAATTTCTTCTTTAACTACGTATGTTAGAAAGCAATACCCCTACATGGCTCTTAACTTATTTAAAATTACATCGCCTATGTGGACTCATATCCTTGCAAACAAATCCAGCCAGCTTTATCTCCAAAACTATTATTCAAAACCTGAAATACCTAAATCCCATATTCCCTATTTGTCTCAAAAGATTGTTTACTGAAAGTGATAACCAAGGCCAACACTACTTCTTCCATGGGACATGAGAATATATAGTTGCTTAATTAATAGTGTTAAACATACCCTTGCAGACTCACTTCCTATACCGTTTAATCTATGTGTAGCTATGGGTTTCATCTCTGATGAGTGGTGCACAGCAATGGTGATGCCCTTCTATAAGGGTGGCCTTACAAGTGACGTCATTCCGATTTGCACCGAAGTTCGAAAATCAGCAAATCAAAAAGCAGATTCGCTGATTTTTGAACTTCAATTCAAAGACAAAGTGTAATGTAGGGGAGCTGCACCCCCCCTGCACCCCCCATGTGGGGGTGCTGTGCCCCCATCCCCCACCCCCTACTTTATTATTCTAACTCTGAGGTCGCACTACAGTGGGGAAAAGGTCCACTTCCCGATCCCTACTATAGTGCACCTCATACCAAAAATGCCGAATCTGCAATGAGCGAACGTTACTGAGCATTCCATTATTGCACATTCGATGCATTCTGTTTTCGGCCTTCCGAAAACTTGAAAAAGACCTTTCAGACTTTTGTATTTCACTCATGTGCATTACGCACATGTAAAGGTAAACTGGTAATTACAGGCCTATCAGTCTTACAAGCCTTATCTACAAAGCCATGGAACATATTATAACTGACCTCATAAGCTACAATATCAAGAAAATTATTATATCTGACCCTAACCATTCGGATTTCTGAAGGGTGGATCCTGTTTACTGAATCTAATAAACTTCTTTCAAAATGTTGCTCAGGTTGCATACAGTGGATACGCAGTACACACAGTGTATCTTGACCTGGCCAAAATCCTTGGCACCATTCCTAATGCTGGTATCATACAAAAAAGTTAAATGCTTTAAAATTGACACTTTTGTTATAAGATGGATAGCAAACTGGCTGAAATAGAACTCACACAATGCAAGTTACTGGATCCACATCAGAAAATATGAAAGTGAACAACACCATTTCTCAAGGCATGGTGCTAAGACCACTCCTTTTTGGCCTTTACTTCACATACCTCCAAGCAGAGAGGAAAGTCCTCTAGCTAGAAAAGCTTGCAAATGACTGTAAACTGTGGATTTTTGTTAAGTTACCCTCTAAAACCCCAAGCCTCCAGAATGAAATGTCCCTAATTAATTTTTGGTTTTCTAAAAATAGACTCAAACTAGATGTTAAAAAGTATAGAATCACTTCTTTTAGTAGACAGTCCCCTTATTCATACTGTATAGCCAACACTCCACTAAAAATGAAAATGTAGTCAAGGACCTAAGAACTTGAGTTGATAATTTCCTTTCTTTGGACCATCTTGTGATAACATTTGTCAAAAAATCCTTTAATTTAGCACAGCTAATTGCAAAAGGACTATCTACATAGACTAAAGAAGTAATGACTCCCTTGTACTCAGCACTTATTAGACCAATTATCTATTAAAATGCTCCCTGAAAAAAAAACACAGGTCTAAAATTCCTGAACTGTCAAGAGAGCCTAGAAACTCTGTTCCTTTATTCAGAGTCTTTTAGACTTTTGTATGGAGATCCCTGTGTTGCTTACCATGTTATTAGAGACCCAGTTGTAGTGGAATTCCTGTATCTCCATAAGTTAAATGGTTCGACACTAGAACTAGTTATCTAAATCTTTACCAACAGATAAATAAAACATGGCAGAGGATTATGATTATAACCCAGCACCTACCTAACCTCAGCAATAAACTTCCCCTGCATGTTAAGTGGTGCAACTCTCTATTTTCCTTTAAATATAATGTAGATTACAAGATGTATTTTCACAAAGGTACTCCAGGATTGACTGGTAAGGCCCTTCTGGAGATATGAGGTATGACCTGAGGGAAGGTAATTGCAAGGCTTAAATGGTCATAAGAGTCTAATAGCCATGGACTATCTATGAGTCTATAAATCCTATAATATGGGCCACCCCGTCACCACCATCACTACCCTATCCTGCTCATTAAAGATACTGTAGTCAATTACATTTTGTACTACAAAATTGCATTTTGTTTGAATCAAATTTTCCCCCATAATTTGAGTTATGTTTTGGCTTACAGCAGAGACTAACGTTATGTTGCAAACTACTTTTTTATCCATGCAGATGGTCTTCATTTATTTATGTATTTTTTGGGGGGGCTTTATTTATTTATTTATTTTAATTCTGTTTGTTGAATGTGTAAATGGGCTGGTTTAACCAACCCTTTTCAGCCATGATCCTGGCTCACAGAGCAATTGGCAGCTCAAATAATATTGGTGAATATTATCACAGAGTTACATTTTATAATATTGTTTACATCATTTTATTTATTTACTTGCTTTAGTTTGTTAAGCGGGTTTTTTCCATGTTTACATAATTTACTTATATGCTTGTTTAAGTACATTAACAGGGCTTGCTTGTTGGACAGTTTCCATTTTCAGATTGTATACAACCAGAAAACATTCCAATATAAGTTATCATAAACAGAACAATAGTAGAAATAAATCTATATTGGTCAGCAAAACAATTTACAAAACTCAGTGCTAATAAAAACATAACTGTATATAAATTTGTACACACTAAAGTTAGGCAGTGCACAATTTAAGGATACCTTATATTTTACAAGTATTAGCATTGTATATAGTTCTTTGGTCAGTAATACTGCAACGTAACTATAGTAACATATGGAGTCTCAGTGACACCCAACTTATCATGCCACATCTTAAGTAATAATTAAAATTACAAATATCAGACCAATTACCAACATCATAATGTCCACCACCTTGTGAATGCAGATATCACTAGTTTCCATTTTATCCTTCATGAAATGACTTGTTTACCTCTACGAGTAGTAGCAAAGAGTTTGACAGTTCTAATGGGATGTAAAGTAATGAATCACTGAAAATGCTTGAAGTAAATGTACAAATTATGGTAGAATCATTTGAGGATTGAGGATCCCAAGCTTATCTATTTGGAGGCCCATCTCTTGCTTGCATGTTTATTCTCTGCCTGTTGTTTCAGCTGTGCCCTTTATTTTTATCATAATGAATTACTCATTGCAGTCACTTAGAAGATCTGCCTATATGACATGTGTAAAGGTACTAGTGCTGTGCAGTTGCTGGTACTACAACACAGTGGCTCTACTCCTTAAAGTACCTTTGAAGTTACTTGCTATCATCAGTGTACTTTTGTAGTTGACATCTAACAGTATTTTCCATCTTTATTATGGCCTTGCCCTTATTTGTTGTATTGCAGTTTATTGTGCACTGTTTTATCATTATCATAAATCACCATGGTATAAAGCTTGTGATTCCTTATAGGCAGCATTACAGTATGTCAGAGCATGTCACAAATGTAGTGCTCTATTTTTAGTTGTGGGACACTGAGAAGAGGGACAAGATGAATTTTATGTTCCCTTTTTCCATTTCGTCTCTTCTCCTATATCAAAGGGGTCCAGTGGGTCTTGTGCCCAAACAAGAGTGATTGTTTAGGAGAGTTTGGCGATTATGTTAGTGTCACTTGTGTGGGTGTATGATTTAGTGTAGCTTTAGATGTTTTAGCTGATATTATTCACAGCATTTTGTAATTATTCATGGTAATCCATCATTAGTAGCTGCAGTATGTTATCTTCATGAACAGTTTCATTTATTCACTTAATACATAAACAGAATAAGACAATAACTCAATCTGTTAATGATTTACATTGTCAAACTAAATATGAAAATACTGTAAGGTTAGCAATAAAACATATGTTGAAATGCATTCTTCCTACAGTTAGGGGATATGCCTTTAAAAAAGACTAGATACCTTTGCTGTAAAAATATACACTTTTGAGAATCAAAGCTTTATAAAACAAACATTATAAAATAATTTCCCATGATCTACAACTAGCTCTTCTTGTATTAAGTCTATATAAACAAACAAAATATTTAAAGAACTCCTACAGCAGCATTTGGTAGTATAATTTTATGAAGCAACAAAAACATTTTTATTTCTTTCTGTATTTCAATGATAACCCATGCACCCTTTTTATACAGTAATCAGTAATGCAAACACAATGCAAAACTAATCATATATCTAAGAATAGCATGATAAACAATTTTGGCCTTTATAATAGATTGCAAAAAAAAAAAAAATTAGAATATTACAATTAAACACAGAAAATAATGAAGTTCTTCCCCAAAGCACATTAACATTATCTGGCAAAGAAAATATAGACAAATGCAATGTTGCTAATTTAGATATATTTTTTTCCAACTTTTTCTATTTATAAACAGAAAGAAACATGTAATTTAAAAATTTTCTAATGCAGTTTATCTGAGAATATTCAAAACACGTTAGTTTAATTACTGGTTCAGAAGTGAATAAACACATAGCCTTATTTCATTTAATTTTTATATAAGGCCATTTGCCCAGTCTTTTAGTATCTCAATGTCATCATTAAATTTTAATATTACTTTTTATTTGAGGAAGATGCACTCAGAATACTGCAATCTATATAAGTTGGTTTCTCAGGAGACAATCAAATGTTATCATGACATTTATATCATCTGAAAACACAAGGGATGTTGCATTGTATGTGGTGAAGATGTACATTGCTGAAAAACTGAAGAAAAATAAACCATGCCCATTCTAGTGGAACAGTGCTTTCCTTGGAGGTAAATAGAATCACACCAAGTGTTTCAAGAGATTTGTATGGTATAAAAAACTTCAGTTAGGTCAATAAAAGCACTATTCCTGCTAGAAGTTTTTCATAATTTTTATAAATGATACTTAGCAAAGATAGCAGTACAAATTCCACATTGTGGCCTAGTCAGAAGCCATAAAGAATACCACTTAACAAAGTGTGGGTCTCTAAAGAATTCCTTAACTGTTTCTTAAGCATTTTTTCAGCAATCTTAATGCTTATAACAAGTCCCTTGGCAGACAGTTCCTTATATTATTTGGTCATGTTTTGAAATATAGGCATCAAGGTTGCTTTCTCCAAGCTCCCAGGGAATTTGACCTCCAAAAATAGAAGCAAGAAGCTCTAGGGCAAAGTTTATAATTCTCTAATAAGCTCTGTCGAACATATACCCAAGTATAGATATCATTATTGATAATGACACAATGCCCTTTTAACAGAATGTGAACAAAGAAAATATACCAATTCCCTCATTTTATTCTCCATTTATAGTTGTCTTTACTAATACGCAAACAAGGAAAATATTCATTATGAGAAGCAACAATATCTAAAAGATCTTTAAGTTAAACCTTTGCATCTAATTACAACAGTGATGAAACAAATTCCCACTGCATACTTTTGCAATTTGCACAGCTTTCCATATATGAGCAGAATGTCCTGTACATTTATTTTTAATTTATTAAACCAATATATGTTTGTGTTTATTCAGTATTTTTGACCAATTTTAATTTTATGTGCAAACCACTTGTTTCCTTAGTCACAGCATACATTTTAAACTAATGCTTTTATCCCTTTGACTGCTGCCCCTAAATCATCATAAGTCATGCAGTTAAATGATATACAGTATGGCATAATTATGATTTTAGAAATGTTGCAAAAACTGCATGGTCAAATCAGTCATAAAGCTGGCACTTTTTCTTTACCAGCTGAAATGCAATTGAATTTATCAGCTGATGGTGGCTGTCTCATCCTGATGTGTCTGCATGGAATTTCTTGGACTGATATTGCTGTCAGATGTAACTTTGCATACATCCTAGCATGAATTTGGTACCATATTACACCAAACACAAACAGGCAGATCTGAGCATGATAGTTTACATGGATGACCAGATTTGTGGGTTTCCAGGAACATTCCAAAAGGGAATCTACTAGGCCATCATAACAACTATGTCTCACCACAGCATGAAAATAAGGGCTACTCTTCAGATATTCATTGGCTTCATTTGACCACAGTGGGAGAAAGTCGATGGTACAAATTCCAAGAAAAAGACAGGTGACATCCGTGAGGAACAGGCACATGGATCTGACCTAATGTTTGGGTCAGAACAACCTAATTTAGTTTTATAACAGGTTTATGAAGGAATTTCACAAAGGTAAACAGGCAAATGAGTGAACTCATAAGGAGAGGAGTAAGGGAAAAACAGTGTGGTTGTTAGAAAAATGGATAGATTAGAGTATGCAGGAGTGGCTGGTAAAGAAGACACTATTAGAGTACAGAAAGATTACTGGCAGTGTCCTTAGGGGTTAGTCTTGGCTTGGGGTTAATGCTCTTTAATGTGTTTGCATTGGGCATAGCATGGGCCTTGACAGCAATATTTTGTGGTCATTGCCAAAACTGGAGTTATTGTGACTGATGAAGGCATAAGCCTAGAAAGGGACCCAACAAAACTATCCAGATGAGTGGGTATGTGGAAGCATAGATAGATTCAGTACAAATAAATGAAAAGTCCAACACCTGGGGCAAAAAAAAATATAGTGGGCTTTGTCTTGAGGAGGATACAGCACAAGCATACAAAACAGGAGACGTGTTTGGGACAGACAAAAAGAGGATGTAAAGAATACGTTGTTGGGGGGAGTGCAGTGGCTTGACTGTGAGGAATGATCTACCTATGAGTTAATGTTTGTCTATTGGATACATACAGTTATATAGGGGATCTGCAAAGGACTGGAGTCCAGGAGAAAGTCAGTGAGGACAGGAGAAAGCCAGCCACAAATAGAGAGTATAAACTTAATCGTGAATTTATGTTAGTAATATTTCTCAGACAACGTGATCATTTCATAGATTCATGGAATGAGTTACTGCAATGAATGATGAGGAGTAGTTCAACTAATTTAAGAGAATGTGGAACAACCAGAAAGGGGGGGGGGTATTTGAAAGGGTGTCTGTAAGTGTGCTATCTTTGTAGATTGATTAAATAGGCTATTAGTATCCAGTTAATGGTCAGAATGTATACATAGATATACCTGTTAGCAAATTCTTAATGGCAAGAGCATACTGTTTCTTCACAGGAAAGAAATGATTTTAAGATAGAGTTGAAAGGGCAAGGGATAGTGGAGAAATCAGGTATTTGAAGAGCTCATCAGCAAAATACAGCTAGTTTTGACTTTTAGAAAAGAAACAGCAAACTCATAGAGTTGACGAGATGGTCACTTTATGGAGATGGCTTCACAAAGGCTTCCTAACTACAGCAAAAGAAAAACATGCCCTAAAATAATAATTTTAGGGCAAGCACACAACAAAACTCTGATAAGGAAAACAATTCACATAAATTATTAACTGACATCTCACACTGTACAGAATAATGGGATGTGTGATAATTTCCTTTTCTTTTTTTTTTTTAATTTCTCATTTCCCCTGCAACCTGGTATTGACCTTTAATCTATGTTCCCAAACATCTAATCCACTACTAACAGATGTCCCTTTGCCTGGTAAGCCCCCTGACATCTTGGGGAGATGGCTTTGTGACATAAGTCCTTGAGCCAGAGAGTGAGGATAGGGTGCAGTGGATGAGGTGACAGAAGCCATCATCCTGCAGCAGTGGTTGGTCACAATTTCTACCTTGAAGAAGTTACTTGAAATGACAACAATGAGTCCATCACTCTCCCTGCTGAATCACTGAGCTATCAGGCTTCTGTTTTTCATCAGATGTCACACAAGCAACAGTTCTGCCTAAAACCTTTCTCTAAGACAAGAGAGCTGGCCATCAGCAACTTCACCCTATCTCCCTAACTGGTCCTACCAGTAGCCTATGCTCATTACAAACCTCGAGGCACTGGTGGTACAGGTATATACCTTACCTGTGTACCACTGGACCTATTAATATTAATGGCCATTTTGATGCAAATATCAATATTCTTCTGTATGAGCATTATTTTTACACAATTGTTTTAATTAGTGCCAAATTAAGCAATTATGGTTTACCCTCTTTGGACACACATCAGCATGGTGCAACTTGTCTAATATTGGGAAAGAAAGTAGTAAATTTATAGACTGAAATGACATTATTGTTAGAGTGACCACTTCTCAGAAAAATTCCCAGTAAGAAAATAAACTCTTAGAAATTCTGCAATCTATTAGTACATAAGTGTTTTCAAGTTTTTCCTTGACTGTTTAGAAAAGTGACTGTTCATAGCTCAATATCATTGCTCTGCTGGTTCTCATGTTTTGATTCTGATATTGCATATCACCTGCACCACACTTGTTTTATATCTGATCAGGAATGTGTCACTTATTCCCTCATAATCATTCAGGACTCATTCCAGATGGAGTTCGGATCTATTCCTTGAGGAAAGAATATCTGTTCAAAAGTAAAGTACAATTCTACAAGTGATTACTCCAGACCATAGTCATTTTTCAGTATTCCATCATTAGTGGTACATTAAATGTTTTAAAGCTTTTGGCAGCAGTCAGATTCTGACTGATAGGCATATCATTCTCAATAGCAATTTCCTAACTTGCACATAGTTGCCCTATCGGTGAAAAACTGGTCATGTTGCTTGAGTTTCTGATACTGTTCTTTGACGGAACAGTTGAGTACAACTGCAATTTGAGGTGACAGAGTCATAATGTTTGTTTGTTTTGTGTGTGTGTGTGTGTGTGTGTGTGTGTGTGTGTGTGTGTGTGTGTGTGTGTGTGTGTGTGTGTGTAATTATTACCATGTGAACACATGGTTGAGATTTAAGATTAAGCCGGCACGATGCACTATATAGAGCACAGAAGTGTGTCCCAGTCTTTTGCTCTATAAAGTCCATCATTTAAGGAGACTGTGCTAACAGGACTGACAGCATGGGCAACAAATGAGTGGGCTGGATTCAAAGGTATGTCTAGTTGATCGGTGTCCTGTATAAGTTCTTTACAGAAATTTAAACTAGATTAAGGGACTCTACTATAAAACAAAGGAATAGTGACTCTATGCAGTACTATATTCAATGCAGAATTTTTGTAGCTATTCTTCATTTTACTGATTACAAAATAGGCCTGTTTTATAAAGCATAATGCGACTTGTCTCCCTCAAGCACACCTATTCATTCTCAGAAAAAGAAATCAAAAGCATGTCAGTAAAAGCTGTTTGGGAAACATTTGCCATAATTTATTTATTATTTTATTTTATTTTACATTTGTTAACTGGGATGGTCCGACTGGATACATGTCCTTTGGGAGAAAAGCTCCAACAGAGTTACATTGATAATTAGGTACAGTAAATGAGCTGAAAGAACTTAACAAAAACATAGGCTATTTACATACAAGTACAAGACTGCCATTACTATTTCTGAGATTACTACAAATGTAACATTATTAACATATTAGCAAGGACGGTAGGCAGTATAATGACATAGAGTTAGACAGGATACATATTTCTTTATCACAGTATACAAAGTACTTATCATCTTAGCTAGTTGTTTATGTTTTAGTTAATGGCACAGAGCTAGTCTGGGTTTGAGCAAGGACATAGCCAGTGTGACTTGAAGTGGAGTTTTAGACTATTTTTGAATTGACTTAGAGAAGTTACAAGTGTGATGTTATTTGGGAGAGAGTTCCATATTTTACCAGTGGTGTTGGCAAACCACCTAGGTTGAGAGATTTAGTTGTTTGGACAAGGAGTCTGTTTGCAGTCATTAAGTTTTTAGTGCTGGGGTATTCTCAGGTTGTTTAAGGATTTTGAATGCCTCTATGAGTTGGGACTGGTGAAGGAATTCTATCCATCCAAGCTTTTTCAGGTTAGTACAGTGGTGTGTTCTGTAGGGTAGGCCTGTAACGAACCTGGCAATGTGATTATAGCAGGATGAGAGCTTGACCAGATCAGATTTGTTAAGGTGAGTGAGGACAGGAGAGGCATATAGTAGGGTAGAGAGAAGGTGTGAACGGGCTGTGGCTGCCATATAGGGTCCAAAGTTTCTTGTTGACTGACTTAATGGCTTGGTTGATATGTATATCAAATCTGAGTTTATATAGGTGTCTGGGGAGATGATGGTCCCATTATTGGATTTTATAGTGAAGTTTTCAGTCGGAGATCTATTGGTTGGGTAGAAGAGAAGTAACTTGGTTTTGTTTGGATTTAAGATCAGGAGATGGTTGGCAAACCAGTTTCCGACTTTGGTGAAGCTATGTTGGGTGGTAGTTAGTAGATTTGCAAGAGAGGCATTGGAACATATTATAGTCGAGTCATCTGCATATTGAATGCAGGTGGCTTCAGGGATGACTGTTTGAATGTCGTTTATGAAGACTGAAAAGAGGAGAGATCCTAATATGGAAGGTTGAGGAACTCCTATGGTATTTGGTAGTAGGCAGGAGAGCTTGTTTTGCCAGATTACTGCTTGTTGTCTCCCAGTGAGGTAAGCTTGAAACCAGTCAAGGGCTGGAGTATCTAGATACAGGGTTTTTAAAGTATATAGAAGTAACTGATGGTTTACCATATCTAAGGCTTTCGATAGGTCCAGGAAGAGAGTGGAGGATATTTTTTTATTCCGGTTAAGATTAATGTTTTCAGTAAAAGAGAGGAGGGCAGTGGTTGTACTATGATGGGGTCTGAATCCATGTTGAGAGTCTGTGAGTAGTTTATTTTGGGTTAGATAGAGCATTAGTTGGTTGTGCATGCACTTTTCCATAATTTTGGCAAGGGGTGATAGTATGGCTATAGGTCTATAGTTGGATAGTTCTGTGGATGAACCTCCTTTGTGGAGTGGAATAACATAGGATATTTTCCAAATTGGGGGGATTGAGGCCTCAGTTATGGTTCTGTTAATTAGGATTGAGATAGGGAAAGGGCAAAAGGGATCTGATAAAGGATGTGGACACTGGCTGGAAGTTAAAAGAGAGTGGTGAGATGGGTATAGTGTTTATAGAAGTGTGGGGAGGAGAAAGTTGGTTAGCTAATGACTGGATGGTTTCTGTGAAGAAAGTATTGAATTAATTGGCTATATCTTCTTGGCTCTTGTCAGATAATGTTCTTGGGGTCGGAGTAGTGGATTTGCCTGGTTGGAGAAGTTTATTTATGCCTGCCCAGTACTTTTGAGGGTTATTCTGGTGTTTATGTTGCAGATTGTAGAAGTAATTTTTCTTATCTAGTATGATGGCTTTTTTAGTCTCATTTCTAAGTTGTTGGAATTTGATACGATCTAGGGGTAGTTTGGTAGTGTGCCATTTATCCCACGCTTTGTCTCTAGTTGTTATTTTGGTTTTGGTGTCTGTTGTTAGCCAGGGTGCTAGTTGAGTTTTAATTTTTATTAGTCAAGTATAGTAAGGAATGAATTGTTAAATGATGACACTGCCTCATCAAGGGAAGGAACTTTAGTTTTGTCCAGTTACATGATTTGAGTTCAAGTTGAAATTTAGTTGGGTCAAAGTTTTATCTGATAGACCTATAAATAGGTAAGCTTGTACAATTAATTTTGTCTTTCATGATGTATGTGAGCAGGTGATCACTAAGATCATTAGGGAGAGTTCCAGACATATAGTTCTGGGATGACTGTTGGTGAGTATCCAGTCTAGTATACTCTCTTTTGGTTATTGTTACCTGTACATGTGGTAGATGATATTATCTGAGAGAATCCGTAGGTTAACAGGGATGGGGTTGGACTGTGCTGTGCATTGGTTCCAGTCAATATTAACATCGCCCAGGACAATGGTTTCTTGAGGTATCCAATGTAGAATGACCTATAGTGTTTCTACATTGTTCCCAGGGGAATATAGGTGACAATTAGGTTAATGCCCTTATGATTATTTAGTAGAATTTTAGAGCTAGTATTTCATAGAGACCTGGGGTGGTTGTATAGGGTTATTTATGATGTTAAGTGTGCTATTATATAAGATGGCTATTCCACCTCCTCTTTACTCTATCTGCCCTAAGTATATTGTAACCAGGAGGCAGGATCTCATTGTCTTTGGTTGATGCAGATAGACACATTATGTTGGGGAGGTATGTGGCTAGTACAGCATGCAGGCTATGTATCTTATTGTTTAGGCTTCTAATGTTTAAGTGGCATATTAGTAGTCTAATAACTTTGAATAGTAGTTTTAGTTCATATTTGGATTTTGGTGTTGATTGTGGTTGGAATGTATAATTTTGGGGTAGTGTAGTAGTGGGCAAGTTCGTCAGTGGAGGTAGGGTGTGAGAATTTCATAGCTAGTAAGAAAGTATGGCAGAATTAAGAGTGGTAAGTTAAGAGGAAGGAGTTTATAATTATTTATAGACATGTTGTATGTCATCAATGAGAGGAATAGTAGTGGTTAAACAGTAAAGTGGTGGGGAGTGGCTATAAATGAAGACACAGCAGGTGGAATAAGGAGGCAGGGAGGGGAGCAGCCCGAGCTGCAGTGAGGGCAAAGTGGAGCGGGGCTAACCCAGTCCCAGTTTTTGGTCCTATGAGTGGGGTAAATAGTCTGATAGTGTAAGTAAGCAGATTGGAGTACAGGCTTGAAATTCAACATAAACATATACAGTTGTAAAATGTCTAATACAATTCAACATAAATAGGCATTTACAGTTGTAAAACACTTACTGGAGAGACACTGAGCCTTCATGGGGCCTGTAGCAGAGTGGATTGTAGTTTTACAAATGGTGCCTGCCACAGGTAATATTTATTGACTCTGGGATTGTCTTAAGGTAATGAACAGGGAAGGGGAGAAAAGGGTAGGGTGAGCAGGCAGTTCTTTGTACTGCTGCTAATGAGCCAAAGCAAGACAAGTATGTGTTAAGAACAATCACAATTGACCAAGGACTGCTCTGAAACTGTAAGTCTTGTCTTAATTTCTCAGGTGGAAAACCATTTATGTTTGTGACTCAGAAAGTGCTGCACAGCTTAACTGTTTGAGTATTGCAACTGATGTAGTTACAGACACATCCATAGCAGGAATTGAGGATGACACATCAAGCTAGCATTTCTGGTAGAAAAAAGGACATGTTTACCAATAGCAGCATGCATACTGTGCCTTCTGTTTCTCACTTACCTCTTATGCTGTACTCCATTCCTTCTGTCCAAACTGGAATTGTTCTATATTTTTTCATAAAATAGCACCATTCATGATCTGAACATCTTGTTTTTTATAAGAGTGTGATGATTACTGCTGCTGGCATTTGTCTTGAAGTTCACTAAACAGAAACAACCCGAACAGTGTGAGAGCACTAACAAATTCTGCTCACTTTGTTCTTGGTTATAAAACTGATATGTATTTCAACAGACATGGGACATTGTGGTGGACTCAATAAGGATAGAGATAACCTGCAAAGGATTAACCTGTTGTGATATACAGGTTTGAAGAGAAGAGCTCTAGCTCAGTGGGCAAGAGCTCCTAATGATATCATGACAAATGCACTCTGCATTCGGGACACATACAGCAAGCCAGATATAGTCCTGAAAGTGTAACTATGTATCACCTCTTCTGTCAGAAAATGGACTGTTAATGTTTGTGCCTCTCTGCAATGTGTTCTAAAAAGAAAAGTGGATCTAGGCAATTAGTTTTAAGATGTCATTGTGTCACTGGAACTGTTGAAATAAACAAATAAAAGACAGCAACAGTATGCTATGTGAGGATTCATGCAATATGCCAGATGTAAAGCGAAAGACAGTTTTCTTGTGTGTGTGTGTGTGTGTGTGTGTGTGTGTGTGTGTGTGTGTGTGTGTGTGTGTGTGTGTGTGTGTGTGTGTGTGTGTGTGCTATGTAGAACGGAGGGGGACACTTTGAATACCACCTGCTGACGAAGTCCATGGCAGACACAGCCAGACCACATTAAAATAGTTAAGGAGTCATTTTCAATGTGCATTAAGGGACTGTCTGACATTTGATTTAAAGGTCAATTACTGTTTTAAGAGACATCCTTTCTAATCATTTGTCAAGAGATGCTAAAGGCAGTGTCATTATTGTTAAATGAACTGCAACAGCATTTATCATTAAACTTAGTATTACTTTTCACTAAAAGCTCAAATTCTATTTCAAAGTTTTTAGAAGTCAATTTTTCTTTCCAGTTCGTCTCATCTGCATCATAAAAAAATGTGTTGTGTTATATGAATATATTTGGGTTATTTCGCAGCATATAGATGTCTGAATGTGTATTTTCTAAATAATAAAAAAAAAAAACACTAACAGTATAGTCAAAAGAAATTATTAGGTTTCTGTAATTCCCTTTGCATAAGGGGTGTCTATGCTGTGCTCGTATACTGAAGTCCAGACAATATACAGAGGAAGCTGATAAAATAATTTGCACTGTTTTAACATGGTATAACAATATAAAGTGATAGTTTTACATTTTGCACAAACCAGTCTGACTGTAATTTTTAGCAACCTATATAGACTATATAATCAGGTATATCTGCAGGTGGTCAAAGTGAAATTCCTTGAGCATCAGTTACCCAAAGCATAAGATGCTGAAGAAGACAATGTCTGTTGCTATTTTTATAGGAAATCTCTTCCATTGTGATTTCTTGGGGTAAGACAGCAGTGGTTTCCTTCTTTTTTGAGATTTCTCACTTCTATGAGTGGAAATCATACCTCTCAACTGTACAGATTTTCACAGAATGTCCAGATTTTTGCCTCATATTTTTGTTCTACTCCTCATAAAAATTGTGTTTTTCTGTCAAATCACTGGGATAACCTAAGGATTAAAGTCACTAAATCATGAAATGTGTTTGAATTTCAGACTTCATATCCTTAAGAAAATGTATGCTAACACAAATCCTGTTATTCTAGAAATTTTATAAGTTTATAACAGCAATATTTAAAATCTGTCCCTATTTTTGAGCCCTTGTCTCTCCGTTATGTCAGACTTTTTCCAGATATCTTGTGCCAAAAGATTGAGAGGTATGGAGTGGATGCATTTGTGAAGATGGCATTGCATTTTCTGTTAAATCTGAGTGCTGTTTTCTGTAGCACTCCTTGTGTGGTCTAAAGCATAGTAAATGCTTGCAACATTGCAGCAAGATGTTTGCTGTACTTCATAAGAAGAAATGTTCATTTGTTAAGTACAGCATGAGTGCCATAGCACTCTATGCACGTTAGAAACTGCAGCAACTATTTGCTACAGTTTAAAAGAAGAAGATATTCCTTTATTTAAAAAAATGGAGGAGTATCAGGACCTGGGCACAGAAGTGGGACTTGAATGGCTTGTTGTGCAACTAGCCACCTGCCTGTTGTACCAGTCGAAGGAATGAGGAAGAGGAATGGTCTGTAATAAGCCAATCACTACAAAGTAGAGGTCATTTTAATAAAGGAAAGTGATTATTTGGTTCTCTTTTTTTCCTGCTCTTCCCTTGAAGAGCTGAGGGGGTGGGTTGCTGGTTGAGCCTGCTATGCTTGTGTTCAAATATGTTCCCCAGGTAAGATACTTCTTAGAAGTGATTCAAATGTTACTATACTCTATCAGTGCAAGCTGATTTGCTTTCACATTTTGACATTTCTGATCTGTGCACATGTAATAACTACAGTTTTTGGTTAAAGCAATATACCTATTCTCCTGATAATGGGCTTTACTCATCCCAAACAAGTTCACAGACTGGCAAAGAAATATTCCCTTTTACAAACTGACATACTGTTAGCATCAGAAGAGTGTGTTTAAGAACTGGGGCATTTGTATGACATATTTATTGGTACAATCATAAGCAATGAAGTTGTTCACACTAAAAACAATTCATGTTTGAAATAAGGGCTAGAATGTTCAGTAAATTAGCCTTCAATTGAGTTTTACATGTGATCCCTCCATGAAAAGAAAGTGAACAGAAACTGAAGGAAAAAAGCTTGTGTTATATTTTTCCAACATGACCTGTTCCTATAACTTTTCCCTGGTTTAAAATTCTTAAATTGCAAAATTTATTTATGAGCCAGTTAAATCTCAGCAGAGAAAACTGCTTGCTTTCCACAGCATCCTGGGAACAGTGATTTGGTCTTGCTAAAGAATCAAACACAAGACTTCAGGAAGATTACCACTAATGCACAGTTTTAACCCTTTTATTCTTGGTACATTTTCACACTGCAGACCCATAGCCTTACATGGCAGTCTTTCATCCAAAATAATATAATTTTACAAATAGTTTAGTTTATCAATGAAGTATGTTATAATGACATATTTTTGTAGCAATTGCTCTTTGTTCTTCAGTCTTCAGATTTCCTTGTATCAGAGTTCATGCACTTCTTCTCCACTACAACCATCTTAGTAGTGACTCAAAGCACAATAGAATTTGTCAGACTTCTCATCTTAAGCCTCACTAAATACTCTTTCCACAGACAAACTGTTTTAGTCTTCCCATAAGTAATTTATAGCAGCTAATTTCTGTAGTAAAAGCTTGAAAAACGTCATATCAGTGATGTTAGGTGCACACCCTTTGTCTCAGTAAAATCTTGCTTTTTCTATTCATTCACTAAATACTTCATGCACTAAAATAACTGCATGACAGCATGTTACAGCATTCAAAGCTGTACAGTGTTTAGCACTCCCACACTGCTTTCTCTGCCTATAACTGGTAGTATATAGAGGAGATAACGCTGATTGCTCCATGTACTTCAAAGATTTATGACAAAGTCTCTTTGATAATAGGCAGGTACAGTAATTATAGGTTCTCAAAAGGGTAAATTATAGGTCGATGAACACTGAATTCTCAAGCATCATTTTCCTGAAGTTTAACCACCAAGGATCAGAGCTCCTTCTTATGAAGTCACTGTCAGTGAGCTGTCCCAGCAGTGATGCTCTTTTGGGGGTGTAATTTCCCCTTTTTTAAGTTGATGTCACCTTGAAATTGGTATATATGAGTTTGGTGGTACAGAAGGCTTGCCTCCTGCAAAAATGGTACAGAAGGCTTGCCTCCTGCAAAAAAAAAAAAAAAAAAATACCACTTAAAATGTTTTTTCAACCATTTATTTTCAGAAGATGGAGTTCAGGAATACTGATCTTCATCAGACTGATTTTCAACTACTCAGTGGACGCTTCTCAAAACTCTGGAAAAAAATCCCCACACATAAAAAAGTTAAACAGATTCAAAACCTTTGTAAAAGAAAAAATGTTCCAAACACTAAAACCAAGGAAAAGCCAAAATCCAATAAAAATCCAAGTAAGAATCCAAATAAAGTTCCACAGAAACCTTTATTGGATAGGTAAGCGCTTTCGTAACCTCTCCTGGTTGCTTCCTCAGACCAAAAAAAAAACCAAGATTTAAAACCTTGCTTAAACAGCAACTGAGTCAGAGATGGTACTGCTTTTTCTGCTCTCCAGGCTAGACTTGCCCCCAGATAACTCTTGCCATCACCTCTAACTACCGTTATGTTTTCCAACCCCCTGTAGCTTACCTCTCCTCTTTTCACCCTACTAACTCCTAAACTATTACTTTCTCACTTCTTACTCCACTAACAATTACTAACCAAACTTAGTTTTTCTCTTATCCCTAACACTGATATACTAGTACTGTTCTCAAGTTACTCTCAACAATGAAAACATCAGTATTCAGCTCCTTTACTTCCTGTAAACTTTATAATGTAGGTATTTTTAATTGCTTCTCTTGTGAACTTCATTTTTCTCATGGCAATTTAGCCAATATGTGATCTTTCTGTTTTACTTGTTCTATTAATGCAATTTTCCTTTTTTGCTTTACAATTAACTCTCCAATAATATTTCATGTAAAAATGTGTAATGCTCACATAAATGTTTTACTGCACATATACAATGTACCTCACTTGTGATTTAACTATGGAGTGTTTTACTGCACTTATTCAAATGTATGTCACTTGTGGTTTAACTGTAGAGCTTTTCTCCCAAAGCCTCCACTGAAAAATAGGTTCTGTCCAGTCAATAAAGATAAATACATAAATAAATAAATAAATAAATAAATAATTGAACAAATTAATAAATACATTGAAATTAATGTTGAAATCCATCTCTTGACCTTTTCTTTGGTCCATTCTCAAGGTGGATTTCTTGGCATCCATTTCTCCAACATATACATAATAGCTTAGTTATAATCAGAGACATGATTATAATGCTCTATATAAGACACACACGTGGGACAGTCTAACGCCAGCTGCTGCACCAACATGCTTTCTTTCCATATAGTCAGCTACTAGTGGATGGGGGTCATCTTGCTAAGGAAATGGGGAAAGGAATCCAAAGAGGGGTAACATGGGTGAAGCTAAGTGTCTGATAATTCATGTATTTGGCAGCTATAGCTCATTAAGTGTAAACTGCATGAGGAACTGACTTACTGAGCACAACTCAGTGAAGAGGAACTCATCAGTCATAGTTTTCATTGGGAAATCACTGTCGGTGCACCTGAGCGAGTTCTTTCAAAGTGTGTACCTGTAGGGACTCCTTTCCTTGTGACAACAGAGCTGGGATACATAAGTTTGGGTTGGAGTTCCACATGGAGAGGTACAAAAAAAACACATTTAATTTCTGCAGTAAGTTAATTTTCAGACCTGTTGTGTTTCAGCAGTTTTTTTTCATCAAGGTGTAACTTAACAAGTTATCGTGGAGACAATTATTAATTTTATCTGTTTGCCTGTCTATGCTCTTATTTACATTCAATGATTGGGTGTACCCACTGGGTCATCTGAACATGCACTTGCAAAGGTTACCCAGAAGGCATTTTTTTATACTTCATTTCAGAGATTTCAAAGATGGTGTGTGTGTGTGTGTGTGTGTGTGTGTGTGTGTGTGTGTGTGTGTGTGTGTGTGTGTGTGTGTGTGTCTGTGTGCATGTGTGTGCGTGTGTGTGCATGTATGTCTGTGTGTGTGTGTGTGTGTGTGTGTGTGTGTGTGTGTGTGTGTGTGTGTGTGTGTGTGTGTGTGTGTGTGTGTGTGTGTGTGTGTCTTTGTATATATATATATATATATATATATATATATATATATATATATATATATATATATATATATTCACATGAGTGCATATGTGTGTGTGTGTGTGTGTGTGTGTGTGTGTGTGTGTGTGTGTGTGTGCTTTGTGTATGCCTGTGTGTGCATTCTTGTGTACGTATGTGTGTGTGTGTGTGTGTGTGTGTGTGTGTGTGTGTGTGTGTGTGTGTGTGTGTATATATATATATATATATATATATATATATATATATATATCTTTTTGTGAACATGTTTGTGTGTGCATGCATGTATGTGGGTTTTAGGAATGTGCCACATAACATTTTAAGGGATGAGTTTCCTGATACACTGCAAGGCCACAAGTCAACAAACCTTTACTCTGCCTTTATTAGGCCAGCCATTGAGTATAACACCCCTTTTACATGTATCTGTCCAGACACATGCAACAACTGGAACAAATTCCCACCTATGAAGATACCTTGCTAAAAGGAAACAAGGGCTAAGGACAATTTTTCCTAAATGGACTGACTCAAAGTCTTGCCACTATATTTGGTATGCTACATACTGCTAAGAGGTAATCTGTGTCTGTCATACAAAGCATCTGCCAACCCAATAGTGATGGACCTCCTGTACATCAGCAAGTCAAATAGCATCAGAAATACTCACTCTAGGAATATAAACATCTTCTGCAACATTGACAGAATAGTTTGGAGAGACAGGTATATCTTACACAAGCTACCACTGCTCTGTAACTGACTCCCCATTCATGGAAAACAAAGCTCATCCCTGTTCATATTCAACAGCAACATGGATCTATGAATAGTAAACAGAAAATTTCCCCCAGGACTGTCCCTGTACTACTAATGGACAGAGGCAGCTCCTACATGCTTTATCCCATTCATGGGTCCCCTCAAATTATCTTGGTATTATTAGGAGTCATGTATATTATTAACCATGGGATGGGTAAAGTCAATCTAACACCAAATGGGTAGATTAAGTCATGGACCAAAAGGAAAATTTGATTGGTTTAAAATGGCATGCAAGGGCAGCTAGCCTAGTACTTATCTATGAACCTATGGATGTGTAAGTGTGGGTGTGTCTGCATTTATGTACATGTTTATTCATAATACTTATTTTTCCATCTCCCTTGCTACAATCTTTATTGTAATGTCGGGTGCACAAGCTGACATGGTGTGCACCCTTCATTTCTCAGAGAGTGGTCTACATCTCACAATATTCAGTAACCTGAAGGAGTATACATCAAACTGTACGCAGTTGTTATATCACTTGCATGACTAATATTCTGAAACATGCATGAGGCAATTCATGAACAGCACATATGTCAAAAAGCAAATAAGACAGGATTTGCCTTGCATCTCATATGCACAGTACATTAGGCCTCTAAATCCAATGCTGAATATAAACTACTCACAAAAAAATCATATAAAATAGGTGATGAATGTAGGCACATGAAACCTAAAACATTATCGAAGACTCAGAAAGAACTGACCCACATGTAGTAAAAAAAAGACATAAAAATAGAAAGAGCTGCAATAAAAAGATGTTAAAAAGCAGGTAAAAAAATCCCAATCACACAAGAAATCACTGGCAATCAAAATTAAAGATCAAATTAGGAACACTGGAAATAATGATGTAAAAAGACATTTCCATTTAGAAAACAAGGATGCACACTAATGTCTACCCATCACCCACTTTTAAACATAAATGCCAGTCCTTGGACCAAAATAATCATCAAAAACATTAATAAAATGACTTTGCAAAATGAAAAGTATTACTATCCTGTTAGATGAAATATCTATACTAAAATAATATTCCACAATATCCTCCAGATGCCATCTACATCTACATGACTAAAGTCATACTTTAACATAGCCAGACACAAAGCAACAAAACATAGATTTTAAGGGCTGAATTCCAAAAGAAAGTTGCACTAAGTACATCATGCCAAAATAGGTTATCAGTAATATAACTGATTCCAAAACCTCAACAAGCTCAGAATTTAGTAAATGAGAATTGTATAGTGGAATTGTGACATCCACTGATTTACTCCTAATTAAAAACACAATGTACACTCCACATGGAAAAAAGAGAGAGAAGGGAATTTTAAGTGGGATATGTCATTATTGGTATAGAGACATATGGTGGAGGCCATGCATCTTTTGTGGAAAATATTTATTTTAACTATGTGGATTTTGTAGTGTTCATCAGAAAAATGTAGCATATAGTGAGCTGCAACAGGCCAGGATATAGCAGGTAGTGCTGGAAGATGAGCTTCAAATGCATCCAGTTCCAAGAAGATAGCCGGCGTGGTGGCAAACCTGGTTCTAGTTAAGCCAGCTATCAGCCCAGGAAATTATAGACTGATACAGGTTAAACATAATACTGCTGGGGGATGGGTGTTAAATAAAATCAAGAGCTCAATACACAGGAGCTTCAGGTTCAAAAGTTTATTAGTGTACACCAGGAGACAAAAAACGTACAAGTACAGAATTTTGTCTGACATGAAACAGGAAGTATACAATTTTATATAGTCTATACATTCAAGCTGTGCCCAACTTACTGACATTGTATGTCACAGGGCATCTACATCACTCTAGCTTACAATGTTCTATTCATTGATCTATGCTGATGCTGTATATTTTAAAAAAGTTTTCCTCTGGTAACAATACGGCCTTGCTATCCACCTGGTCAGACATAATGTCTTTCTGTAAAGTTACGTCTTCAAGGCTTCAAACTAGTCCGAATACAATAGCAGATTCAGTCTTTTAATACACTTCTTTGTTCCCTGTAACACTTTCCCAACAGCTGCATGTTATCTTAGTAACACATATACAAGGCCAAATCAACCCAGCAGGAAAGAGCAGAAGATTTCATTATTTCACATATTTAATTTCCTGACCCAGCAGATAATCACTTGTGAAAAGCATAAACATTAAAACTTGCTGAGCTGGCAGCTGCCAGGGCCAGAGGTCAACTTGCTACAAGCCACACTGCAGTTTCAAAACTACTTACAATTGCACATGAATTCAGCCTTTTTGTTATATCATTAATAGAATAAAATGCATTACATACTACTTTGCTTTTAAACTAGCATTTCACATATATTTAAATGCATATTTTTCTAACATTTTCCCTCTTATTAATTATTTTTATTCTATTTTGAAGTATGCATGATGTCATTTCATCTCCTAACCTCTTCCACTAAGGATTTTCAGCTAGGTGAGTCATTCGATCTATACTTCAGAAAAAGTTTCATCTGAAATCAATTTTTCAATCTCGATATCTTGGTACAAATTTCAGTAACAGATACATCAATAAAATCTTTGATTAATCTTTTCATGCAGGGAATTCCACAACAAACACATGCTCCTATTAGGAGTATACCCACACAAATAGCAATTAGAATATTCATTAGGATGGAACCCCACCCCCCGAATAGATTCTGGAAAAAGTCCGTCAGTGGGTTTGGGCCTGGTTCAGTCATGGCTGATACTTGCTGAATTACCTCTAGGTGGTTGTTAATTTCATGCCTATTGTCTGGTATGTATGCACAGCATTATTCTTTGATAAGCGCGCACGTACCACCTCTCGCCGCTAGGGTGAAGTCAAGAGCCATTCGATTTTGTAGCACAACAGTTCTCATTGCATTCAGTTCATCAGTCACCAGTTCTAGGGCAGAGAAAGTTGCATTACTCATTACTTCAAGAAGTTTCGACAGCTTCCTCAGCTCCCAGATTGATTTGACTGCTCCATATACTGGGAATATTCCTGCCCAAGATATAACACTGTCACTCAAGTCCATATGAGTCAATTTGCTTTTGTCCTTTACATTATTATGGTCTTTCCAGCCAGCTTCGATCCGTCCAACTGGATTTACAGATTTCTCGACTGGACCTCCAGGTTTCCGAGCTGCTTCTCTCACGTTTTGTATCTTTCCCAAAGGTAATTCTGCAGTATGTCTTATTGCCGGAACCAGATAACCCAAAAAACAACTGCCGGACCAATTCTCAGGTAGCCATTTATATGCTTTTTTCCCCACAAATAAAATAACAGTTTTCTATTTTAGTACTAATACACATTAACCCTGCATGAAACATTTTCTGGTCTATAACTGACAATTGTTTAAATAAAACAGGATTCTTGCGAATATCATTCATGGTGGTTTTCAGTGAGTTCAAATATGAGTCATAATTAGTATTGCAAAGAATATTGCCATTACTAGTCTTAATATAACACCGATAAGATATTGTTATATTACAATTGCTCCAGCCCACCTGGAGAGTGTCATTTTTGTAAAAACATACAATTCCCTTTTGTGTGACAGGTAAAAATAAAGCTATTTTGTCCTGTGATCTCACAGTTCCTGTATCAAAAAGTAAATTCTCCCAAGTCTCATTTATCCCCAGAGGGACAGCGGACATTATCAGTCCTCCATATGCTGTTGGTATAGCTGTACAAACCCAGCAATTCAAAATGTTCATAGTCTCTGCATATACACGTTTCATAGCTAGGTATGTGTTAAAATTTGGATGCCAGTCTATAGACGTCTCGTCACGCCTTCCCACTTTCACTTGTGTGGTTGAGTGAAGGAAAAACCACAACAAGAGGAAAATTGTCACAATTATAGTCAATAAATGTATACTCAACAAAATGATTATGCAACATCTCTAGGGTTGATCTAAATTTCTATTCGCTTTGTTCTTGGCCATTTTTCCCTTGTTGTATATCAGTCACAAAGTTTTTATCAAGTTGAAAGTTCTTTACCAGTTTGCAGTGTGTCAAATGAACCCAGGACGTCCTCTCAGCCACTCTGACTGCAGTAGGCATTGCCAACAGTACCTGGTATGGTCCTTCCCACTTTGGACTCGCCCAATTCTTCCTCTTCGTCACTTTCAGCCACACCCACGTTCCGGGATCCAAAACTGATTCCACCGGTCTGGTCTGTTCCTTATCTGAAAAAGAGTTAAACTGCAAAACAGATTTATTTGTTAACAGTTTCCTCATATAATTAGCTAATGAACTGTCAGCCTCTTGTTCTGCGGGCATGAGTGCTTTTGTAGTAAGCGTCTGCATTGTTTTTAACATGTCTAAATCTAAAATCTCAGAGGGTTGTAATTCCTCATTCAAAAGTAAAGTTTCTGAGTCTGAGGCCGCTTGCTTCGCAGCTGCATCAGCTCTTGCATTGCCTTTCGAAATTCTATCCTGTTGTTTTGTATGAGCTATACATTTGCAAATAGCTACTTTGGTAGGTAACTGAATAGATTCTAATAGTTCCAAAATAAATTGCGCATGATTAATTGGTTTCCCACTAGATGTTATCATTCCCCTATTTTTCCATTGTTGTGCAAATACATGTACTGTAGAGAAAGCATACTGACTATCAGTATATATGTTTACACATTTGTCTTTTGCTAAAGTACATGCCCGTGTCAAAGCTATCAATTCTGCTGCTTGTGCAGATAAGTTATGTGGTAAGGATTGAGCTTCTAGAATTTCAGTGTCTGTAACTACTGCATACCCCACTAGATTCTTTCCTGTAGGGCCCCTTCTGCATGAGCCGTCCACGTAATATGTCACCTCGGCATTATCCAAGGGCATAACTGTGAGATCTTGTCTAGGCAAGGTTAACTGTTCAATCTCTTGCAGACAGCTGTGCGGTGTGCCATCTGCAGGAGTTGGAAGTAACGTTGATGGATTTAATGTTGTACATCATTCAACTGTCATATGAGGTTGGCTCAGCAGTATAGTCATACATGAAAGATGTCTAGCAGGAGAAAGATATGCTACTTTTTCTTGCAGTAAAATTATTGCGACTGCATGAGGCACTCTCAATGTGAGAGGGTGGAACAATACCACTGAGGCCAAAGCTTGTACTGCCATTGCAGCTGCAACTACCGCTTGTACACAGTGGGGCAAGGATCATGCCACTGGGTCTAACTGTGATGAATAATAGGCTATGGGGCATTGCTTATCCCCATGTTGTTGCATCAGTACTGACGTCATATATCCTTGCTTGCAATCTATGGTCTGAAAGAACCGTTTATGATAATTTGGAAGTCCTAAAACTAATGAAGAAGCTATCAACTGCTTCAACCTGCAGAAAGCCGTTTCTGCTTCGGGTGTCCATTGTAAAATATCTTGTGCTGCCATTGGTGTCTTATATATCAAGTCAGTCAGTGGAGCAGATTCCAAAGCATAATTTGGTATCCAACTCAGACAGAAATTAGTTGTCCCCAAGAAGGACATCATTTCCTTCTTGGTTGCTGGTTTGGGTGCTTGCAAAATTGCTGTTTTTCTATCCTCGTCTAATATCCTACCTTCATTGGATATCACATATCCTAGGTATCTAACTTGCTTTTTCCAAAGTTGTAACTTACTTTTATTTACTTTGTGTCCTTGTGTTGCTAAAAATTTCAGTAACGCTACAGTATCCTCCCTGCATTGCTGCTGGGTGGGGGCTGCTAGCAAGATGTCATCTACGTAAAGTAGAATTTGACTACCTCCTGGTGGGGTAAACCCTGCCAGGTTGCTAGCCATTTCTTGTGCAAATATTGTTGGGCTCTCACAATATCCCTGTGGTAGTTGAGTATAAGTATACCTTTTACCCTGAAATGTAAATGCAAACCAATATTGACTATCAGGATGTATAGGTTTCGAAAATAAAGCATTACTGATATCTACCACAGAGAAATATTTTTGTTGCGGTTTTAAATCATTTAACAAAGTATGTGGGTCTGGCACCGTGGGTGCTCTGGGTATCATTGCATTGTTCACAGCTTGTAAATCTTGAACCATCCATCATTCCCTGTTTGCTTTTTTAACAGGAAATAGGGGTGTATTACATGGTGAATCAGGAGATTCTACCAGTACTCCTTCCCTGAGTAATGCTGCTATTATAGGTTTGATTCCTATTTCTGCATCCTTCCTCAAGGGGTATTGTCTTTTCTGTGGCCTAAATGCCAATTTTGGTGTAATTGTAACTGGTCCTGCTGTTCGAATAAGTCCTACATCTGACTTGCCTGTCGACCAAAGAGTCATTGGAATTTCACATAAGGCTTTCTCTTCTTCTAATAAAAATGCTAATCAGCTGTCCTCGCTAGATTGCAAGTGTACAGCTGGATGTGTCTGTGTCAACCAATTCAACTTTTGTTTTTGTATTCCTTGTTCTGACAATTCTAAGTCAGTCTGTTTCTCCCATCTTGTCACCTTTTCTCCTAAGTCTGCCCATTTTACATTTTGTTCTTTGTCAAGCTGACATGTGGTAATCGATTTGATCTATATAATGCAAGGAATTCTTGAGGTAATGAACAGCTAACTACACTGTTCCCCTCAGTATCCCAATACAAAGTACGTAAAACCAATCTAGTTGCGCGATTTCTGAACAATTCTTGCTCATACTCTCTATCAGGTCCTGGCGTAGTACAGTAGTATAGAGTACAGTGTAACAAATGATGTCGATCAGTGTCGAGGGAGGGGGCTTTACTGATGGCTACATTCATCAGTTCCTCGGTTACTGCCCCTGGACCAGTTGTAACTAGGTCCTGGCTGTACCAGTAAAAAGTTTCACCCTCCGATCGCACTACAAAAGTATCCATTTGCCTCTGTGCTTCCATACCCTGCACAGTCGGAACTATTGCTATGCCAAATATCTGCATAAGGTCCCTGCCCAATAGGTTCACTGGACACTTTGCAGAAACAACGATTTTACTTCTTTGGGTCATACCTGAAACAGGGTCAGTTATTGCTATATCATGGGAAAGTGGTTCCCTGTATAGCTGCCCATTTGCAGCTTTCACTAGTATATAATCAGGTGATTCAGAATGTTCTGGTAACTTGGAGGGGTGTATCAGGGTCCGTGACGCTCCTGAGTCACACAGGAATTTGACTTCCCTTCCCTCCACCAGAAGTGTAACTTCCGGTTTCATATCTGCTAAGTAGAGCTCTAAGCTCAATAATGCTAAATCCAAAATTTCACTTTCTTCATCTTCCATATCTACTTGCACTTCCTCTATTCCTTCTATCACATTTATATTTGTCTTCTGTTTATTAACTTCTCCTGATGATTTCTGACTTTTGCATGATGTATCTTCACTATCATATAGTCAGTCCTCATCTCCCTTATCTTCTGTAATTACCTTTTTGTTCTGTTTACAATCCCTCACTAAATGTCCCTTTTTTCCACACTTAAAGCACTCACCTCTCTTTTTCCTTTCCTCAAAATCTTCTGATCATTTGTCAGACTGTTTGTTTCCCTGGGCATTCTTCTTGCCCTTTTTACCTGACTGTAACACAAATACTTCAGCTCCGTCTTCAGCAGTGAAGACTTGCGCCTTCTTTTTCTTCTTGCTATTAAAATGTCTTTCAGCATGTCTAGCATATTCAAGTAAGGCTTGTAGCCTACCTGTTCGATGGTCTATCATATGCTTCGTAATGAAGCTACTGATAGGTGCAATGCAACCTTTCAAAAATGCATTTTTTTAATTGTTGTTCATACGGGGAATCATTTGTTTGGTTTTCAGGAACCGTCATACCACTATGATTATTAAAACACTCCAATAATCTAGCATAGTACCCATCTATTGTCTCATTTTCCTGTTGTATGCATTGATTAATGCAAGTCCAGTCTGCTCTAGGTTTCCATTTCTCAGAGATTCGGTCTGTAAGACCTTTCACTCTGTTGCCTAATTCTGCGTCACTATGTGGGAGTGGTTTAAGCTCTGCATTACGAGGATTCCAGGTGCCACAAATCATGTGCCAATCTGGACCTATAATTTGTCTTACTACATTTTCTACTTCTTCCCCATTCAAGTGGTAATTCAACCTCATGCCTTGTAAATCTTCTAAAAATTTTGTAAAATTAACTTTCGGATGGGGGATTCCCTCAGTAGCTTTCTGGATATCTTCCGGTGTCCATGGTCTATATACTAAGAGTGTTAGGTCCTGCCCTGCCTGTCCTGCCTGAGGATTTGGGACCTCTATAAGTGGACATATTTCTTCCTCACTCTCATCCTGTAGGTTTCTTTTTATTTGATATGATTCTGCGTCCCCACGTATTTTACGTGCTCAGGACCTAGTTTCAATGGGATCTCTAACAAATGGTTGTGGTCTCGCTGAGACTTCAGGATAACGCGGAGGTGGACCAGCCTGTCCACTCGCTTCATATCCTGAAAAGGGTAAAGGAGGGGGCAAGGGAGGAGGAGGAGCTGTTGCTATTACTAAGTTATTATCTTCTTTGTCTAAAAATAATGTTTTTGAATTTTTAATCTTCTGTTCTCTACGATTTGCTTCCTCGATCCACCTGTGTGCCTGAGGAATGCCTAATTGGCATTGCTTTTTTGCCTGACCTCCCGCATCGGATTTAAGTTGCTTAAGGAGTTTAACCAGCGAAGTTTTATCTAATTTACCATCAAATTCATATTTGTTAACCCATTTCGCATAATACCTAACATTATCAGAACGTTGTGATTGCATCTATTTTGCGTCTTCGGTTAGGGGCGGATCTCGTGATGTTTTAGTGCACTGATTTCCCATGGTAAAAGAAAAAATGTTACGTAACCCTTCTTATCACGTGATATCAAGTTTTCAGTTCCTTTTCACAGTTTATCTAGAATAACTGCCTACCTAATTCTGTTACCCTGATCTATGACCAAATATACAGTAATTCCTTTTGTCCCTGATCTGCATAACAAATCTTGACAACGATATTTACTGTAACCTAGTCCCTGATCTAAAACAGAATAAAGGCAAAATCTTCCTACCTGAGCCTCTGGTATTGAGCCGTCCAGGATCCGCTCTTCAGCCACAGATCAGAAAGTGGACAGCCTCTTTAAACAACAATTCAGTCGGAGGTCTTTTCACCCAAGAAGAACCATTTCGGTAACTTCTCCAGCACAGTATTCGACCACCGGTAGACTCTGATCTGCAGCTGTCTGAGGGATTTCCAGCTAAGAAGGACTAAACTGTTAAATAAAATCAAGAGTTCAATACACAGGAGGTTCAGGTTCAAACGTTTACTAGTGTACACCAGGAGGCAAAAAATGTACAAGTACAGAATTTTGTCTGACATGAAACAGGAAGTATACAATTTTATATAGTCTTTACATTCAAGCTGTGCCCACCTTACTGACGTGGTATGTCACAGGGCATCTACATCACTCTAGCTTACAATGTTCTATTCATTGATCTATGCTGATGCTGTATATTTTAAAAAAGTTTTCCGCTGGTAACAATACGGCCTTGCTATCCACCTGGTCAGACATAATGTCTTTCTGTAAAGTTACTTCTTCAAGGCTTCAAACTATTCCAAATACAATAGCAGATTCAGTCTTTTAATACACTTCTTTGTTTCCTGTAACACTTTCCCAACAGCTGCATGTTATCTTAGTAACACATATACTAGGCCAAATCATCCCAGCAGGAAAGAGCAGAAGATTTCATTATTTCATATATTTAATTTCCTGACCCAGCAGATAATCACTTGTGAAAAGCATAAACATTAAAACTTGCTGAGCTGGCAGCTGCCAGGGCCAGAGGTCAACTTGCTACAAGCCACACTGCAGTTTCAAAACTACTTACAATTGCATATGAATTCAGCCTTTTTGTTATATCATTAATAGAATAAAATGCATTACATACTACTTTGCTTTTTAACTAGCATTTCACATATATTTAAATGCATATTTTTCTAACAATGGGTGTGTGATGTGTACACCCCACATGTCTTCACACAGTCTGTGGTGTAACCCAGTCCCATTAAAAACTAAGGCATGTCTGACCCTGGTGTATCAGCTTCTGATATATTCTAGCATGAATGAGTATTACTATAGGGGTTTCCAAGACAACTGCTAGTTGCATTTTATGACAGTTTCTGGCAGTTCAGTTTCTGGCATTCATGTGCAGCAAGACACAGGAGCTCATCCACTTCCCAAGAACACTACAGGGATGACAGACTGTCATGAAACATTTCAATACATAGCCAACTTCTCCCATATCCTCAGTACAATTGACTGCACATGCATATCAATAAAATCCCAGCTGGTGTAAATGCAGAACTGTGCTACAACCAGATGGAATGAACTTTGCTCTATTGTCAGGTAGTGTGATCAGCAGATGGTCTCATTATTCACCTTATGGCACACCCTAGTGATGTTCAAAGTGTTACCATATGACAGGAAAGTGCTCTACATGCAATATTCATGGATGGCCACATCCCGAGGGGCTACTACTAGGTAAGTATAACAGTATGAGCATATGTATGTGTGTCTTACACCGTGTGATAGTGCATTGCTAATGTGTATTCTTTTCCATGCTAACAGGTGACGGTTGTTATTTACTGTGCCCTGTTTCAAAACACCATTCACAGCCCTATCCACTCCTGCTGAGAATGCATTTGAAAGGGTGCACTTCACTCATGACACCATTCAGAGCCTCACCTACTCCTGCTGAGGATGCATTTAAAAGGCACACATCACTCATGACACCATTCAGAGCCCCACCCACTGCTGCCAAGAATGCATTTAAAGGGGCACACATCGCTGAGCAAGTATTTGGTGTGCTGAAAGCCAGATTCAGGTGAGATACATCCAGAGGTGTACTGTAGGATGCACCGAAAATGGATGCACAGATGGTCAGGAGGTATGCCATGCTGTACAAAATGATAACTTCCAAACATGGTATTCTACCAACCTTAGCTGTAGAAGATCTAACACCAGGCATCTGAAAGGAACCAAGCACAGGCATCAGATGATGCTCAGGAGGATACAGCTGTATTAACAAGGTATGGCCAATGAAAACTACAGCCAAATGCAAGCTTGTAGGGCCAGGCAATATCTGACTAAAAACTTTCAGTGTTGCTATTTTGTACATACAGTTGTAAACAGAACAACATGTCATACACATCTATATACCTTTATAAAGAACTGCAACACTTGACAGACAAACTGAATATATTTGACCTGTAAATGAGACACATCACACATATTTTATTTATTTATTTATTTATTTATTTATTTATTTATTTATTTATTTATTTATTTAATTCATTTGTTAACTGGGTGTGAGAGCTGTCGACTGACCCTTTTCATCAAAACCTGGGTGCAATTAATGTTCAAGGAATACATTACAAGAGAAGAAACTTAATAAAATATACAGTTACTATACAAAATAGTGAAGTTTTTCAATATATGTACATTGAGGAATAGCATTTAAAACAAATAATACAAAATGAAAGTTTCATTTGTCAAGAGTAATGCAAGTTTCCTTATTGTCAGTTAAAACATCAGTAGATAATAACATATCAGCCTGTGTCACAAAAGCAGGTGCAGTCTGCTTCATTTTGCAGGTGAGCCCTTAAAGATCATTTGAATTCAAAGAATTAATGAATGCTTTTTAGATCTCTGGAAGGTGGTTCCAGGTGGCTGATCCTATCTTTGACAAGGGCTGTTTTCGAATTAATGTCTTGTAGAGAGATCTGATTAATGTGACAGTGTTATTTTGGGTAAGCATAAAAGAGTAATTAGTTCCCTAATAAGTAATTTTCACTTTTAAGGTGGATAGTAGAGTGATTTTAGGATTTTATAAAGTAGTGAACTAAGAAGGAGAGTGGCATAACACAAGTGTATAATTATAAAAAGGACCGTAGTATGACTGGGAATAAACAACCATTTAATTTTATGTAATACTTAGCAGTGATGCATACATTAATCTGCAAGGAGGGCAAACCTCCCTATCTTGTTTTTAATTGTTTGGAGTTTATGATGAGTGTTATACGTAGAATGGAGACATGTTGTTGGGAGGCACTACTCTAACTTGGGAATGACTGTATTCTTAGCAGTTGCACTCCTAACTATGGGAGTTGAGATAGTACTTGATACTTCAGTTATGTTTAACAATGTGTGCCTTACTGGATCAGGTACACAGTGTGCAGGTAGACATAGCAGTAATATACAATACTGTCAGCAGTGAGACCTGGTATTAATAAGATAATAATCACCAGATCATCAAGTGTGCATGAAATATGACAGACATGCTACATGTATTCTTTGTCAGGCCTGTGATAATGACAATATGCAGGCATGAAGTATGTATACTGCAAATGCTTGTGTGTGTGTGTGTGTGTGTGTGTGTGTGTGTGTGTGTGTGTGTGTGTGTGTGTGTGTGTGTGTGTGTGTGTGTACAAGTACATGCGTGCATGTATGGGACACATCTGAGAAGCATCTAGTCTTTATATTTTACATTTGCTTATCATTCAATTTTGACAAGCTAATGCCAGTGTTTTAATAATGTTCTTTAGTTAGTATAACAATGTATCTGCTACTACTTTTCTTGTATCTTTTTACAATGTCTGTTGCTTGGCAAAAACTGATTTTTGCAAATTTACTGCATAATTGCAGTTATCTTTTCCAGATTTAAATTGTATTACATTGTTGTTGTTTTGTAAGGTGTTTAGAAATTTAAGCACTATAGCAAACCTGAACTTGAATTTGCCACGGCCTCATTACACCTTTGCTCCCAACACTAGTGCAGCACCCTGATCTGGAGTAAATCCAATCAGTTGCCAGAGCAACTTCACAAAGCTCTGTGCCATGATAATGTTGTGATTGCTCTCATGCCTCTAAAAACAGGCAGCACCTTCAGAGCTCTAGCCTCATATCTCTTCCACATGTCCATGTTCCCTCTATGTGCACTTGATGTCTGAAGTGGAGTTATGTCTTCATCTTGACCATCACCTGACACTCCACTGTAACCAACATGATCAAGTTCACTGTCCTCTATATTGCAGCAAACATCCTGACCAGATGGACTGTTCAACACAGGACTGGATGATAGCACTCTGTGCAGTCCCTGTGTGTCACAGGCTGCATCCTTTCTCTCTGCCACATAATTTCGTGTGTCGGCATCAGTGAAAGAGTCCTGGGTCAGTGCAGGATGTGGATGAGCTGCAATGATGCAAACCAAAATACAATCACATATTGTGCATGTCAAAATAATACAACCATTTTGTGAATGCAGCAAACATGACTGCCATGTGCAATCCTGAAAAATACAATGGAAGGAATGTGTACAGAGCTGTTGGTCAGCTGGCTGATATGATAGTATATGAAGGTCCTTTAATGAAATAAATGTGAAAACAAATCAGCATAGGAAAATCAAAAAAGTTTGAAGTATCACTGCAACATAATCATCTGGTCTGTCATTATTTGAGGATGCCACACGATTCCTAGAAGATTGTGTAGCTGTAATAAACATGGCCTATCAGCTATGAAAAGGGAATACTATCAGCACTTGGTTATCTCAAATGAATACCTCTTTCAAATACCATACCTCTGTGTCATCAGACACAGACCTCAGTTCCTCCCTTTGGATACCACACGTTCTGGACTGTAGATGGTATAAGGACAGAAGCTTCTCTGTGTCTGACGGAGCCAGTAATGATGTCCCACCACTAGTCACATTTTACTGTTTTCTATATTGCCATACATGGGATGGCCCAGTAAAAATCATATCAGTAATTGTACATTGTATCACTGCATTACAATAGTTCCTTATTAATCTACTGTGGCAACCACCTCCTGCATGCAATGCCCTCCTATATACAGTTTTTCCATATGTTGTCAACATGTCTGTCTACAAAATTATACCTATGCTAAGTGCCTCAGTGATTACTTCATTTTCTCTGGTTGTGAAGTTTTCCTGCTATTTATATGGCCTACACCACGGGTTCCCAAAGTATGCGCCACTGCACGCTGGGGAGCCGTGGCTTCCTCACAAGGGCACCACAAATTAATAAGCTTAGCCACAAAATAAATCACAAACTAACAAACTTAGTTAGCTTATTAGTTTGTGGTTTATTTTGTGGCCCATAGACAGTTAACTGTATTTGGCCTAATTATAATTCTAAAATTTTTCCCCCTTTGGGAGGTATACATATAGCAGCCACAGTACATATAAACTATAAATTTAAACTGCCAGTAAGATAACTGTACAGCATAACCACTTTATGAATGACTGTACCCCATAATGCAGTTTATCTAGTGCCAGTGTTTCTCTCACTATAGAAATCACCCTTTGGTTAAAATGGAAGTGTATCCAGACATTAAAGATACTGCCGACATGCATTTCTAGATAACCAGAGGTGCACACAACAGTTTGGGCAGCAGATTTTGTAGTCATTGCTCCCCAAACAACTTCAACCCTGCTCCAGAAATACAATCAATAAGAACAGCATTCATGAGTATAAATGTAATTTCAGCCATACTCTGAACAGGTCACCATTTTGTATCCAGCACTGTGCATTGTATCCAGCACTGTGCACGTCAAACGTATGCATTAATACAGCACACCATGCTTAATACAATAGTCGCATAAAGAGGGATGCCAAGCGGGCCAAGTCTTCCTCTGTTTCAGTGCAGAATGTAGTGCAATACCAGTCACGACCCAAGCCTCCTGAACTAGAGTACTATGAAACTACTGCGAATTCCCCAGGTCCTATATTTCTAATAATCATCAGTTTATATCCGTGAATCACTTAAGGGAATGTTAAACTTTAGACAGTGGGCAAGAAAGATATCTAAGGATTCTAATAATTGCAAAATAATATATCAGGGGCAAAATCGCAAAATGGCAGTGAAGGCTAAGATGCTAATACTAGTAGGAGGTCCTGTTTCTAGAAATAATGAAGTAATTATTCCTCTGCATACTGATACAGGGAATGTTAGAGCTTTTCAGTTTTCTGTTTAGTATTTTTTCACAACAAAACATGCCAAGGCAGATATAAAAAATGTTCATAAAGAGCCCTTTCTAACTATTAGATTAATTGACAACATGGTTAGATGAAATTTAAAATAAGACATCTCATTTCACCAAGGTATGTGGTTAGAATGCCAACACTTGAGGTTAAGCGAAGCATTCAAATAAATATTTTGGTAATGTATACAGATCATTAAAAAATGTCACTCTGTTGTACATATTTCACATCTGAAAATGTTGTTTTTGATTTAGTAACTTTTTTCCATTGACATATGTTGTACTCTGTGCTTATTACAGTAAATTGTACTGCTAAAATGTATAGAAATGTAGTCTTAATACCCAAAGCAGTGGTTCTGAAAAGTCAATGTGACAGGCAGAGTATTTGCTGAGCTGAGCTTTTCAGTACATTTTTGAGCTGAAACATGCTGCTTTGGTACATGCTTGGTGTTGGAGCATATATTTTAGAGTTTGTATCCGAAATGCAGACAAAGATGGAGCACAAATGTGCGCAGTGAATACAAGGGATGGATATTTTGCCTTAATCTTCCATTGAATGATGTCCTTCAATGGAGTAATATTATAAGATAAATCATCCATTCCCAAAGTCCTAACACGTAACTTATTGTGATTCTACTTTGACGCAGCCTGATAACTGCATGCATGTGCTTCCTGTTAAAATATTTCTTATGCACTCTGCCATACCTTTTCAGATACGCATGCTGCTTTCCTCTCTTTAGTAAATGGATTTCATTACCACAGATCAGCATGGCCTCTTCATTACTGCATTATATTTGACTGGCTGTCTTTATACAGCGCTAATGGCAAGCATTGATTATCATGACCAGGTAGATAAATTAGCTTAGTCTGCATCACTGCTTGTAATTTACTATATCTGTTCAGTATTTGTTATTTAATCAGGCTTTGATTATATTGTTTCTCAAAAAACTTGTTTTCCTAAATGATTGCTCTTAGTCATATAATTCTATCGTCACAGTGTGTAATTTATACAGCTGTACAACAAACTAAATGTCAGCATGGGGTCATATGTCAATATGAAAGCTCTGAATTCTTTCCCTTACAGGTCTGCATCATGGTGAAAAGGGGCTTTGGATCAGCTCAATTACCTGATCAATAAAGAGAAGTAAATAAATAAATAAATAGGGCAGTCCAACAAGGCATCAGGCAAAGTCTCTTTGTTACAATGAGAACAAAGTTGTTAACCATAACATGTATATTTCATTTCCCTCTTAACATCCAGTTTCCCAAAAGAAAGTCTCCACAAAAAAATCTACACACTCCAACCATCCCTGACATCGCTGGTTCCTTCTAGCAATGCCCTGTTTAATATTTCAATCAGTATATCTCCCTGATCCTATTAAAAATACATTCACAATATTTCTAAGTACAAATATCTTCTTATTTTAGGAAAAAGCATCCAAAGAGTATTCCCAGTACCTAATTTTCTTAAAAAATGCCAACTTCTCTCCTATATATGAGGATCTCTTCCTTTTCTTACTCTCATCAGGGAATGTAAAGCATAGAAAACCACAAAAAATATAAAAATAAAGAATTCAAAAACGTACAGTCTGGAGACGCCCAACACTCACTCCTCTGCCTTATTACATAGCGCATCTCTTTTCACAGGATTTCAATGAGATTCACAAATTACTGAAAATTAAGTTAACTTATTTTCCAAAGGAGCAGGAAACGAAAATATTCTCCAAGTATGTGTGTTATTTATTTTTACCTAACTAACCCTTTTAACTAAAAAAATTATTAGCTATTTCCCAAAGTATACTTGTTAGAATTTGACGGGGGGGGGGGGTGCCTTGGGAAAACCTGGATTCATCAAGGGAGCCGAGAATCGAAAATGTTTGGCAACCACTGGCCTACACATCTGCAAAACACATTTGTATGTGCAATGGCTGTCACTATTCATGGTGTTATAGATAAACACTGGCTACATGAAGGAGACAGGAGCAATAATAGTCAAGCAATTTGCAAGCATAAAAAAGTAATGACATCATACTTTCTTGAGTTTGAACACTCACGTCACAAAATGTAATCATATTGTAGTATATAATGACTGCATAGATAAGGACAAACTTTACTCACCTTCAGATTGGTAGATATGCACTCACCTTGTTTGCTGTAGCATAGACTAGATTCAGGCCTGCTGAATCTAGCTTTGTTTGTATGCTTGTTGTTTGTTTGCTTGTTATTTCCCTGAAATGCTAATTCCACCTAAAATGCGGCTTTTCAGCACTTCTGTGGATCCCTAGTGATATCTGCATTGCTTACTGTACTTATTTCCTTGTTTCACTTGAAAGAAAGTTACTGTTTGTCATTTTTGCATTTAAGTTACCTGTGACACATTTCATTTAAGTTACCTGGCACTTGCTCACTAAAGCAATTATATAAGTCAGCACTAACAAATTAAAAGCACTACACCCTCACAAACTCCCCTTGAGTACCTCGTTCCCCATTGGCCCTTTTTTTTCAATTATAAAGGAATTCCCAATACTATTCTAGTATGTCCAAAGGTCAGTTGTCAATTTCCTCTCCGGTCCAGCTGGTGAATCTGGGAATCTTGAGGCAATGTTACAACTGCCTCACGTACACAGACAACCCTCTCCTCCTCCCAACAAATTCCAACACATGTGAGAGATGCAACCATACAGCCATACTGGAGGCTAAGCTCTCTCAACTCAGTACTGGCAAAACCAGTCAGGAGGAGAAGGAAACCACACTCACTACAATTCCAGTCTCACATAGACCTACCACGACAGCAAATCAAACACATAAACACACAAAAACATACTCAGAGGCTCTAAATAAAAATCTGCCTAAGCAGCAGAGACCTCCAAAGCAGACACCCAAGCAACCGCTACCCCAAAACAAAACACGTGCAACACATAGCTCACAAAGCCAGTGTGCTGAACAGTCACAGTCCTTAAGGCTAAGCAACACACCTGATACACTTGTAATAGGTGACTATATCATCAGGCACACTGACGTCCCGCTCACCAGGCTGAGCAAGGAGAAGGTCACGGTGAGCTGGCTGTTGGGCGCTAGGATCTGCCACATAACACAAGCACTCAGGTCACTCCAAGGCAAGTACAAATATGACTCAGTCATTTCCATGCTGGTGTGAATGACCTGAGACGTACCTCCCTGGACTACATGAAAAGAGACATAGAGGAGCTCTCTGAGCATGTAGCCCAGGCCGGTATGACCCTGACCTTGAGTAGCATCTTACCCTCACTAAGAATGATGCCACAATATGAAGACAAGATGATCAATTTCAACAATTGGCTTAAGTATTGGTGTCATTCAAAGGGGATCCAATGCCTGTCAGCCTGGGATGACATGCTCGACAAGCCACGATGCTTCGCTAGGGACAGCTTGCACCTGTCACCCCTGGGCTTTTGGATATTGGCAAAGGCTCTTGCTACCCCCATAGTGCCTTTTTTAGGCAAGGCTGAAAAGAGAAACCAACCTCCATAGGTATTACAAGGGATAAGAAACTAAGAGTAATGCTACTCAACGCCAGAAGTCTAAACCTCAAGATGCATGCACTTGAAACTCTCCTTAGCATGGAGAACATTGATATCTGTGCAGTAACAGAAACCAGGTTCAAGGCTCTCGAGAGCACCCCAGCACTACCAGGTTATACCTCATACCATGTTTTTTGGCCCCAAAACTTAGACCGAACCACAAAAGGAGGGAGAGTATCAATATTCGTCAAAGATACCCACACCTCCAGGTTGGTGGCATAGCACGAAGCATCAGAGACTATCCATGTGTAACTAACAGTGGGTAAAACTGCCTTCCAGTTTATAGCCTGTTACAGACCACCCTCCCAAACCCAGGAACCCAACTCGGCCTTCCTGAGAACACTGGAAAATATGAAGGTCTCTCCAAACACCATTATATTGGGTGACTTCAACTACCCAAACATAGACTGGGAGCATTACTCTAGCTCCAACACCCTAGCCCAAAGGTTCCTAGAATTTATAAACTCAAATGCTATCAACAACTTGTTACCACTCCCACAAGAGGGGAAAACATACTGGACCTGATCATCACCAACATGGGGACTCTATGCTCCAGACCAGAAGTGCATCCCTCACTGGTAAGATCAGACCATAAACTAATCTCACTGGATATTCACATCCCGACTCCACCCCCTGCCCTGAAAACCACAGTGAAAAACTTCTCTAAAGCAAATTTTACACTCCTCAAAACTGAGGTGGAATCCTTCAAAGCCCCCGGGCCTGTGGAAAATACGGCCCAGACCACAGAATCCTTTATAAACGCATTCTATGAACACCTTCAGGAATGCATGGATCATGCAATCCCAAATAAAACCAAGACCCAATCCTCCAAAGGCAGACGTCCTGTCTGGTGGACCCCAGCCATAAACAAACTATACAATAGAAGGAGGAAGCTACTACATGATAGAGCAAAATCCCAAAAAGGGAAGGCATCTCTGATCAGTATTAGCAAAAAACTATGGGCACTCATAAAATCGTCTAAGGCCAGCTTCGAGAGAAAAATTGCGCAGGACACTAAGGATAATCACAAGGCTTTCTTTAGTTATGTTAGGAACCTGGGTGGGAATTCCCAGATATGCTCAGAATTAGTCCAAAATGACAAAAAATACACCGAACCCACAGACATTGCCAACATCCTAGCTGACTAGTTCAATGCAAACTTCTCCCCCCCCCCCACCAAAAGGGCAAATATCTATCCCAGCAGAGTGCTGCCCCCCTGACATCTCAGATGCTAAGGTAAGAGCTGCCCTCTCCAAAGCAAAAAACACAGCATCATTGGGACCAGACGGTGTCCCAGGCTGCATCCTACATGAACTCCAAGAAGAGCTAAACACAAACATAAAACTACTGTTCAATCTCAGCCTTACTACAGGATATGTACCCAAAGAGTGGCGTACAGCAAAAGTGGTCCCTCTCCACAAAGGTGGTGCCTCAATGGATCCTGGAAACTATCGCCCCATAAGCCTGACTAGCTTGGTCTGGAAAGCTATGGAAAGGATCATCATGGACCTCATAAATAAAGATATTGGGGACCTACAGACACTGGATCCTACCCAGTTCGGCTTTGTTAAGGGCAGATCCTGCCTCTTAAACCTGGTTGATTTCTTTGAAACAGTCACCAAGGCCATTGACGAGGGGAAGGTGGTCCACACAGCCTACCTGGACCTCACAAAAGCCTTTGATACAATACCCCACTTGGGCATTATAGATAAACTCACCAGCTTAAATATAAACCCCTATGTCACTAAATGGGTTGCAAACTGGTTCAAGGATAGAACCCACATGGTTAGAATTGCTGGAGCCATGTCAGACTCCAAACCAGTTACAAGTGGCATCCAACAAGGCTCAATCCTGGAACCTCTCTTGTTCGGTATATATTTCTCGGAGGTACAGGCCAACATGGAAGGACTGTGGCTGGCCAAGTTCGCAGATGACTGCAAACTGGGTGCCATAATCGACTCTCCAGCCGACACAAGCATCCTCCAAAAGGGCCTCATAGAAACAGACGACTGGTGCCAGAGCCATGGCCTCAAGCTAAATGCCAAAAAGTGTATAGTCATCCCCTTTGGCAAAAACAAAGTGCCCACAAATTACCACATAGGTGGTAATCCATTAAGTACAGAAGAAGTAATTAGGGACCTGGGGACCCATGTTGATAGCAATCTCTCATTTGACAACCACATGGCCAAAGTGGTTAGAAAAACATTTTATATAGCCCACCTAATCATGAAGGGATTCACATCTAGATCAAGGGAGGTCATCGTGCCTCTTTTCTCATCCCTCATCAGGCCCATATTGAGTACAATGCCTCTTTTGGGATGTACCTTACCAGACACCTGCAGCAACTGGAAAGACCCCAAAAGTACCTCACCAAGAGGAATCAAAGGGCTCAAACAGATGCCATATACTGCCCAGTTAAAGAAACTCCAGCTCTACTCAGTGGCATACCACCTGCTCAGAGGCGATCTGTGCCTGACGTATAAAGCCATGTCCAACCCGGAATTAATGGGCATGCTGCACCTCAGAAAATCCAAATCCCATCGAGCTACTCGCTCGAGAGACTTGAACCTCAGCACTGAAATAAATAAGAGGAGTGTCAATAAATTATTTTCCTGTTTTGCAATCAAGAGCATTCACAGTCTTTTAAAAGTTTTATGCAAAATTATGCAACCACAACATTAGCTGGTACTCAATGATAAACACAATAATAATAATATTCTTATCTTAATCAAACTGTACTTAAATAATATCAAATTTTAAAATAATTCTTACTTTTTGATAAATAATAATAAAATCGAATAAGCCCAAAAATGTGAATATAATGAAAATAATACAACAAGGCCACTTGATAAATGATACCAAAGATTGAAAAAAATCAAAGTTTTGCATTAAAACACTCGAAGATTCAAAGTTGCTTCCACAATGCATTAAAAGCAAAGCAAGTCGCTTTTTAATGGTTTTCCTTTTGGCGTGTAGATGAGTCTCCTCTTTTGATAGAAGAATTGTTTCTATAGATGATATTAGCTAGAAATATTGATAGACCAGCTTAAGCATTCTTGTAGCCCTTATTGCATATTACTCTAAAGATATAGCTATGATAACAGAGAAAGAAACAAAGGAAAGAAATAAAAGATCATAATGAATTTTTATGAAACAAATAATATAAAATTATGTATTACACATAATCAAATTATTATATATAAAAAAAAATTAAACTAAGAAACAAAAAATTAATGATTATAGTAATAAATGTGCTTATCCTAGACTTTCAGGACAAACATTAAAAGTAGTAGTAACTTAAAATGACAATGAGCATATAAGGAAAATGCACATATAATAATGAATCAAAATTATATAAAGAAAACCAAAAAAATAAAAAAAGAATAAAGTGGAGTAGAATAATAAATAAGAATGATAAAGGTAATACGGTAATAAATAAATAATGTAACGCAGCTGGGATGATAACTGAAGTGGACTATGATGATTGATGATGAGTGAAATCAGAAGGTGAATCATGGGACATTTCAAACCAGCAGGGTTTTCAACAGCCAATTACCCCCAGGTACACAACCACCAATATGTACAACAGCAGGAAAACCACAAGAAACCAGAGGAATCTCAGAAGAGAGAAATCTGGTTTCAGGTTTCATTTGGTTAAAAAAACAAAACTTTTTGAGAGCTCTAAATAATACTTATAATTATACTGTGTTTACATTACATCTACCTTATTTGAATTTTTATGATTTCATTTATCATTTTATCATTTTGTTCCAGGCATAAAAAGATAAACTAAAATAAATTTATTTAATTTAATTTTTAATGTACTTTAACCTTAACACTCTTTAGAAACTTCTCCTCCTCTCTGTATCTCTTCAGGGTATAAGCACACATATAATCCCTCTCTCTTCTCTTGACTCTCAAATGTGAGAGAGAAAGAAATGGATTTATGGGCTATAAAAAAAAATGAGATGTTGTGGAATTACATCCATCCTAGTAATATGAATGATTTGGAATGGGATTTTTTTATAAATTTATTGAGGATTGTAAATGATATGAATGAAGATAAAAGGCGTGGCCTGGTTTTTTATGGACCATTGTATGTATGTAGAATGTATGTTAAAACATGAATTACATACATACTTGAAGTTAGCCGCTAGGAGATTCCTCTTTTTGGAAACAAAACTTCACACAAGAGATTATACCCCCCTTCAGACCAATTATTGATGGGAGGTTCAATCACACATATGCATTAAGTGTATAGACAGCAGACAGTAAAACCATTCATTGATAGTGAAAAAATCATATGCAAAGATTCCTGGTCATTTTTGAAAAATCAAATAAATTAAAATATTTACCTGATGCCCATTTTTTGACAATAGATGTCAAGATTTATATACTGTTATACCACAAATGAGACATTATTAGAGGACTATTTTCAACTTTTTTTGAAATAAGTTTTATTTGCAAACATCTTTAAAAAAATGGGCCTTGTGGGTTTCTTTGCAAATGCTGTCAATGCTGTCATGGCGTTCTGGGAAAATAACTACTTTTTCAATAATGACTTGTTTCAAAAATATGTCACCTCATATAAGGTATCATCAAGATGACATATTTGTGTATTTGTATTTAACCAGGACCAGATTCCATCATTTATTGATGAATTTTATTTATTGATGAGCTTCTTGGATTTACCTATAATATAGGGGGTAAATGGAAATCATCAGTTTAGATGATGTGTAATAAATGATAAGACTAAAACTAAAATATAAATTTGATTTTTTTTTCAGTTTATTCTAATTCCTTGTCCTTGTTTACAAGCAATCATCATCATTCCAGAAAAAAAAAAAAGTTATTAAAGGAGGTCAAAAAGTCCTGCCCATGCGCGCATGGTATCCTGGACAGAGGACTATGATACAGAATGTAGTAGATTAAAGGATGTTTTTTAGTTTATATTATCCCTCATTAATAATAAACAACATATGAGGTTATATTACATGTAGAAGTGAGAAAGTTCATATATCCTTTATTAGGATTTAATGGTCTACAAGTCCGTAGGCAGTCAAACTTTTTAGTGATGATCATGATAGTGTAATAAGTAGAAGACAAACAGGTAATAATGATTACGCATTAGTTTTATGCATAGGTCATTCAAAAATTGGGATCTGTTAAAAATGATAGATACCTGGTAAAAGGGTTGGGTGCATGCAAACAAATTAATAGAAGAGGTGATAATAAAAAGCCTTACTAGGTAAAAAAAATAATAATTAATTAATTGTAATAGAGACAGCAAGGGATGTTTAAATTTGGCTTTACAACAACAATTATTATTTTAAAGAAAAATTGATTATTATTAATAATAGAACATATAGGGTGAACGATCATTATAACTGTGATACTAAAGTAATTGTATTTTATTAGCATAAGAATATCTGAACATCAATAAATATTATAAATAAAAGATGTAAATAATTAGTTAGCTAGGCAAGTCAAAATGGTTAGTTAACACTTTTTTAGTTATGCAATTTTACAAAAGATTGCTTCTTTTGGAGGAGCATTTTTTGGCAGATACATTTGGAAGCAATGAATGGCTCTGGCAAAGTCATATCTATCAGCTCATATCTATCTGGTATTAAATAAATGTTTATCTAAAATTTATATATAATAAAACAATCTGTAAATGTAAAAAATAATGAATTAAAATGGGCATTTTGTATATATCTAGAATATATAAAGGGTAGTAAAGTAGTATGCAACTATTAATTGTGGTAATTTAATGAATTGATATATATATATATATATATATATATATATATATATATATATATATATATATATATTATATAATATATATGTATACATATATTATATATATTTTAAAATTTTTTATTATTTTTAGCATTTGCTATTATTATATTATTATTGACATTAGCTTGAAGTGATGTATTGTTATGTATTTGTATGGCATTATATGCAATTTTAAAATTTTATAAATAATTTTAGCTGAAAGCTTTTATATTGAAATAAAAATTAATAAGCGAAGTAGCTTTAAGGTTCTGTATTATTAAATTAAAAACCAATGAATGGAATTGTTTAAGTAATTTTTAATGGATTGGATATTTCATTTGTGCTGTTTTTATAATATGGATATTTTAACGGTTTTTAAACTATTGTCTGATGAAGGCAGGTTATGTTACACTTTTTTTTTTAATAATAATTGCAAAAAAGTCTTTTAAGAGTAAGTTTTATTGTGACCAGGTTCATCTGTTTAAAAAGTTTTTGGCAGTTGTTTGTGGATTTATTCACTGAAATAAATAGGACATGCTGGAGGGACAGATTCATAACCCAGAGGCTCCCTTCACTCTGGAATAAAATCCCAGTCCAGGTTAGGCAGAGTCCCTCATTGACTCTCTTCAAGAGGAATCTTGATGAGTGGATGGGAGATTGTAGGTCTACCCTGGTTATCACTTCTGTGTCACTGTTAGTCAGAGGCACAGTATACTAACCTCGAAAAAGGGCATAGCAAAATTAATTTAAAATGGGTGGCGAAAGCCAAACACACTCTGGCTAGGCTTATAAATGCCCTAGGGCAGATAGCCTAGTATGAACCTATGAACCTATAAAATACACAGTACTGTCCATTAAATGTATGATATGTTAACAATGTTACCTATGTGAAATGGTCTGTTCATGTAATGGCCAAATGAGACAGGTCTTCACAACGTATGTCATATCAGCAGCATTAACACGCAGCTTACATCGACATATGATAGGCAGTATTAACTTCAATGAAACCCCACACCTTACCTTTAATTACAAAACAAAACAGCCATGTGGGTAAGCCAAAATACATGAATACAGGGATGACATAACACGCATATGCAAACCTACATATTACACATATTTCCACAGACAGTTTGTGAACAACAGCACACAGCTGACATACAGTTAGATACATTTTGTAGATCTCTGCAATATTTTATCTTCTTGTAGCTGATGGTAACACAATAAAATAAACGTAGCCAAGGGAGCAACAATGAAAGAAAAACACGTTTACTGGAGAAACCACTTTATAAAAACACAGCAAAGCTTTCAGGCATAAAAAACCCTTCTTCAGTGCATTACAAGTTTTAATGAATAACATACTAAATTTATATAGGGTCACTATCACATGTCCAGCAGCCCCATGGTCATATGACACATAAACAAATATATACAGTTAATAAAATAACATTATTAAAAAAATTTTTTACAATGATAATATTATTTAAGTTTAGTGTGTTGTAAATGTTTAAGTACAGGTTTTAAGGTGATAACATCATTAAGTCCTGGTGGTTGATCTGCTGCTAACCTGACTATCCATTCATATTCCTTTAATTCAAGTAAGTTATTAGTGTCACCTCCACGTGGTGTTGGTTTAACAATATGAATAACCCTAAAAGAAAATCTGTGATGAGTACCTTTTTCAAGTATATGTTTATATAATGCATTTGTGGCTACTGCTCTCCTAATTTCTGATCTGTGCTCCACTATTCTATCCTTTAGTTTTCTTATAGTTTTTCCTATGTAGAAGGATGGGCATTGGGAGCAAGTGGCCATATAAACAACAGAAGTAGTAGTAGTACAAAAGGCTTTTAGATTAAAGAAATATAATTTACTTGTTACTGGATGTCTAAACTGGTGACTGGTTTGATCAAAAATATCAGCGCAACAAGAACAGTTAAAACATTTATATGTGCCAGGATTAGCAGACACTGCTGTGGAAGAAAAATTGAAATCCTTATAGCATAGTTTTTGTTTTAATGTTTTCATATTTCTGTAAGAGAAATAAGGTCTATCGCCTATAATTTTCTTGACAATAAAATAAGCCAGGTGAAAATGCAGGTCTTAACTAGGAGTTCATTACACAACATGCACGTGTGAAAAATCAATGCATTGCCTGATAGTTTGTATGATAGTTAACGGCGCACACTGATGTACTGTCAGTTTTAATGCATTATCCTGGTAAAATGTGCACATGTATGACAGATATACTTGTATCTGCCATATGCACATGAAATGTAGGCTGCATATACTCCACACGTGGGATGCAGTTCAGATTGTACTCACTACCCATTATATTTTGTAGATGAGTAAAAGTATACCTTTTATAGTTCAGATTTCCACATCGATATTTAAAAGTGTGAATGCATTTATTTCAGATTAAACTGCCCCAAGATCTCTGACTTATGCAAGACCATGTAGCCATGCCTAAGAATTAAAACAAAAGCTTGGAATTATTTCTCTGTATTTTACAAAATTGCAAACATGTGTGCTTAATGGTCACAGAGTAAAACATGCAAAATGGCAATGTAGAAAGTAGAAATTAAATGTCTATGCCACATGCATTGGTGAAAGTGCAATTTATTTCCTTAATCATGTATTTCAGGGTGTAACAGTTCAATATCCTGCAATATACATTGTTGATTGTGACTATACTGTTTCATATCTATAAGCATAACAGGTGTACCTGTGTGTAAAATGTGCTTAGAAAGTGTAGGTCACATATATTTTGTACATGCATGACCAGGGTCAGATTGTACCCATTGTCTACAAGATTTCACCTACTGCTCCTAGAATGATTTATGTGTCCACAGCAGTATTCCATAATTTATATATATATATATATATATATATATATATATATATATATATATATATATATATATATATATATATATATATATATATATCACCACACAAATAACCCAAGTCAAAAAACAAACTATGTAGAATCCAATAGCGAAAGGCAGCATATAACCCCCAATTCAAAAAGGAAGTCCTCTGATTATCAGCTTCAAGTAAATCCACAAAACGATATAAAAATAACTGACTTTAATATAAAACAACAGCGAGACAGGACACACAACGTAAGCGCTTTCACAGACTTTCCCACTTCATCAGACGTATCAAGACAACAA
>NC_056730.1:947104712-947156341 GCF_019279795.1 Protopterus annectens
CATGCACACATCATACATGAATGCATACACATTGCTGTCTTCACAGCTAATATTGCAGAAATACTGACAATCATCTGTAAAGAATGCAGTGCATTCACTACTACTGATACCCTATGCTGTGCTTCAGCATGCACACATCAGCAGTCTCTCTATTGCACTGCAAAGCATGGTGGGATGGCAGTGTATAAATCAAGGTAGTGTGACAGGTCAGTCATTCCTATCTTTTGCCTTTTCAGAGGAATATTGTCATATTACTGTATGCTTGATGTCAGGTAACACCATGATTTGTTTGCCATTTGCAAACAGCTGTCACAGAAAGTGCTTATTGCACTTTAGGTAGTATTAACTGCACTTTATTCTTTATTACATATGATAAGTGTGAGTCATTTTTCTTGTGTGTTTATATATATATATATATATATATATATATATATATATATATATATATATATATATATATATATATATATATATATATATATATATATATATCTATCTATATATATATATATATATATATATATATATATATAATATAAAAGTGTAAATACAAAGTACCAAAACCACCAGGGCAACAGGCATATAATAAAATAACTTTATATTACAAACATAAAATGATGAACGCTTTCAGGTAAATATCCTTTATCATGTCTGAACATCATCTGAAAAATCATATTAACTTTAAATAGTATCTCTTAGCCAATCAAAGCAAAGAATGCAAATAGAACATAACATTTGTTAAAATATCATTGGTTAAACAAAATGATTGCATCCTATTATATCATTCACGTTATATCATTCACATAATGACAAATTAGTCTGTCCTCGTTGGTCAAATGAACCTGTCAAAAGCCAATGAAGAACAAGTATATGCTGGAAAATCAGTAATGCTATTATAGTCATTCAGACCAATCTATCAACAAGAATCAATCTGTCTCCATTGGTCATATGGAGAATACCTGGTGACTAATTAAAAATATACAGAACCAAACAGCTTAGTGCCATTGCTAGGCACAACAGCAAATCTAGTTATACTATGTCCTTTTGCTAAGTGTTACTGAATGCAATTTGGCTGTTCAATGACATAACTCACTAATTAAAATCATCCCATAGGCATAATATAATAAATTATAACATTTGTCCAGATATCATAAGTTAAACAAAGTAATTGCATATAATCGTATTATTCACATATTAACAGATGAAACTGTCCTCACTGGTCAAATGAGTAAAGTCAAAAGCCAATAAGGAACAGATATATGCTGAAAAACCATTGGCACAGTTATAGGCACATGCACCAACCCAGCAGCAGACATTGATCTATCCCCATTGGTCATAAAAAGTTACTTGGTAGCCAATTAAAGACATGTAGAGCCAAATAACTCAGTGCCGCTACAAAACAAGAAAACAAAAATACCTAAGCAACATCCTTGCACTTCATATTCTTGAATATAGCTTAATTATTCAAATGCGTAGCTAACTAGTTAAACTAAAAAATCCATTGTTGTGTCTTTCGGCTTTTTCCCGGATAGGAGTCGCCACAGCGGAACTCCGGTCTGCTAATGATTGGCAGTAGATTTTTATGTGCCGAGTTGCCAGCCCTGATGCACAACCTTCAACGAAGGTACGCCCATTCATGCATGTCTCCACACAGAAGACGCTCTAGCTGAGAATCAAAAGGGACAATGTTTTACTGTCAGGCGACAGCGCTGCCGCAGCACCACCGCCACAGTACTAAACTAAAAAATCCATTAATCTAAACAAAACAAGAAATTATGTAGGAAAAAGATTGTGTAAAAGACACAGGTACACGTATGCAGATATATTGGAAAACATATCAGCAAAAACAGGAATTTAGCATCCCATAGTAGAAAATTAAAATGCTGTACATGAATACTCAAACTGACATAAGCTATAATACTATTAAAAAAGCGCAACTAAAATAGAAAACTAGCACTAAAAATGATAGTCAAACAATCTAGCACTCCAATAATAACAAGTGAAAGATGTTATCATGCAGCATCTCTCAGAATGCATGAAGGTCATAGAAGCTATGGCAGTCAGAGGAAAAAATAAACACACCAAATATTCAGACTGATGATTAATATTATGTACAATAGCTCATTTAGTTACTACTACTATATCAGTACAAAGGGACGTAAATTTCTATTCGATGTTAGAAGAGGCTCCATCCAATCAACATATGACTATTATAACTGATGGTCATTGACGATGGCTGAAATAATAGAGACCATAGAAGACATTACAGAACGTAATATAACACTGCAATTACTTCCCATCTACTGCCATGTGGTATTTAACCCTCAGTATGTCCAGCAATTTAAAGGATAGAAAGAAGATAGTGATTCCCAGGCAGCTGACTAAAACAACTTCAATAAAATACCACCAATAAAATATTAACTACCAAACCAGTTGCCCATATCTAACAAAATGATGATTGCTTCATAACCTATATATATATCTCAAGAAACAGACTATGAACTGTTCTCAACACATATAAATATAAACCCGTAAAAAAGGTAACAGTAACAAAAATGAGCAGTAAAGCTAAAACATAATAAAACAGGTTATAACATGAAACTAGATGCATCAAAATAACCTACATAACCTGTAAAGAAGAAAAGTAATAGATATATATGCATTTAAATTGTAGAGGGAATATCTACATAAATTGTGTGAATGAACTCCAAAAGTCATAACATTAAGTTTTAAGTTGATGTTTCTTCAGAAATGGCTTGGGGGGGGGGCAAGTATTTAGACCTGGGAAAACATCAGCTTATAAATCGCCAAACAATGACCAAATTTGATGAAACCAGTAAGCAAATAGGACAACAGAGCCACTCAGACAAAAAGGTGAAGTCACACTGCAATTTATTCAAAAGCAAAAAAAGGCAGTAGACAAGTTAAGCCCTTTCATCCAAGTATGGACTTCATCAGAACTACTGCAATTACATCAATACACCCTTTTTATAAAACTAATGTTAATCACATGACTTGAGACCAAATTCAAAGAAGTGATAGAAATATATAAACACTTTAAACATGCATAAACAGAACATTTAAAATTGCATATTAGTATGAAAATGACTAAAACTTTTTAAAAGGGTTTTGTATCAATATATATATATATATATATATATATATATATATATATATATATATATATATATGTATACATATATATATGCATATATTGATTAATACTTGTGCAAAAAGCCAAAATACTGTATATTTGTCCATTAATACCAAACTTCAAATAGCAGCCATTTGTTGTTATTCGCAAAACATTAAAAACCCTTTTGTTAAATAACACTAAATTAATATTCCAAACTCTTTAAATTTAAAACAGGAACAATTGAACATGCCTTATTGAGACCTGGAGATACCAGGGCATTTAACCTATGTTTTCACATAAGCTCCCTCACCAATAAATGGTCTTCAATGATTTTGCCCCTCACATCCCTTTGAAGCTGTTCAATGATTATAAATTTGAAGGCATGCGATGGGCAATTTTTAATGTGTCTACACAGGGCATTTGTATCTTTGCCCCTGATGATTTATCTTACATGTTCATACATTCTCTCTTTTATCCTTCTGATGGTTTTTTAATATAGAAGGCTAGACACATTTGGCAAGTAGCAACATAAACAGCCCAATTAGTGTCACAGTTGTATCTGCCTTTAATATTAATAATACCACCATTGACAGTCACACTCGTACCTATCTAAACATATTTACACATTTTGCAATGTCCACATTTCAACATGCCCTTTATATCAGTTCTATTGCAACTATTAACTTTGTATTGATTCCCGTTCTCCATCAGACCCTTGAAATTAGTATTTCTCCTGTATTCAAAAGCATGTTTTTCACCCAGCAGATTACCTAACTGGACATCAGAAGAAATAATGAACCAATTATGTTTCAACATACTCATAATATTATGAGTCAGTTGAAAACGTTAACACACATGAATTTGAATAATCTCTAGCGGGGCCCCAGGTCTAATAATAACTCTAACTGCATCTCCATCTGAAAAATGTTGATGTGCTCTGTCCTCATTAAAAACCAAAAGTGGGGCATAAACCTTCTGACCCCTCTTATTTACCACTTCTTCCCTAATGGGGTTCAAAAAAGACCAAGGGTAAACCCACTTTGAAAACATGTCTAATAACTTGTCAACCTCCATTACAAATGTATCATCATCTGATACCATTCTGGCCAACCTCACTAATTGACCTTTGACCACAGACGTTTTCTGCACCAGTGGATAGAAACTATCAAAATGGAGATAGCTATTTGAAAAAGTGGGTTTTCTGTATATATTGGACTTGAAACACCCACCTTCCACATCCTTATAAATAGTTACATCCAAAAATTCTATGCTGTCAACACTGAAACAATGAGCAAATTTTAAAAAGGAGGTTGTTGTGTTAATATAACTAATAAATTCATTTAATTTCCCACTGTCAACTTGCCAAATGAAAAAAATATCATCCAATAAATGGGTGTAAAAGGAAAAGGAATCATTGTAGGCAGAACTGAAAATTAAGTGTTTTTCCCAATAAGATAAAACTAAATTGGAAAAACTGGGGGCACACACTGTCCCCATTGCCACTCTGTTTGCTAGCTATAATATTGGCCTTCAAAAAATATAAAATTGTTAGATAAAAGCATGTCCATCAAAGTAACTAAAACATTTACTCTATCCTGGTCAAACATATGTAACTCACTAAGAATCTCCTCAAACCACATTAGCCCTTCATCCTGTGGAATTACTGAATACAAATTGCAAACATCAGTTGTAACCAACACACTATCCCTGTTGCATGCCACTTTAGATAATTTCTCCAACAAGTCCCATGAGTCTCAACAAATTTGTGGAAGAGCACCAACTGGTGTCTTTAACCAATAATCTATGTATTTGGCCATATAATCAGTTTTACACCTTGTACCATCTATTATTGGCCTTAAAGGTGGGTCATTGATGTCCTTGTGGATTTTGGGTATCCCAAAAAGCCCAGCAACAACAGGGTATTTATTGTACAAAAATTTGCATTCATCAACAGAAATCTGTCCTTGCATTAACATATCTTGTAAATCAATGTCAGCCTTAGAATAGGCAATGTTCAATTCATTGAAAGAAATCAACACATAAGTATCTGTGAGTAGCAATGGTTCCATTCTGTTATTATAATCCACATAATCCATGTCAACAACACCTCCCCCCTTGTCTGTTTTCATAATGCGGATAGACTTGTCATTCATAATATCCTCTAACAATCTCTTTTCATCCATTGTTAAATTACTCTGATTATTGTTTGGGTGTTTTATAATATTTCGAATGTCCCAATCACAAATCTGTTCAAACATAGACAAAACACCATGAAGGGGTGGGTTGAATGTACTGGACTTTTTTAAGGCTCTATTGCCTATCTTATTTACTGGATTATCCCCAAACCAGACTTTTAAATGTAATTGTCAGACAAAAAGTTTTAAATCTAACAGCGTTGGACCCAAAAGAGCCCTCATTGCAGGAACGAAGTTAAACCCCATAGCTAATAAGTCAGCATGTTGCACAGTTAATTCCTTACTAGAAAAATTCAAAATAGTGAAGTCATGAACTTTATTAAGCACCTTTTTGACCCTTCCTGTACCATAAGAATCATCGAACTGTCCCAACAGTTCCATGCTGTTCCCCACTTCCATCTCGTAGTATTCTTCCTGTTATTGTATGTCTTGAGTTTCACTCCCTGATGCTGATATAACTCCTCCATGGATTGAACATTAAAATGATTATTTTGATTGTTATGAGTATTTTGTCCTTGCACTCAGCTTCTCTCTGAGTGTCTTCTTTCCCCCACACCAGGAGTTGCATTAGTTTCACAAGTAAGATCCACCCTTAAAGGAACCTCCTCCTCATTTTGTTCACAATCACTCTGTCCAGCATAATGATGACTCAATCCACTATTGGGTGGTTCTGGATAGGCACGCCCATTCGCATAGGCTGTAGCATCCCTATGGAACATTTTCTTCTTTCTCTCAACGTTTTTTCTACATTCAGAGTCAATCATTTTAAACACATTTTCATAATTAGTTTTATAACTGTCGAACAACAAATCCTGTGTAATGCTGTTATTCAAACTGTCCAATTGCACCAAGAGATTTTTGATCACCCTATCATTATTTTTAATGATAAGATCAACCAGCTCGCACCCAGCTTTATTGAACAAGTCTATTAGTGAAGTGTGGAATTCAGAATCTTTTGAAACACCATTAGGGAACTTTGAAAATCTTAATCCCTTGGGCACATAGTGATTTAATAAGCACTCACGTAAGTAAGCATTGTCCAACTGGAGCTGTTTAAATTGCCCAAGTTTAGTACTAAAAACACTGAGTTGTTCATTAAGGGACCAATTCCCGGCTATTGACTCACTTCTATTATTGGAACAGGTATTACGAACATCAAATGGATTTGTCTTCCATGCCTGGAAGTCAAATTTATTTGTATGATTGGATAAATCCCTTTGAACAGTCTCATAATCAGTATTAGGTGTTCTTTGCATGAGTGGTAGACTCAGACTACTCAAACTGTTCATGCTGTTTTGAGATAAATTCACCATTCATGGTGAACGAGTCACAAGAACTCTTTGTGACAGTTGCTGGTTAAGTTGAATAAGCAATGCAGTAAGGTCACCGATGGATGTGGAAAGTCCACCAATAAACTCAACAAGCTCACCTTCTCTCTCAGTACCGGAAGCCATGAAGATCTGAACTCAAACAATGACCAAATTCGATGAAACCGATAACCAAATAGGGATATAGAGCCACTAAGACAAAAAGGTGAACTCACACTGCACTTTATTCAAAAACAAAACAACCCAGTAGACAAGTTAAGCACTTTCATCCAAGTATGGACTTCATCAGAACTACTGCAATTACATCAACACACCCTTTTTATACAATTAATGGTTAATCACATAACCTGAAACCAAATTCAAAAAAGTGATAGAAATATATAAACACTTTAAAAATGTATAAATAGAACATTTAAAATGGCATATTAGTATGGAAATGACTAAAACATTTTAAAATGGCTTTGTATAAATAAATAAATAAATTAATTAATTAATTAAAAAAATATGTGTGTGTGTGTGTATTGATTAATACTTGTGCAAAAAGACAAAATAATGTATATTCTCCAGTAATAAACTTCAGATAGTAGCCATTTGTTGTTATTTGCAAAACATTAAAAACCCTTTTGTTAAATAACACTATATTAATATTCCAAACTCTTTAAATTTAAAACAGAAACAATTGAACATGCTTCATTGAGACCTGGGGATACCAGGACATTTAATCTAAGTTGCCACATTAGCTTAGTTGCCAGTAAATGGTCTTCAATGATTTTGCCCCTCACATCCCTTTGAAGCTGTTCAAAGATTATAAATTTGAAGTTATGTGATGGGAAATTTTTAATGTGTCTACTTAGGACATTTGTATCTTTATCTTGTAGCCACTTTTTCAAATAGCTATCTTCATTTTGATAGTTTCCATCCACTGGTGCAGAAAACATCTGTTGTCAAAGACCCATAAGTGAGGTTGGCCAGAATGGTATCAGATGATGATACATTTGTAATGGAGGTTGACAAGTTATTAGACATGTTTTCAAAGATAAGTTACCCTTGGTCTTTTTTGAACCCCATTAGGGAAGAAGTGGTAAATAAGAGGAGTCAGAAGGTTTATGCCCCACTTTTGGTTTTTAATGAGGACAGAGCACATCAGCATTTTTCAGATGTAAATGCAGGTAGAGTTACAATTAGACCTGGGGGCCCTGCTAGTGATTATTCAAATTCATATGTGTTAACTTTTTCAACTGACTGTTATAATACTATGAGTATTTTGAAACAAAATTGGTTCATTATTTCTTCCAATGTCCAGTTAGGTAATATGCTGGGTGAAAAACCTGTTTTTTATACAGGAGGAATACTAATTTCAAGGGTTTGATGGAGAAAGGGAATTAATACATAGTTAATAGTTGCAACAGGATTGATATAAATGGCATGTTGAAATGTGGACATTGCAAAATGTGTAAATATGTTTAGACAGGTACGAGTGTGACTGTCAGTGGTGGTATTATTAATATTAAAGGCAGATACAACTGTGACACTAAATGGGCTGTTTATGTTGCTACTTGCCAAATGTGTCCAACCTTCTATATTGAAAAACCATCAGAATGATAAAAGAGAGAATGTACGAACATGTAAGATATATCATCAGGGCAAAGATACAAATGCCCTAAGTAGACACATTAAAAATTGCCCATCACATGCCTTCAAATTTATAATCATTGAACAGCTTCAAAGGGATGTGAGGGCCAAATCATTGAAGACCATTTACTGGTGAGGGAGCTTATGTGAAAACTTAGGTTAAATGCCCTGATATCCCCAGGTCTCAATGAAGCATGTTTAGTTGTTCCTGTTTTAAATTTAAAGAGTTTGGAATATTAATTTAGTGTTATTTAACAAAAGGGTTTTTAATGTTTTGTGAATAACAACAAATGGCTGCTATTTGAAGTTTGTTATTACTGGACAAATATACAGTATTTTCCCACGGATTCATGAAGCTCGGCGCAAGGCCGGTATAAGGCTTGCGCCGGCCATGCGGCGTATATATGGAGTAGTAGCGCCATATGCATATTAATGAAGGCGTGAAGCCGCCACAGCCACGTGCATAGGAAAGGTGCGCGAGTGCATGGGGCATAACGAAGTTGCGGAGGGAGGCGTGTCAATGTCGGCTGTCGATGAGCAACCTAAACTGCTGAATATTATAGTCCACCTGCAGTAATAATCGCACCTATCAGTGTCCGTGGAGACTGAAACGTATACAAAGCATGCAAGATAGTCCCTGCGAACAGAAAATGAAGAAGCAAACACAAATGCACGATAGGGAATAACAGGTCCCTACCCTTGAACAAATGACAGAAATACCGTGTGCCCATAGTCCAACGTAGTGTTGATAGCTATACCATGTGGAAGTGAAACATATCATATGCTAGGGCGCCAGGAGGTACGCCCAGCCCAATGGAGAGGGTCACCAGCTGACCCATAATGTGAGGGAGGGTACATAGCTGTGCAGATGTGTCCATAACAAAATACACGAGGAGAAATGTAGATATATGTAGTGACTGTATGTCCGAATCATATCCCACAAGGGATTTAATAGTCACATACAAAAGGTATGTCTGTATCCCACATAACAAATGTGATAGGGAATAGAATACACATGTAAACGAATCAGGAGCATAGAAACAGCTACAAAAATAAGGACACATGTAGGCCAAAAGGAACAGTATGACCCGTACCATCGACTAGGAATACCACCTGTCCCACTTTGCGAGTGACAGTACCGCTGCGGCCAGATGTGTCCTGACACAAGCTTGTAAACATGGCAAATGTGCAAAGATCATAGGACATAATTATCTCTCAGACGTCATGTAATAGTGGCATTAAACAGTTGTTCTCCACACGTATATTACATAAATGTCATAAGAAAAAGAATAAGCCACCAAAATGCTACAAGACTAAAGCTTAGATATAGGCAAGAGTTGTAAGTTCTATCTGCCGAACTGACCGTGGGTATGTGTCGGCGTGTAAAATGTGTTGTGTCCACCACAAATGTTACATTGTGGCCAATTGAAAAGGTGGAAACAGTACCATAGACTGTGGGGAGGCATTGTCCACAACAGTCGGATATGTGGAAGGAATAGCATGGACATAGGAAAAGGTGCCATCCCCCCAATGAGTACAACAAGTCTGCAAGACCCGGGAGTCATCGGTAGAAGCCAAACTAGTATGTGACACAGCCGAATGGGTAGTACCCGAGTATACCAACTAAGTAATGAAAGTGAAGTATGGGCGTGTACCTATGTGTGCGAAGTATAGCACATGGGAAGCAAACATGGCAGGGTAGTCCACACAACCATAAAGGTACCCGACACCTGTAGGGCAGTCAATGTGCTACTCTGGCCGTGTCATGGCCCAACAACAAAAGTAGTGAGCTATCGGATGTGAGTAATTTGCATGTGAGGGGTGGATGGGTAATGGTAAAACCCACAAAGGCGATACTGTGTCGTATACAGAAAAGGTGAACCAGAGGTATAGGAGGGGGCAGTGGGTGAAGTGGACATAAACACAAACACATGGAGAAACAGCTGCAAGACATGCAGACAGGCCATAGTGTAGAACACAATCCCACAAACATATGTATCATGTAAATGTGCGATCAAAATGTATAGATATGTCACCGTCACATACCCACAGGTTGGTCCTGATGGAACTGGCCATAACAAATGCAACACACCTGGCTGCATAATGGGCTATAAATAACACAACACTGAGCAAAAAACGACCTTTATATCACAAACACAAAGCTTTCAGGTATTTCACCCTTTCTCAATGCTTTAACACAGGTTCACTTAAAAACAGCATTTAAATAGGAGCCATAAACCACATGACACACAGCCCAAATATCATGTGATAGAATTAACTTAATAGAATGCATCAATCTAAAAATCAATACTAAAAATCAATACATAACAGTAATACATAAAATTATGTCAATATATTAGTTACAAATTAGTTAAAATATACAAAATTACATTTAAAGTCTTACTTTAACTTTGTGCGCTGTAATTTAGTCAAAACAGGTTTTAAAGAGACAGAAGAATTCAAACCTGGATGTTGATCTGCTGAAAATCTAATGATCCATTCAAATTCTCTGACCTCTAATAATTTCCAATATCACCTCCTCTAGCAGATAATGTAACAGCATCAATTACTCTAAATTTAAATCTATGACCTAAACCATGTGTACTAATGTGCTTAAACAGTGCATTATTTCCACAGGCTCTTCTAATTTCAGACTTGTGTTCTATTATGCGTTCTTTTAATCTCCTAGTAGTTTTTCCAATATAAAATGAACAACATGCTATGCATGTTGCTAGATAAACCACATTATTTGTATTACATGTGGCCGAGATATCAAATGTAAATTCCTTATGTGTTAATGGATGCAAAAATTTACTATTATCAGATGACTCACATAGAATGTCATCACAACAACTACAATTACCACATATAGAGGTACCTTTCTTTCTTAGGACACAGGTAAAATCAGCTTCCGTTCTAAAATCTTTATAACATAACATGCTCTTTATAGACTTCATATTTTTATAAGCAAACTTAGGTTTATCATCCAAAATTGCCCTAATTTCATTGGATGCCATTAGTACTGTCCAATATTTACTAATAATATTCCTTACTGATCTTGTCCTAGGAAGCTTAGATATATAACCTCATATAATACTACCTATTATTCTGTCAACTATCTACGTTTGTAAGAGCAATATTTAAATTCTGCCCCTATGTGTCCCACTATCAGTTAAGGCTTTGTCCAGATGTTTGCTCTAGGAGGTTGAGTGGTATGATCAGAAACAGATACATGTGTGAGGAAACAGCATTATCGACTGCAAGATAACACAGTAGGTATGAAAAGCGCTGTAGTAGGACATTCAGTACTGTCCGCAGTTATGTGCTGACATGTCAAATGACACAGCAGTCTATATGAAGTACCTATAGGGCTGTCACCTTTACAAATGATGATAGTGGGACATACCCACAGCCATGCACACAGCACAAATAGACATGCACACAGCAAAACTAGGCCATGATACATGAAGCCTCCGGCGTGTACGAGTAGAGTGAGAGTACAGCAAGGATAGATGTCTGCCAAGCTATACAGCAAACGCCTGTAAGGGCGTGTAACACCGCCCGTAACACGAACGTTGCACGGACAATGTTGGGATTTGCAACATTCCCCACTGGTATGTGAAAGCTATGCAAATATGCGATACATGAAACAGTCAACTGTCCATGCAAGAGCAGAGTTATGTGCAGAAATTGTATATATATATATATATATATAGATACAGACATACACACACAGACACACACACACACACACACGTGGCAGGGTTGTGAGCAGAACACAAACGTAACCACTGTACCACACAACAGCATTACGCAGTGACAGAACGTGCAACCGTGATTAGTACATCATGGCAATCACACAGGCATACGTCTAGCCTGTAGACAGCTGCATCAAAGGCAAAGACGCCGCACAGATGTTATGGTGAGTGAATACTGTAAAAGCAATGTACTGTTGTCATGCAGCTGGAAACACACACACACACTTGGCAGAGCTGGGAGTCGAACATACACCTAACTACCCTATCACACTACAGCATGACGCATTTACAGAACGCGCTACCGAGATTACTAAACACAGCAGTCCCACAGGCATTCTTCTAGGTGCGTGTTGACATCCGCAAAGGCAAAGACGTCAGCAGGATATATCTGTGGTGTGAAGCATCTAAATGCATAACCTGAGTCCCCAGGCGGACGGGAGCATGCACACACACACACACACACACACACACACACACACACACACACACACACACACACTTGGCAGGGCTGGGAGTCGAACATACACCTAACTACCCTATCACACTACAGCATGACGCATTTACAGAATGCGCTACCGAGATTACTAAACACAGCAGTCCCACAGGCATTCTTCTAGGCGCGTGTCGACATCCGCAAAGGCAAAGACGTCAGCAGGATAAATCTGTGGTGTGAAGCGTCTAAAAGCATAACCTGAGTCCCCAGGCGGACGGGAGCATGCGCACACACACACACTCACACACACACACACACACACTTGGCAGGGCTGGGAGTCGAACATACACCTAACTACCCTATCACACTACAGCATGACGCATTTACAGAATGTGCTACCGAGATTACTAAACACAGCAGTCCCACAGGCATTCTTCTAGGCGCGTGTCGACATCCGCAAAGGCAAAGATGTCAGCAGGATATATCTGTGGTGTGAAGCATCTAAAAGCATAACCTGAGTCCCCAGGCGGACGGGAGCATGCGCACACACACACACACACACACACACTTGGCAGGGCTGGGAGTCGAACATACACCTAACTACCCTATCACACTACAGCATGACACATTTACAGAACGCGCTACCGAGATTACTAAACACAGCAGTCCCACAGGCATTCTTCTAGGCACGTGTCGACATCCGCAAAGGCAAAGACATCAGCAGGATATACCTGTGGTGTAAAGCGTCTAAAAGCATAACCTGAGTCCCCAGGCGGATGGGAGCATGCGCACACACACACACACACACACACACACACACACACACACACACACACACACACACACACACACTCTTGGCAGGGCTGGGAGTCGAACATACACCTAACTGCCCTATCACACTACAGCATGACACATTTACAGAACGCGCTACCAAGATTACTAAACACAGCAGTCCCACAGGCATTCTTCTAGGCGCGTGTCGACATCCGCAAAGGCAAAGACGTCAGCAGGATATATCTGTGGTGTAAAGCGTCTAAAAGCATAACCTGAGTCCCCAGGAAGATGGGAGCATGCGCACACACACACACACACACACACACACACACACACACACACACACTTGGCAGGGCTGGGAGTCGAACATACACCTAACTACCCTATCACACTACAGCATGACACATTTACAGAACGCGCTACCGAGATTATTAAACACAGCAGTCCCACAGGCATTCTTCTAGGCATGTGTCGACATCCGCAAAGGCAAAGACGTCAGCAGGATATATCTGTGGTGTGAAGCTTCTAAAAGCATAACCTGAGTCCCCAGGTGGACGGGAGCATGCGCACACACACACACACACACACACACACACACACACACACACACACACACACACACACACACACTTGGCAGGGCTGGGAGTCGAACATACACCTAACTACCCTATCACACTACAGCATGACGCATTTACAGAATGCGCTACCGAGATTACTAAACACAGCAGTCCCACAGGCATTCTTCTAGGCGCGTGTCGACATCCGCAAATGCCAGGACGCAGGGATTGTATAGAGAGTGTACGATCAGACATAGTACTGTCCCACGGTAGACGTACACAAACACACGGCAGTGGTGTACTCAGGGCAACTATACATGTATGGAGCACTACAACAACAATACATAGACACAGTACGCACCACAGACAGTACACCCTTCAAGATAGTCACCCAGTGTGTACTCGGTAGGCATCCATCCTGACGTTGAATACGGAAATCTGTTGCCTGGATGACCACCATGGCAATACAGGATGTCAACAGCCATGCCCATGCACAGAGGGACATCACCGACACAAGGTGTCACTGGCCATGGCCGCACACTTGGTAATATACGTCAGTTCGGACTGTACTGTGTGTCGATCTACACAACAGCGTACTGGGCATACTCACACACTTAGCTGTTGCAAAGGGCCGTCTTGCATGCAGATGGAGTGTAAACACGGAAGGTCTCAGTTTGGACTGTACCGTGTGTCCATCTACACAACTGCGTACATGGACTGTACTGTGTGTCCATCTACACAACAGCATACTGGGCATGCTCACACACTTAGCTGTTGCAAAGGGCTGTCGTGCATGCAGATGGAGTGTACACACAGAAGGGCACAGTACAGAAGGGCACAGTAAGGTATAACAGTCCTCACGCACAGGGCGGTCACACACATGCAGTGACCTGTACACACTCAGCTGCCATCACAGTTGTCACAGGTGCAGGTAACACACGTACACACTGCAGTGTACACTGTAGCTGTCAAGTCATCACCATGTCGTCGGTGCAGCAATACACAGCCTTACAGTACCACAACACCATGTGACACATCACCACTGGGCTGTACAGAGGTGTACACCAGCTGTGCAGAGTACACATGTACCGACAGGGATCCAACAGGTGTTATGCATTGCAACAATACCAGTATACATGAAAAGGTCAGCTCAAGACATACCACGGCCCTTACACAGCTGTGACACATGACTGTTGCTGTACACCAATGAACACACATCTGGATATGTCATACATGTGATTGTGTGGATGTGTGCATGGACTGCACACACAACACATACATACATAGCATAGCCTTTGATGTACCCCGTGCATAACAGTGGCCTAAGCAATGCTACGCACGCAAATGGAAGGTGGGTCCATGTCTGTTGAATGCTCACACTACAGGGGATAGCAATGTTGACCGGGACACATACCCTTGTACTGGTCACCTGTGACACCCCTGATATCATACCACAGTCCATGTGTTATGTATGTCAACACACATGTCCAACAATAGTAATGCATACAAACATGGCAACAGGAGACACATGTGACATCTGTACTCTGCATGCAGCAACCATGCATGTGCAGTGGCCGATGTCCGTAACATAGTTGCACCTAACTACGACATGCAGTCGCAATGCAGCCCCATCATTGACACCTGTATACGGTGACATACAAACAGCATGTATGGAGGGATGTGTGTACATAAAGTGGTGAACCACCTGTGTAGATGTATGTGTGCAGGGGGTGGCTTACAGTTGTGTCACACACCATCCTATCATGCCATGTACAAACAGTACGCTATGTCACTGTTACGTGACGGTGCTGACATAACGCATACACAGTGGTCAGGTGTTACCAACTATATGTCACATGGCACCTGTAACACCTACAATCTCCCGTGTGCATATAGCAGCACAATAGCCAGACATAGTGTTGGTACACATAATGCAATCAATATCGCTGCATGTCTATCAAACGTGTCATCATATTGCAGGTGTATCATTCCCAGCACTGCCATGTGTGTCCGAATGTGTGACCAGAGATGCCACATATCGTGGGGATTATGTCCCAGTTGTTGCACATCCCTGTACACCATTGTAGAGATCTGTACATACGTCAGTGTGGGAAGCATGACGTTGGCCGGTGTGGTGCATCACACACGTCGGCTGTCCGTATACACATGTGTGGTCACCACAGTGTGTGTGTGTATATATGTATGTCTGGTGCTTGGTGTGAGGGTGTATGCTAATATACAGTGAGAAATGATCACTAACCCCATGTGGTGACTAACCCGTAATGGTGATGCAGTGCACTACCCTGTTGATGCCATAGGTCCCAGCCATAGTGGCTACCTGTGCATGTTCCTTCTCTGTGACATGTCGTGTGGGTGCATAGTACTGTGAGGGTGATGACCACATAGGCAAGGGTCCCCACCTCAACACTATGGGGTGTGCGTTATAGTGGTGTACACCCCGTAAATGTGGCCATGTTCCCGTACTGTTACAGGGTCCTACTGCTACACAGTGTGGCCTCCAGCTACCAAGTGACACCTCACATAATCATTGGCCAGACCGCTGTGTACAACCCCTGAACCATGTCACCATACCTGTAATGTGTCCTGCTATGTATGTCATGTCTCTGTCCACTGTAGCCTGCGCCACTGACCACATGCGTCAGGTGCAGTATATGTGCGGACATCTGTGTCATGTTGGTGTTTCCAACAGTCAGGTTGAGGGTACATGTAGCATGCTGATATTGCCAGACGTGCCTGTGAGTAATCCACAGTTACACATGGGGGACTGCAAACACTGCTACCTGTAGGCACATGCAAGTACACCATAGGAGGGAACCAGGGTATCACAACCAACATGGTGCTACAGATGTAACCGAGACACATACCGTGAACACATCACAATGCATGCTGCACCTGAACTACATGGTATGACGGTGCATGTCGACAGCACACAACCTATGTCACATACACATCTCAGTATTCACACACAACCACTGCAACATACACATCCCTCACTATGCATACACAGGGAATATTACATACACCTCTCACTATTCTATTCACCCTGCGCATCAGAATATTTGAGCATATCCCTGCACCGATGGTGTGGATGACAGGGATGCAGCACAGGCTTCATCATATGCACAGGGTGATATGTTTGCCAGGGGCATAGGCTGCACCAATGGATGACATCATGTGTGTGTGTAAGTGCCGGTGATTTGATTGGACATGTCTGTTCAGAATGCATGTGGATGTTGTGGAGCCCTACAGTTGTGTTTGCTGTGTGCGTGTATGTGTGTACACAGTTCTGCCATTTGTGAGGCCTACACGGGGTATAATTGACAGCTCCAGATTGTACAGACCAGGTTGTACAGCTCACTGTGTCCGGCCACGTGACCTGTGCCTGCCTGGGGTTGCACGGGCACTACCAGGTGGAGGTACAGATTGGCTACTGTCCGATGACACATGTCCGCTGGAACCGTGTCCCCACTGAGAACGTCCAGGGCCACGTCCACGTGGCCTGCTGTGTCCTGGTGTGGACAGCGCAGCACCAGCTGCACTGCTACTGCTACCGGCACTATGGGAGCGGGCATGTGAGGTGGCATGCTCACGTCGACCTACACTAGGTGGTGTTGCTGGCCTACGTCCACATGGCCTACGCCTCACTCCTACCAGATGTTCCAGCACAGACAGCTCACGCTCACAGATTGCCATGCCACGGTCAAGGATTCCGACCATGTCACCCAATCGTCTATCCAGAACATCAGCAATCTGCTGTTGAGCATTTGCCAATGCCTGGATGTTGTCATTTAGGGTATGGATAGCAGCCCTCTGCAGCCTCTGCCCTTCTCTGTTCTGCCGTTCAGCACGTGCCTGTGCCGCCATTACAGTCTGGAACATGCGTCTGGTGATACCAGCTGCTGTGCTCTGTCCTGCAGGTGCATGTCTGCCAGAGGTCCTCCTACAAGCAGCACCGGCCACATGCCTGTGTGGCACATCTGCAGTCATTACACTGACACCATGGTGTGTAGACACACCTTCTATAGCCACCACACGTTCCTGTTCCACGCTAACAGGCGCTGACTGTCCTTCCTCTATGGCCACTGGTGATGCGGTATGTGTTGGCAGCAGAACTGTGTGCGGGGAAGAGGGTACATAGCTGGGATGGTAACCATTGGCACAGATTCAGCCCCTGACAACCCTGCCTGTACCTCATGCATATGTTCATCACCGCTAGTATCTGTGGGGACACTAACATCAGATGGACCGCAGGAGGGTAACGCACCTACATCACCTGTGAATGCAAAGAAATACTGTAAAGTACAATAGACACAGACACAGACACACAGACACAGACACACACAGACACACACACACACAGACACACACAGACACAGACACACAGACACACACACACACACACACAGACACACACACACACACACACAGACACACACCCACAGACACACAGACACACACCCACAGACACACAGACACAGACACACACACACACACACACACACACACACACACACACACACACACACACACACACACACACAGACACACACACACACACACAGACACGCACACACACACAGACACATCATGCATGTGATTTGACAGATGGCATGCAGCATGCCTGTGATACAGCAGAGGGCATGCAGCTCAGACATTAATAGTGTTAGTAAGCATACCTCCCTGGGGTGCACACTACAGCAAGCAGGTGTCATATCAGTAGCCATGCAGTTCACACAATCATGGCAGTATGCATGCATCCCCGTGATATACCATGAGGTGTGTACGGGGCATTATCTGTAAGACATAATGATGGTGACAGGTCACAGTTTCAGAGATGTACAGAGATACTGCTGCACATACATTTCTATGACATCTTCTACATCTGCACAGTTATCTTTGCAAAGCATCATGACACTGACATGACTGATGTGTTTGTGTCACACACATGTCACACCCATTATGCATTGGATATCATCACCATATATGTGTGTCACCTCATTACAGTGTTCATACTCCATGTGAATGCTGTCTTGCTGTGGGCATGTCTATTTGCCTGCACTTGTGTTCTTACCTATCTGCACATGCCTGGATGTGTCCACGGTAATGCTGTTGACCTTGATGCTGTGTATATGTCACATATCAACACAGACACAGCCGTAATGGACTTGAGCAGTGACAATGCATACATACGCATGGACACCTGTACATGCATGTGTTTTGCCATATACATCTACACAGCACTGTACAACTGTTCAACATCCTGCCACGGATCGCCTGTGTTGCACATGTGATAGACATGGGACAATGGCTAGTCAGACATCATTCGCAGGGATGGTTATCAACCATAGCATGTGCGGGCAAGGTTTCCAAGCTGTAACAGACAGCCATTATGCCACCGCAAGGTGCATCAGTGCCACATTACTGATCCAGTCAGTTGATAGTACATCTACCATGTGGCCATCACACCATGTATGACTGGGATGACATGTGCAGCTTTGATGGACAGGGTTGCATGGTATGGCGGGAGTATGTCACATATATGGCACAGGGATCTGTCCAGCCTGTGGCGATCCTAGTATTAGGACGGTGGCTGTCCATGACATATGTCTTACAGATCAGGATATGGACATGTAGCATGTCCATCATCATGGTGTAGCAAATGTCTTTCTGCAAGGTAGACAGCATGCTGCATAGTGGAGGTGAGGATTGTGAAGGCTGATATCGCCCATCCACGCATGGCCATTACTCCATAAAGGTGGTATGTGATCCAATATTGGTCACCACAGTGCTGTATATGCCTGTCCAGTGATCTCCGTGCTCATGGATGGCACCCTGACATGACATGGGTACCTCATATGACTACCTAAGGGGCCTGGAGACATCACCAAGTCGGGGGGTGCACTGCACGGCACCATCCCTTACACAGTGTCCATAATGTTGACCACAGCCTAGGTAGTAGTTAATGGGTACAGGGATGTTCACCTAGCAGTGACAATGCTGGTATCATCCATCAGACTGTGCACATATGTCACACACATCACCCACACAGCCCATTCTGTATGTTGTTCACAACACTGACACAGCTATACTCATAGGTCATGGCCATTCACAGCCTTACATACACAGATGCCTAACATTTGTCTGTGTGGTATGGGCTACAATGAGGGTGGAGTACAACACATTAACCCTGTTCTACTGTAGCTGGCACTGGTGTGATATGCACATGTCACTCTTGCACCTTTTGTAGTTGTAAGTCTGTCAACAGGCCACTGATGGAACACTCCTGTGACATACAAAGGTATTTGTAATCAATCATCCGTGCTGTCTTGTACATCTGTACTGCTAACATCTACAGTGATAATGGTTCATGAATATGCACACCATACTCGGCAGGGTTATAGTGCGGTGCCACCCATAATGACTGTCATCACCACTTGTGGGTTGATATTATCCAACACCCTATCTGTATTGTATGGTCATGCTAGGCACTTGTTCAGAACTTGTGAGCATGTCATGAGCTACTGATTAATATAGCACCCATTCCACACCATTTCCCACAGGTACACTGGCTGTCCTACACTTCCCAGCTTGCTTATGGTACAACAGCTGTTGTACACATGTGACACACATATCCTGTGGGACATGGTTGTATATACAGGCATGTCCAACTGTCACATACCAGTGCTATTGCCTGTCTATATGATGGATATGCCGTACATGTGGCAATAGAGCAATTGTCTCATGTACACATTCAATGCTCACCTCCCAACATACGACACTACAGCCTGTGGGGGATGCACTTCTGCTGCCCTGCTGGGGGCATAGCTCTCAAGTGTACCTCATTACGAGGAATGTACCTCATTTGGGGTCTTAAAAAGTGCATGCTCCTCAAGGTTCCACATTGAAAGGGTCTGTCACACATTCATTGTTGGAAATTGTTTAACTGCTAGCCATGGCTAAATAGATGGGAATCATATTAATTCATTAGAATATTTTTTTTATACGTAAAACCAGCCTATTTTAGCCATCATATGCCCTTCCTAGTTGAAGCTGTTAGTAAGCCAGTAGTAAGTGTTCCACGTTTTGCCCATATGTCACACATTATGAGGGCTAATGTTCCTCATTTTGGGGACAGGAGGTTGACAGCTATGGCTGGGGGTAATGCTGTCACCAACCCTGACTGCACCTGACAGTCATGTGGGGATGTGTAACATTCGCAACACACCCCACCCATCACATAGTCTCACATGATCTCCACCACAGGCCACACCTAAGAGGACAACTTGTGCAGTACGTCTCCATACTCTGTGTAGGCACCAGAGGTAGCCCCCATCATGAAAAACAACATCACCAACTTATAGCCCACAGACTCATGTGTGCCCATCACATACAGCCAATAGGGAGTTATAACATTCACAACACACCAGTCATAGGTGACTCTGTAGGGAGTCACACTGCAGTTCCACACAGCAGGCTACACAAGGCGATAGTTGCTTACATCTTGCTGTCGGGTAACTGGTTCTGCAACATAACCTAAACACCCATGCCACACCTCACCAGGTACGATGTGACTGTCATTCTCCATGTTAGTGTGACTGCCCTGAGATGCCACTTCACAGACTACGTGTGCAGGGACATGCAATAGCTCACCAGTCTTATAGCCCTGAGGGTGTGGGCCAAGCCCTGGGGAGCATTATGCATTCATCCGGACACGATACCACTGTACAACGACCGACTGTGTCACTTCAACAGTTGCCTATGCTCCTATTGTCATTCCACAGGCATCTGGTATCTTTCCGCTTTGACTGACCTGGTCAAACACAATGCTGTGGCACAGATGACTTGCACCTGTCAGCCCTGGGAGTACAGCTCACATGTAAGGCTCTTGCTGCTTCTATACTGCCTGTCTTGCACAGTTTCCAATAACAGTCACCGGCAGAACGGGAACTGGCAAGCACGACATGGGGTCATGTGACACAATGCTTGCATCTTCCTCTGTGACGCACGCAGGCAAGGCACACCTTATAATGCACCACTCCAATATCTCTGCAGTGACTGGGACCTGCCTCTAGGCTCTGCAGAGCACACCTCAATGACAGGTTATAGACAGACCATAACTTTCAGGCACATACCTGGACCGGCACACCCACAGCTGAGGGGCTCCCATATCCCACTATGTTGTGCACACATCCTGGCTAGTTACTTAGCACAATGCACCAGAGGTGCTCCACGTGCAACTAACTGTGTCCGGGACCGCTATACACATTGTAACAAGCTACAGATTCAACATCATACCCCACGGTTAACATACCTCATTTGTTGGTATATTGGACAGTGGGGCTCAGACAGCTACTACTGATGTGTGACTGACAGTACCCCACACTTAACTGGTATAGCCACTCATGTACCGACACATCCATGAGTCATAACCTCCACTCTGCTGGATCAACCCATACACACCACCTCCAAGACCAAAATTAACCTTGACATGAACACTACTACCATGTGACTGGTGTTACACACCTGGGGTTATCCCCTCATTGGTGGATTCCGAACATATGCTAATCAACCTTGTTAGCCACATCCCGGCACCACACCCATCACAGCATATACAGTACATGAGTACTACAACACCTACTACAGACGTCTTCTGACAGCAGTTATTAACGTCATGACACCCGTGCAGATAGACGATGCACATACAAATGCTGAAACATACCCCAGTGCACTTCATTAGCATGTACACAACTGCATGGATCATGCTATTCCACACAGAGCCATGATGGTACACACCAGATAACAGGCGCCACTCTAGTGGTCATGTTCCATGGACATATGATGTACAACAACAGGTGTAGGCTGTTGCACAGTGGTGTACATTCCCATTGGTGGGGTAGCTCACTGGTCAGCCTTGGTAGGGCCACAGGATCCCTCATCACATACTCCAAGACTAGCTACGTAAACATGACTGCGACACATTCCAGGGTGTACCACCAGGCATTATGGTGGTATGTCAGTAGTCGATGGCAACACCCACATCTGCTGTCACATACAACAGTCACTCAGGAACATTACAGACCCAGGTGATGTTGGCAACATGCTGGAGGATGGATTCAATGCTAACATTACACCCTCTCACTCACTACAGGGCCACAAATCCATACAGGAACATTGTGGTGTCCCTGTGGTCACACCTACACAGTACTAACCTGCACTCTATATGTCCTGGGACACTGGCCCCATGTCACCTTCCAGCGTCCCAGGCTGTGATGTCCACAAACCTCTGAATGACATGTCTCCCCACTAGGCCACCATATTCAGTAATAGCCTTGTTTCAGACATTGTAGCCCCTGAATGGCACACAGCAGCATTTATCACACTACACACAGGTGGCACCACAATGCATGAGTGGGACTATAGTCCTACACACCTGACTGGACTGTTCTGCATGGCTATGGGGCACATCATCAAGGACGTCATTCACAGAGACATTGTTGGGCTCCCGTCCTTTGATGCCACCCGGGTTGGGCTTGTTAGGGCCAGAGCATGGCCCCTACACCTGGTGGACTCCTTTCATACAGTTACCAGGGCAGTTGCTGATGGTACGGGAGTCCACACATCCTACATTGTCCTCTCATTGCCTTTCAGCACCATTCTCCATTCTGGTATTGACAACATACACATCCACCTGCACATCGTACCCTATGTCTCAGGATGTTATGCAATGTGGCTCATGGACAGGGCACACACAGTGAGGCCAGCATACCATAGTACCTACTGCATGTCAGTTACATTTGGCATACCACAGTCCTCAGTCATAGGGCCCCTCATGTTCAGTATATGCTTCCCTGTGGTACAGGCTAGCACAGGGGACTTTCCCTGCCTAGCTTTACAAACCCCTGCATACAAAGCACCATGATTGCTCCACCAGCTGATACTGACTCCATCCATATGGGTGTCACTGTGACAGATACCTGATATGACTATCATGGCGTCAAGCTGCATGACACAAGGTGCATGAACATCACCTTTGCATTACACCATTCAACCACTGACCATCACATGGGTGGTAGTCCCCTACATACATATCACATTGTACATGTTTGCAGTACACACATATGTTGCACCCACTCCTGTGGTTACCGTATTGCCACTGTGGCATGGATATCCTTCTACGTGACCACACTTATCTGTACTGGGTGTGTAGCTGGTACATAGGCACCCATTGTACCTCTGAACTCAAGACTTCTACACACATTCAAGGGTACACCACCCCATTTAGGGTGTACCTTACACAACAGCTACAGCTTTACATACCACAACATTAACACGCCATGACGTTTACTGAACTCCGACAGTTTAAGTATGCGGCTGCACTACGGACACCACATCTGTACACATTTGCATACTACATACTCAGGGTGACCTCTGCTGATCAGACAGGGCCCATGTCCACAACATTATTAATGGATATACTCCTCATACGCGACATAAGCAAAAGCCACTGTGAGCAACATGCTCATGGATATGTGCACACACACCACAATGAGTGGGATGTGCTTGAGGGTTACATTCCCAAACCGGACACTCACCATGCTTTGGATCATGAGTCCTATGTACATCACGCAGGGACACTCAGTAGCACTGTTCATGTGATACCTCCCTTGGTGGTTGGGAGACACATGTAGGCCTGGGATCACTGCAGTGGCTGTACTGTGCAGAGGTGCAGGTGACACATGGCTCTGCTGTTCACAGGACACTACCCTAGAGAGGTGCCACTGGTGTGAACACTGTAGATGTGCTTACACATCGACTTGCCTGACTGCATAGTACCCCACTATGCACCTGTGAAGCTATTACATGTCCTTTGTGCATGGTTACTTGGTAGCCTTTCCATTTAGATTAGCTATCATGCTATTGCAATGTCCCATGCCTACAAGCCATATGTATCCTGTTATTGTACATGCCAATAAACGATACCTTTGGTATGCATGATATGCCTGTTATGCTGTGTAGAATATCTGTCATATCTACCTACAATACTATACATTACACATATTTCACATAGTATCCCATAATGCAAAGCATACTTGCAAAGCGGGACCACCTTAGATATGTCATTGACGTTATATACCCATACACATGCGTGCTGTGACAGTATATCAACATATACTATCCCCTGCTATGGCACGTACTTGTTGGACATACCCTACCACTGACTGTGGGTTGTATGAAATTGTTCTGTTTAAAGCCCTCATGTAGCATCCCTTGTGGTGTCTGTGATGTGTACCTTGTGGCCCACTGCTGGAACACAGTTTCTGCAAGCGTTAGTTAGCAAGACATCATTACATAATTACCTTTTCCCACTTTATGCATTGCGGACACGTTTAATTAATGCAAACCAGGCTATACATACAGTAAAACTAATTAATACAGATCATGCTATACATAACCTTACATATCGGGTGTTCTACATACCTTGTTATCGTTACGGAGTTTCGTCTCTATCTCTCTCACAGTGTTTCAACTGGTATTCGGTATGAGCATACGGTTTGTATGTCTGGCAAGTCATCCTTATATACGTCGATACCTGTAACATGTGGTTTCATCCCGCCAATTGGTGTTCCTGAGTGACTAATTACTTGCATATCAGCTGTGCAGCTACTCCATTCACCAATTACGCGGCAACAGTGGGGTATAATTGAATTCTCCACTTGGGCGTTGCCTATTTGCCCTACCTTCGGGGAGACGGCCTGTATTGTGTTTTGTTATGTGTAATTGCAACTGCTATGCATGGAGACAAGTATACTTTGGATTCATGTCCCCCGTGGATTGTGTGTGACAGCTAGAGTATGTGGTTCAACATGTGGGTGTACCTGTCATCCCAACGTCTGATAACGGACTATTGCAAACAAAACCTGTAACATGGCTGTTTGTTCCATTATACAACGCCTGCAATTTTGCATGATGCCTTTAATTGTCTCTCACACGGTATGTTGAGGGTTCTGCAGATGTAATTGACTGACTGGATGTTTGTGCTGCTATTACAGTCTGTATTGCTTTAGTTTCTAGTGTGGGGGATGTCGGTGGGTGTACGTAGCATATACAGGTTTGTGGGGCTTGCATTTCGACATATTCCATATATATGTGTGTGGGCTCCGTTCCTAATTAGAGAGCTAACAGTTAGTAGACTTATGTTACGGGATTGTACATTGGGCCGTTGTTAATTGGTTTCTATATCGTCTGCAGGTGAGGTTGATACTCATATACCTCCAGAATTGCAGCGATATATCAAGGAATATGTGTAAGTGACAGTTATCCCTTGTATTTCTGTCCCAGATATTTGCAGTCATTGCCATTGTGTTGGTAAATGAACCTGTTTGCCATGGGTTGCCACCTTTTCATATGGTCATTGTTGGACACTTGCGGGACACACAGCGGTGTTTACAGGCCAACACATAGCCACGGTCAGTACACAGGTTAGCACATACTTTTATCCTCAATGCATACCTATTGTTGTGGGACTTTGGCTACTTATCATATTGCATGTAACATTTACGTTTCTTACATACAAGCATAACTATTAAATACGACTATTACATTATATATGGGACATATTAATGTCCTAAAATCTCGGACATTTGCCCTTTGTACTGTTTTATGTCAGGACACACCTGCCCAGGGTGGGGCTGTCCCTCCTACTGTGGGACAGGTGGTAACCGTATGCCTACGGCTAGCTATACCCACACCTACCGTACTGATCTACCTCTGACTTGGCACTAACAGACACATGTTGCGGACACACACACACATTACAGTCACACGGAAATGCACACGGCACCCTCAATGTACACATACACAGACTACGGCACTCACAAACACAGTTGAACACAGTACCTACGTGGAGCGCAACACCGGCAGCAGTGACTAAATGTCCCTTCATATCATCATACTATTACTCGTGGCTGTACTGTTCCGGTACTGTGTTCTATTGGTCTTTCAGCCTTGTGGTTACGCATGTCGGTATGTTACACATTCCATAGTTGGCGGTATCCTATTTATTTGTACCTCCAAGGTGTTATGAATGTCGTTGACCTATCTATATATATTTGCAGATATCGCTGAATCCATATATATCAACATATATCACTCTATTGCCCTTTCTATCTGTATTATATATATGCATATATGTGTACATATATATATATATATATATATATATATATATATATATATATATATATATATATATATATATATATATATATATATATATATATATATATATATATATATATATATCTGGCGGAGAACGTGACAGGCACACAGCACCACCATATGCTGATAGGCTCATGTACTGTTCAGGTGTTGACATTCCATGTTCCACTAGCTGTTGTGTGTACAATGTTTGAGGGCTGCCTATGTAGGAGTCACACATTGGGCCACCTATACATTACAATTTACAGGTGGTCATGTTTGTGTGCCATCCATTTTACTGTGTGTGCAGGTGGAGAGGTGTCAGTCCGTAGGGGCCTACACTGTCAGAGTATGTGCTATACGTTCCCTCTTTGCCAAGGCGTAGGCATATTGGGCATGCCTCCGTCTGCCTACTGGGGCTGGCACAGTGTGTTCATGGTCTGAATCCCTCTGTGCCTGTAATGGCCTTGGCAATTGCGGTGGGCTATGAGGGCCTTCACCATTTTGTCCCTGCTGCAGCTGCTTCCGCAGGATCATATTATGTAGCATGGCAAATACTATAACGATGTGGGCACACGTGCCTGGAGAGTACTGCAAGGCTCCACCAGATGTATCCAAGCACCGGAACCATGATTTCAGCATCCCAAACACACGCTCTATGATGATTCTGGTTTGTGCGTGTGCCTCATTATGGCGTTCTTGCATGGGTGTGTGAGCATTTCTGATGGGAGTCATCATCCATGGCTCCAGTGCATAGCCAGCATCCCCCACAAGATGGCCATGTGGGATGTCCCCCCTGACAAATACCTGATACAGCTGTGAGGCATGCCAGATATGGGAGTCATGGTAGCTTCCAGGGCTGCCAGCACACACATCCATGATAATGCCCTGGGCATTGCACATGACCTGGCAGTTGATGGAGTGGAATCCCTTGTGGTTTATGTAGCACCTACCATGCTCACCGGGTGGTGACTTGATTTGTATGTGCGTGCAGTCTATCGCACCCAGTACCTCCAGGTAGTGTGCCACATGGTGGAAGTGGCGCATATTGCTGGCCAACTCCTCCTGAGTTTGGGGGAAGTATATCTGCTCATTGGCATGTGGTAACATGGCATCCAGGAACTGGTGTAGTACCCTGGATGCTGATGCCTGTGAGATCCCCATTATATCTCCAGTTGGCCTTTGAAAGGTACCTGTGGCCAGTATTCGCAGGCTTACACATACCTTCGTGTCCACTGGGATGGGTTACCCTCTGTTGTTTCTGGTTCTCAGGCGTGGCCAGCACAGCTCCACTATTTGCTATAAGATGTCCCTGTCCACCCTGTAATGCTCTACTATCTCCAGGTCATATAGCCCCTGGTAGGTTACCCTTGGTCTGAACACTCTCCTTCTCCTCCGAGGCCTGCGGTGGTTGTCGGCATCATCCTCCACAACACCGTCAGTCTCTAACACATGCTGATGAATCACAGCTATGGCAGCTCCCAACATGTACATTTTAAAAGTTCCCCGTGTGTTTACACCTATGGTGCAGTGTTTGGGAACACACAGGAGTGTGTAGGGTGCTTTCACACTTTATGCTATTGTGCTGTGAACACCGATGATGTCATAGGGTGTTTATGTACGATCGTAGCTACAGGGTATCTTATGTGTTTTACTACTGGAACTACTATTGTGGTGCCTTTGGTGTTGAATTACATTTGGCTGCCGTGGATTACCTCTTGACCTTCCCTTTACATTTCTGCATGTTGCACCTACCATTTTCTGGCATGCATCCAGCAGCCTACTTTCATTTGTACTTTCCTGGACCTGGCGTATCTTGCGTTATGTGTGCTACTGCCGGTCTACTGTCGGTTTGCTTTGCTCTGCTGTGTCAGGTCTCCTATCTTTGCAATCCAATGCCTCCCCTCCTTTCTTTGCATTCCAATGCCTCCCCTATCCTGTTTTGCAGGTTTCTGCAAGCAGACTTGTCAGCTGCCGTCGATTGGCCATCGTGAGTTGATTGGTGTTGATTGCTCATTAGTACTCCAATTACCCTACTTCAGCATTTCCTTCTTTTCTTCCCCTGACCTACCTGTTTGTGCTATTGTTCGCGGCACATGAGTTCGATTACTGGGTTTCGGGCACGTTTTCATCCCCGTACACATGCGCTTTTGGGCACCATGTGTGCTCTCAGCTAAACGATTCTGTACCTTCCTCCCCACCCCTGTCCTGAAGCTTTGCTTAGCAACGGACAGGCCAGATTTGCATTGCTCCAATGTGCTTACTGCTACGGTTGCACACCCCTCTGCTGATGTCATGTATCTCCTCTGAGCCACTCCTCGGTGTTATACCACTGTGCCGTATGGTACAACCTTCATCCGGCGGGACATTTGCGATTCAGTATTATCTGCCTCATTTGCATGGCATTGACTACTAATTCATAGTTACTACGCCGGACACTATCACAGGCCCTTAGCAACCCTTGCACCTTGGTTGTGGTGTTCCATGCCTACTATTGTGTATTATGGTGTAAACCTGATTTCTATTACGTTGCGATTTTATGACATTTTTATATACTTTCTTTATGTTACAGTTTCCGCACACATGCCCTGCGGTTGTGCTGTGCGTTACTGTGGACATGACATTAAATGTTGTTTTTTAGGTGTTGTGCATCTTTTCTTATGCCATTGGCTGCGTATTTCACCATTGGCATATGTTAACTTTGTGATACATGGGTCTGGCCCGCTTTCATAGCCCCGATGTTCTGTTTGGGAAAATGTAAACCGTGTTTTTTGGTTTACATTTCCGTGGGCTTATGCTACGCCTGCACCACTTCATGAATCACTATATGCCTTCATTTGCATGGTGCGACACTGTGCATGGGGTGATTAGCATACCTAAGCCGAGGGCTGTGCAGTTCAGGCGTACGCCGGTAGTGCACGTGGAATTGGATCGTACCTGAATCACTCGACGGCCATATTTGGCATTATACCGCCTACGCTATGCCTGCGCCTGGCGCAAGCTTCATGAATCCCGGGGTTTGTCTTTTTGCACAAGTATTAATCAATATATACATATAAACACACACACACACATGTATACACACACACACACACACACACACACACACACACACACACACACACACACACACATTAGTCATTTTCATACTAATATGTCATTTTAAATGTTCTATTTATGCATTTTTAAAGTGTTTATATATTTCTATCACTTTTTTGAATTTGGTCTCAAGTCATGTGATTAACATTAATTGTATAAAACGGGTGTGCTATATAATTGCATTAGTTCTGATGAAGTCCATACTTGGATGAAAGCACTTAACTTGTTTACTGCATTTTTTTGTTTTTGAATAAAGTGCAGTGTGAGTTTACCTTTCTGTCTCAGTGGCTCTGTTGCCCTATTTGGTTAAACGTCACCAACCCATCTTACTTCGACTAACTTTGTTTCAGTCACAATGTCTCCACTTTGAGGACTGACATATACAATCTGAAGAACCAAGAACAGAAAGCTATGGATATCATTATGAAAAATTTGTTTCATTAAAGGACTCTTCATGTCTTTCAAGCGGATGTCACTAACATGTTTGGATATCCTTCCTTTTAACTGTCTATTAGTTTTAACAACATATAAACACTGGCATTGTTGACACTGGGCAAGGTACACGTTTCTTGTGCAGTCAGCATATCATTTTGGAAAATATATTTTCATAGTAGAAGGATGTACAAAACTGTATGAGATGTAAATATAACTACAGGATGAGCAATGTCTACAGGGAAAGTTCCAATTCTATATGAATGAACATAGTCACAAGGGGTAGATCCTTTGCACAGCATACATTTCAGGTTTTTGTTGTTCTTAAAAGTAAAAGACGGAACATCTCCCACAATCATTCTTACCTTTTCATTACTGATTAGAACCTTCCAGTTATTCCTGATGATATTGCACATGTATTTTGTGCCACTAGAATATTTTAAAATAACCCTTGTATATGGGCCTTTAGTAGCATGATCACTGATATTATCTAATGGCATAATATTGCGTTTGCACAAAGGTAAAAGGTTTATCTTGTGTATTCCTCTGTTTTTTATTTCCTTCATTTGAAGCATAAGTTCTTTCGGTTTGTAACCCCTGGATATAAATTGTGAGCCTAAAGAAGAAATAGTATCCTCAAAATCATGGTCTTCAGTATGCAGTCTTGAACTCTTAGCACTTGTCCTTTGAGAATATTGTTGTATATATGTCTCGGATGCATACTAGTGCATAATAATAAGTTGTTACTTTTACAAGTTTTATTGTAGATGGCTGTGTCAAGCATCCTGTTATCAAACTTTAATAGGATATCCAGGAATTCTATGCAACTGTCTGAATAGTGCATGGTAAAGTGTAGAACATTTGTGGTGGTATTAAAGTACATACGAAAGTTTTCTAGCATTTGAACCACACCTACCCATATAATAAAGGCATCATCAACAAAACTTTTATAATACTTTATCAGCAGACCAGAGACCTGATTGTTCAACACATATGTTTGCTTCCACTGTGCTAAGACTATATTGACATAGCTGTTCACACAGGGGGTGCCCATGGCCACCCCCTATTTTTGCCAGTATATCTTCTCTTCATACGTGAAAACATTGTTTTCCAGCACAATGTATTTATATCTATATGTTTCATATATATATATATATATATATATATATATATATATATATATATATATATATAAAACATTTTCCTACAGGTACAATACACATGACCTATCCAATATGACTATATGATATAGTTATGTTACTAATACAGTATATATATATTTTTACAAAGACAGGAGTGCAGGTGATTAACAAGTGCATACATGCACACATACTAAAAATGCAGCAAAACACAGATGCAACAATTATAGATGAGCATTGCACTGCATTGTAGTATAACAACAGTATTGTACAGTACACATCTCACATGTTATACCTGTTTGCCATTTTAAATTCCGGAGGAACCCAGGAAGGAGAGTTGACTGATCCAGTGCCAACAACATTGTAGGCACCACTACAGATTGTGGACAGCAATATGGAAGCAGAGGAAGGATGACCTACCCCAGCACCAGCAGTACTGGCTGCTCCACATGCCATAATTTCAACCATACTCCTGATGCAATCATTACCATGGACAAGAACCTTAAAAACCAGATGAGGAACCTTATTGGAGACATGTTCCAGTACCAGATGCAGGGCATGGTGTGGAATTTCTTTTACAAGATGGCCTGCACAATGCATCAAGCATTCATAGATGTGGTTTCTGACTTTATCCACAAATTCAGCCCAATGAAAAAGGTCACTCAGGCATATGAGTATGGTCAGTGTGCATCCTCAATGTTTATTGTGACCAGTATATGAATGCCACATACATCTGTATCACAAATAACATAACACATTTCTACATTGTTCACAGATATTTACTGTCATATGAAGGTCATGCTTATACTGTAATACTGTTACATGATTACCACAAGATTGAATGTAGTGCCATTCCTTTATCCCATGACCTATTGGTTGTCTATCTTGTATTGCACATTGCCTGTGAAATATATATCTTCCATCCACTGATGCACAGCTTGAAGTGTTATTTGTAATGTTGCACAGAACCTGTGTGCAGGGTAACACAGTGCCATTGAGTGGCACTTCAGTTACATTTCTGCAACAATGTCACTTTCACTGGGACAGCCTCTAAGACAATCAGTGGGCTGCAACAAATATTTACAGTGATGTGTATGGTGGAATTTGTTACCATTTATACATGTCTCTCCACCATGTATCACATGATAGGTACCATAGCCATTTATTTAACTGTCATATCTTTACTAACATGTTTTATTGGATGTGAGAGTCTCACATGTATCACATGTAGAATGTCAGTACTACTGAGGATGGTTGTGTCATTCCAGTGATGTGCATATGTGGTCTACCACTGAAGTGTATCTCACTTTTTAATTTCTCCAAGTCTCTTGGCTTTCTAGTACCATGACAGGAATGGACCAAATTCTTCAAAATATGATTAAAGTTTATAAAATTAGTATTGTTTCAATCTTTGATGTTAACTAGAAGTGATCTTTGCAGCACTCCCAATGTTCCTATACTCCTTCTGCAATCCCTACAGAGTTACATATTTCCATAATATATCTAAGTACAATTGTAAATTCTTTTTTATATGACCCATTGCTCCTACTACTATTGGAACTCTCTCGGTATCTTTCTTCCTTCCACATTGCCCTCATTTCTGCCTGCAAATCCTGGTATTTTATGACTTTGTATTTCTTTGTACTTTAGACACTATAGTCATTAGGTGTAGCAATTTTAATGATCAATGCTACTTTTGTCTTCTTTTCATGGACTACTATATCTGGTTTTCTTGCATCTATTTTTGAACTGTTGGTAATGGGTGACCCCATGTGATACAAACTTCATCATTTTCTAAATGCTTCGTGGCTCATGTTTCCAGGGCTTTCCAGTTACTTCAATATTATAATGTTTGCACAATCACCAATGCAACAGTCTTGCCACATTATTATGCCTTTCAATATACAGTCTTACTGCCATTAGTATATTACAACCAGCAACAAGATGTGGAACTGTTACCAATTCTGTTTTAGAAAAGCTGCATTTATCTGTTTCTCCCACATGTTCATAGGTTCATAGGTAGGTACTAGGCTATCAGCCCAATGGCATAAGTAAGCCTAGCCAACAAGCTTCCCTGGCTTATGCCACCCAAGAAAGTTAATTTCCTGTGCCCCTGTTGAGCAGAGCCACAGAAGTGATCCCGGGGGTGTATTTCCTATTTCCCATCCACTCAGCAAGATTTTTCTTGAAAAGTGCTAATAAGGAACATTGCTTGACATAGATAGGTAGCTTGTTCCAGAGTATAGGAAGTCTCTGGGACAGGAATCTATCCCTCCAGCATGTCCTGTTTATTGTGGTGACAAGGTTTAGGTCCCTAGAGCATGTAGCTCGGAGGGATTGGGATTTCTTTAGGTGTAGCATGCCCAACAGCTCTGGGTTTAACATAGCTTTATATGTTAGGCAGAGATCTCCTCAGAATAGGCAATATGCTACAGAGTAAAGCTGGAGTTTTTTGAGACGGTCGCTGTAGGGCATCTCTTTGAGGCCAGTAATCCTCTTTGGGAGGTACTTCTGTGGCCTTTCCAGCTGCTGCAAATGTCTTCTGAGGTACATTCCAAAAGGGGCACTGTACTCTATAATGGGTCTAATGAGTGCCGAGTAGAGGGAAACAATGACCTCTTTTTTCCTGGATGAGATCCCTTTTGTGATGAGGTGTGCCACATAGAAGAATTTCCTGACTACTGTGGTGATGTGATTATCAAAGGAGAGACTATTGTCCACCTGGGTCCCAAGGTCTCTTATCACAAATTCGGTGTTAAGTAGACTGCCATTTATGTGGTAGTTCATGGGTACATATTTTTCACCAAAGGGGATGACAATGTGCTTTTTGGCATTGAGCTTGAAGCCATGCCTCTGACACCAGGCATCTGTCTCAATGAGGCCCTTCTGTAGGATGTCCACATCATTTGGGGACTCAACAATGGCTCCTAGTTTGCAGTCATCTGAGAACTTCATTAGGCAGAGGCCTTCTGTGATAGCATGTACTTCAGAGAAGTAGATACCAAAAAGGAGAGGTCCCAGAACTGAACCCTGTGGTACTCCACTTGTCACTGTTTTGAAGTCAGATTTGGAGTCTGCAACTTTTACAGTGTGGGTTCTGTCAGTGTGCCAGTTGGCAACCCATCTTGTGATGTAGGGATTTATACCTAGTTTAGTGAGTTTAGCTATAATTCTAGAATGCAGGATGGTGTTGAAAGCCTTGCTGAGGTCAAGATAGGCTGTGTGAACCACCTTACCCTCATCTATGGCTTTGATGACTGCCTCAAAGAAGTCGAACAGGTTCAGAAGGCATGATCTGCCTTTCACAAACCCGAACTGGGTGGGGTCCTGAGTTTGGAGGTTACCAATGTCTTTGTTTATGAGTTCCATGATGATACGTTCCATGGCCTTGCAAACCAGGCTCATCAGGCTAATAGGGATATAGTTCCCAGGATCAGTGGTGGCTCCCCCTTTGTGGAGTGGTATAAGTGTTGCTGTGTGCTTAGGTGGGGAGCCAGTTTGTTCTGAAGTTCATGTATAATGCAGCCTGGGACGTTGTCCAGTCCCATGGATGTTGTGTTTTTAGTTTTAGAGAGTGCAGCTTTTACCTGCATAGATGTGATTACAGGGACTATGCATTCTTCCTGTATAGATATGGGCCCTTTAGGGAGTGAGAGGTGGGTAAAGTTAGCATTGATCGTATCTGCCAGGATTTGACAATATCAGTTGGTTCTGTAATTTTCATGCCGTTGTGCTGTAACTCAGAGCAGATCTGGGTGTTGCCATTAAGATTCTTGACATAGCTATAGAATGCTTTGTAGTTGCCCTTAGAATCAGTGGTGATTTTGTTTTCATAGCTAGCTTTGGAGGATCTTATAAGGAATCTCAGGTTCTTACTGAGGCTGACCAGGGAGCTCCTCCACTCATGGGATTTTACTCTCTTTTGCAACAGTTTCTTCCTTCTGTTGTAGAGTTTGTTTATGGAAGGGGACCACCAGACTGGCTTCCTTTTTTTGGAGGATAGAGTCTTGGTTCTGTTTGGGATAGCACGAAAGAATATAAGGTGAAGGATCAGTTCAATGGACTTTGGAAAATGGTGTGTATGTAGTCCTCTATCTTGGGCCACCAATATTAACATTTTGTCTTTTGGTTTAAATTCACCTGAGCAACATGAGGTTGTTCCAATAGTTTTCTATACTTGCAACTATATTTATGCATTTTCCATATTTCTTGCCTTCTCATCTGATCCTTCACCTTATATTCTTTCTTTTGTTTTTTGGCACATTCAGTTGCTGCATGATTTGTATCTACTTCTGGTTTGATTTCCATTCCCACATGACACCAACATACTTCTGCTAAACTAAGCAGGAAAGTCATCTTAGACTTATTGGCCTCATGTTTTAAAACTACAGTTGGGTCTTATGAGGTCAGCAGATATGCATTCATTCTTACAACTGCAGATCTATGCATGTACCCAATTTCAAGGAGGACCATCCCTCCTTTAGAACAGGGAATATATAGTCTTGTTGTGCACTGATGTTTATAAATCATTTGGTGTGCATGAAGCATCTTTCTTGTTTTCCTGTCCAACTGATCCAACATCTTTTGGGGCGAGTCAATCATTCCAAAAGAGTAAGCTAGGACAGGAAGAGAAAACTGGTTTATAGCTTGGACTTTGTTGCTAGATGTCAACACTGTTTTCAGTATTTCATTCCTCTTAGTAGCAGAACTTCATCAGAAACATGGCAGACATTTTGTTACAAGGTTTAAATAGCCTCAAAGGTACCAAAACTCTAAGCATTTAAAGGTATGCATGTTCCAAAATGACTTGCAAACTTATAAAAGCATTATATATACCAAAAACATCACAATAAAACCCTAACATTAAAAATGCTAATCAATACATTTAATAAGTATCAAAATGTTAAGATATTGTTACAAATAATAAAAATCTAGCAAATGTAATCAAATGATACACAATCAAATAAAGTAATTATACTTTGTCAACTCTGATTCTTAACATAGGCTTAATGAAAGTGACATCATTAATGCCTGGTGGGTTACAGGCGTTAAGTGACAGTTGTCAGAACTTCTCTTTGTTCAAGAATTACTTCCCAAATCATGACATATAACTGAGTGTTTAGATAAAGCATTAGGTACAACCCCTTTACTGATTGCATAGTTGTGTTGGTAAATTCTAATCCACAAAGGTCAAGGTCCTACTATCTTGCCGACATAAAATGCTTTGCAAGAGGAACAAAAGCAATGTGAACTACAGCCTTAGTAGTGCAATTATAATGTCCCTTCACTGAAAGCAGTCTGGGGTAGCCAGATGCAGAGAAATATATCCCTTGTAAAACATATCTACATTGCTTACACATCCTACAATATTCCATGCCCCATTTCTTATTTAATACATTTTGTATGTTCTGTTTTGTTGATAAATTGCCTTTGATTATTATTTATTTTTATTTTTATTTATTTTATTTTATATTTGTTGACTGGGCTAGTCTAACTGGATATATGTCCATTTTCAGTAGATGCCCAGGGAAAAAAGCTCCACATAAAAGACACTAACAAACAGTAACATTAAACTTCAGTTACAGATTATTTGCCAGACAAAACAGGTGTTACATGGCAACTTAGCATTCGTGATAGATAAAAAGAGAACAAATAAGATAAATCCCCCCCCCCACCCTTTGGATGATATTTTTTTTTTTGTTATTATTATTGTTTTTATACATAAATTTGTCTGCTGCCCCAATTGGTCAGTCAGCCCAAAAGCACAAAATACTGTCTTCCAGTGACATTCAATAACTTTTTTAGGGAAGAAATTTCAGCATTATCATGAATAACAAAAATCCGAGTTGAATCCGTACCCTTAGTATTCCTGTTAACAGTCAAATCCTTGGGACAACTCATTAAGTGAGCATATTTTTATATGTAACTTCAAGAATCTATTTTTTTTAGATCCCCCTACAATGACAAGGGGTACCAATGACCAATGAACAAAGTACAGAGTTTATAAATCTTTTGTTTAAACACAAAGTCATCTGAAATCAACCTACTGAGTCCAATAAGCTGTCGTTTAGCAAATTTGTTTTTGGCCACCAAGGTTGCTGACTGGTAAAATGTAAAAAGGCATATGAAAAAGTTTCATTTCTAACTAACCTAGACTCATACCTCTCTTCAGATAAATTTTTGTATAAAGTAATGTCTTGGTAGTTTAGCAAACTCCCACTGGTCTCATAGGAAAAGTACAAGAAATCAGTAGAACAATTCAAAAAGTCAATAACTAATTGCAGCTTGGTGAGACTCCCTTTCCATAGAATACATATATTCTCCAGGTACCTCATATAACCTTCAACCTTGGAAAAGAGGGGTGAAATGAATATTTTCATAGTTTCACAATACCATAAAACCATGTTCGCCAAAGCAGTGGCTGAGGCTACCCCCATAACAACATCCCTGTGTTGCTCATAGAATTCTGCCTCAAAAAATACAAAGTTGTTTTTAGCACCAGTTCCATACATTGAAAAATGAAATTAATCTCAGCCTGATCGAGGTTGGTACCCTTAGCCATTGCACCCAGGAACCATGGGATGACAGAGAACAAGTCTTTAATATCAATTGTCACAAACTAGGCATCAGGTAATAATTTCAAATATGCAATAGACTAAAGAAAGTGCCAGGAGTCTTTTAATAAATTCTTTTTTCCCAATGAAAAAGATTTTAACTTAAAATCAGCCATTTTAGCCGGTAGTTCAGTCTTTGACCCTGCTGAATCTATGATGGGTCTGAGAAGGGGGTCAACCACTGACATGAATTTTAGGGATTCCAAATGTTTTACAAAATGTACATTCGTCTGTTTCTCCCACATATTCAATGGACTTTGTAAAGCAACATTATGTAGTCCACTATCTTGGGCCTCCAATACTAACCTTTCACCTTTTAGTTTAAATTCACCTTGCTTTGGCCATTCCTGCATTCAGCCCTGATCAACGTGAGGTTGTTTCAAAAGTTTTCTATACTTGCAAGTATATTTATGCAATTTCCACACTTCTTGCTTTCACATCTGTCCTTCACCTTATTTTAGTTCTTTTGTTTGTTGGCACATTCAGTCCCTGCCTTATTTTTATATACTTCTGGTTTGATTTCCATTCTCACTTGGCACCAATATGCTTCTGCTAAACTATGCAGGGAAATCACCTTAGACTTACTATCCTCATGTTTCAAAACTTTCACTATATTTGGGTCTTGTGAGGTCAACAGATATGCATATAGGTTTTGAGGAGGTCCATACTGCCTTCAAAATGGGAGCATCCTTCTTGTTTTCCTGTCCAACCTTTCCAACACCTTTAGGGCTCAGTCAGTCACTCCAAAAGTGTAAGTTAGGACAGGAAGAGCATATTGGTTTACAGCTTGGACTTATCCTAGATGTCAATGCTGTTTTCAGTACTAATTTTAGTCTTCTAAAATATTCCTGAGTTTTATTCGCATTTATTCATGTTTTATTGTTGAGCCTTCATCAGTTCCCAAATATTGCTCAGGTTCATTTATATCACATTCCTGTCCTAAACAGATGTTTGCTTGGTGCTATAGCTTTTCTTTTTTAAAGGTTGCTTTTGCACAATTATCAAGACCAAGCGATATTCTTATATCATCTGAAAAAGTTTTGACCACTTGCAGTTGTGCTTTCAGTTCCTCATCTGATAAACTATACAGTTTTAAATCACCTAAAAAAGAAGATGAGAAGTCTTTACATTTTGTTGTTTTCTGGGAGCCAAATTGTAACCACAGCCTAATCTGTTAAGTAGACAGCTTAATGAGTTAAGGAAAGACAAAAGACCAGTGGTGACACAGAGTCATCCTGGAATTTCCACCTTTGAATTTTTATCCCTAAAATAATAATTTCTTCTTTATCATGGCTTAACTGCAAAGTGGTTCGCTACTGTTTCATGGTCGCTGTAATGTAATCAATCAGTGTAGGGTGTATCTTACACATTTTTAAGCACTCTTTTATCCATGAATGCGGGATACTGTCAAATTTTTTTTGTAGTCTCTCCATGCCATACTTAGATTCTTCCCCTTTTTAAAGTTCTCCATTATGGGCAGGATTCACGAATGCTTGCACGGAGTCTAAGAGTAGTGTAAGACTCCATGCAGCCTTCGCGATCTAGGAACAGCCCTAAAGTCCGTGTAAGAGACCAGCTAAAACGTCTCTTACATGGAGTGGGCGTGGATATGCTAATCACCTCACTTGCAGCCGAATAGCATGCAAATGAGGTAGATTAGCGATCCAGGAAGCCCAAAGCAGCCCGTGTAAGAGCCATTTTAGCTGCAGAAATGTACTCAGTTGACAACTGAGTACGTTTCTGCAAAAAACATAATGGAGCCATGTCAGCTCCAAATAAAGGGTGCATATGTGTCAGGCAGCATGCCAATGGCCAAATATGTGGCCATTGGCAAGGTACCCTGATGCAAATATGAGAAATAAATATTTTGTTTTTTTCGGCGATCGCCGGTGTTTAAACGCAGCGCAGCCCCGCGCAAACAGGCTGCGCTATATAAAACATAAAAATGAAGGTTATAAACCCACAAATGTGGGTTTTATGCAATACATGGATTTACAATGCAGGGACCAGCAGACCAAAAACAACATGGCCACCGTTTAGTGGTTGCTAAGGGGGGAAGCTGAGTCTAAGACATGTAACTAAGCATTAGTAGGCAATCTGATGCAAATGAGTGTTAGGATACTGAATTCCACTGTCACATAGCAAATGAGCAGATTCTGAGTAGTGTAAGAGTTACATAAGGGGGAGGAACAGAGTAGGATATAGGTGACATCACAGGGGGGAATGGCAGAAAGAAATGCAGTTCATTGGAGGTCAGTGTTACATGACAGATGTCAGACACATATCATGGAAAGAGGAGTGCCACAACATAAGCATGGGAAAGTCAAGAAATGGAAGGTGTACACTGTTGCCTACACCAAAGTTTCTTGCTGGGCGTGCATGCGCACGTGTGCGCGCCATGAAGCGCGAGTAGGACAGTGTGTGCGCATGTAAGGCAGACTGAGCATGTGGGAGCCTGTTGGTAGATGTTTAACACTGTTTGCACTGGTGTGCGCACGTTTTAACCCGGATAAGCAGATTCTGAACTGTGTAAGCATGTGTGCGCGCATGTAAGCCACTGTAAGCATGTTTCTGCTGGTATGCACGCTGCTCCCCCCTGAGGAAACAGAAAGGAAAAAGAAAGCAACAGAATTCTTAGGAAGCTAGCAGGGAATACTGCTGGAGCTAGCAGGTGAAAACAATTAGAAGCAGGCAATTACACAGGCAGAATAGTAGCCCAGCCCAGCACTTAAAACTCTGCAAACAGCAGTGCAGGATGTTTCTCTCAAGAGACACTGCAAGACAGGAGTAAGCTATTAGAAATGAAAACTGAAAAAGCTGAACTCAGAGCAGAAATGTTAGGGGCTGCCATAGCTGTCATAATGAGACATAGGCGACTTGCTGAGGGTGGTGACAATGCAGATGGTGCCAGACAACCCACAGTGAGGAGATGGAGAAGAGTGTACAGGCCCAGGGTCACCTACCATGGGTTACATGAGCTGGAGATAGTAGAGTGCTATAGAGTGGACAGAGAGCTCCTGCAGCAAATAGTTGAGCTGTGCAGGCCACGCCTCACACACAGAACCAACAGAGGGGAACCCATCCCAGTGGAAACCAAGGTATGTGTTGGCCCAAAGACCAACTGGTGATATGATGGGGATATCACAGGCATCAGCCTCCAGGGTACTACACCAGTTCCTGGATGCCATGTCAGCACATGTCGGTGATCATGTATATTTCCCCAATGCCTGTGAGGTATTGGCCAGCAATATGCGTCTCTTCCAGCAAATAGTGGAATACCCTGAGGTAGTGGGTGCAATAGACTGCATGCACATATGCATCAAAGCACCAGCCGGTAAGCGGGGTAGGGCCTACGTTAACCGCAAGGGCTTCCCCTCCATCAACTGCCAGGTCGTGTGTGATGCCCAGGGCATAATAATGAATGTGTGTGCTGGCTGCCCTGGGAGCTACCATGATTCCCACATCTGGCATTTGATGCAGCTGTACCAGACATTTGCCAATGGGGACATCCCACACGGACACCTAGTGGGGGATGCAGGTTATGCACTGGAGCCGTGGCTGATGACACCCATCAGAAACGCACACACACCTGAACAGGAACGCCATAATGAGGCACACGCACAAACACGTAATGTAATAGAGCGTGTGTTTGGGCTGCTCAAGTCACGGTTCTGGTGTCTGGACACATCTGGTGGAGCCTTGCAGTACACACCAACTACATGTATCCAAATTGTCATGGTATGTGCTATGCTACATAATATGATCTTGCGAAAACAGCTGCAGCAGGACCAGCATAGGGCTGGGCCAAACTGCCTTACACCTGCCAAGGCCACACAGGCAGGCGTGACTCGGAGGAGGAACAACCTGAGCCTGCCCCAGTAGGCAGAAGGAGGCGTGCCCAGTATGCCATGGCCTTGGCAAAGAGGCAATGCATAGCACATACACTGGCTCAGTAGGAACCCTGGGAATGATACCCCCTCTGACTCACTCAAATAATAACAGGGATGCCTAAAATGACATGACCTGCTCACAAACATGTACAGGGAGTGCAATATGTGCATCCGACAGAGGCAGCCCTGCAGCACCACCTGAGGCATGAATGCCATGTGTTAAGTAATGTAACACCATGTACTATATGCACACCTGAGGACCGTGACTAACATCCTACCCTCACCAAGCATCATGCCACAATATGACAATGAGATGATCAATTGCAATAATTGGCTGAAGTATTGCAGTTAGTCAAAGGGGATCCAATGTGTGCCAGCCTGGGATGACATGCTGAGCATGACATGATGCTCCACCTGCTAGGACTGGCATGCACCTATCAGTGCAGGCCGTATGGATACTGGCAAAAGCTGTTGTTACCCACAGCGTGCCCTGAATAGGTAAGGCTCAAAACACAAACCTACTTCCATAGGTATCAGAAGGGATAAGAACCTAGATGTAATGCTACCCAATGCCAGAAGTCTAAACAGCAAGATGCATGCAGTCTAAACTCACCCAGTATGGAGAATGTTGATATCTGTGCTGTAACAGAAAACTGGGTCAAGGCTCACAACAGCACCCTAACACTACCAGGTTACACCTCATACTGTGCTGTACAGCCTCAAAACATGGAACAAGCTACAAAAGGAGGGTGACTAGCAATAATTGTCAAAGATAACCACACCCCCATGTTGGTACCACAACAATAAATAGCATGGACTAGCCAAGGTCAAGTAACAGTGGCTAAAACTGCCTCCCAGTTTATAGCCTGCTACAGACTACCATCCCAACACCAGGAACTGCACCTGGCCTATGTTGGAATACATGAATATATCAAGTCCTCCAAACCACATTATATTGGGTGACTGAAAATACCCAGACATAGACTGGGAGCATTATACTAGCTCCAACACTGTAGGACAAAAGTTCATAGAATCCATAAACCAAAATGCCCAGGAACAACGTACCACTCCCACAAGAGGGGTAAGCATACTGGATGTGATAATCAGCAACATGGGTACTGGATGGCAAGATGAGAAGTGTATTGCTCACTGGTAAGACCAGACCATAGAGTAATCACACTGGATATACACATCCTGACCACAGTCCCTGGCCAGAAAACCAGTGAAAAACATGTGTAAAGCAAAAGTTGCACTCCTCCAAACTGATGTGGAATCCATTAAAGGCCCTGTGCAGGTGCAAAATATGGGCCACACCTCAGAACCTGTTATACAGGCATTCCATGAACACTGCCAGGAATGCTTGGATTATGCAATCCTAAATTAAAACAAGACACAATGCCATACACGCAGGCATCTGGCATGGTGGACTCCAGCCATTACCAAACCATGCAAGAGAATGAGGAAGCTACTACATGATAGAGCAAACATAAAAAAAGAAGTAATCACTGATCAGTAGTATGGCAATAAGATATGTCCACACATACAATCCACTAAGGCCAGCTACAACAAGTTGAATCTGTCAATCTTGAGGCAATGTTACACCTGTCCCAAATACACAGACAACCCTCAACTCCCCCCAAGAAATACAAATATATGTGAGAGATGCAACCATTTATCCAAACTGGAGGCTGAGCTCCCTCAACTCAGTACTCCCAAAACTAGTCAGGAGGAGAAGGTAACCACACACACCACAAACCCAGTCCCACATAGACCTATCACAACTGCAAACCAAAGACATAAACACAGAACAACATTCCCGGAGGCCCAAATTACAAACACACCACACCAACAGAGGCCTCCAAAGCAGACACCCAATCAAACAACCTCCAAACATAGCACATGCAACACATAGTACACAAAGCTGGTGTGCCAAACAGTCACAGGCCAGAAGGAGAAACAACATGCCTGATACAGTTGTAATAGCTGACTCCATAGTGAGACACGCTGCTGTCCCGCACACCAGACTGAACAAGGGAAAGGGTACAGTAAGCTGCATGTAGGCTGCTACAATACGCCACATAACACAAATATGCAGGTCACCCCAAAGCAAGTAGAAATATGATGCAGTCATAGTCCATGCTGGTGTGAATGACCTGAGATGTACCTCCCCGGACTACATGAAAAGAGACATAGATGAGCTCTCCGATTATGTAGTCCAGGCCGGTATGACACTGACCGTTTGCAGCATCCTACCCTCACCAAGAATGATGCCACAGTACAAACACAGAATGATCAGTTATAACAAGTGGCACAATTACTGGTGTCATTCCAAGGGGATCCAATGTCTGTCTGCTTGGGATGTCATGCTTGACAAGCCATGCAGCTTTTCCAGGGATGGCTTGCACCTGTTACCCCTGGGCGTCTGGATATTGGATAAGGCTTTTGCCACCTCCATAGAGCCTTTCGTAGGCAAGGCTGAAAAGACTAACCCACCACCGTAGAAAACGTAAGTGGAAAGAAACATAAGGGTAATGCTGACCAATGCCAGATGTGTAAACCTCAATATGCATGCTCCCGAGGCCCTCTCCAGTATGGAGAACATCGACGTCTGTGCAGTGACAGAAACCTGCTGCAAGCCTCCTGACAGCACACCAGCACTACCAGGTTATACCACATATCATGCGTTATGGCCCCAAAACATGGAACACAACATAAAAGGAGGGTGAGTATCCATATTCAGCACAGACACCCATACATCCAGGTAACTGACAATGCACAAGGCATTGGAGTCCACCCATGTGCAACTAACCATAGGCAAGACTGCTGTACAGTCTGTAGCATGCTACAGACCACACTCTCACACACAGGAACCTCACCCAGCCATCCTGAAGACACTGGACAGTATGAATGTCCCACCAAATACCAAACAAGGTACTCACAAATTACCACATAGGTGGTAAACCATTATGTATGGAAGGAGTAATCAGGGACCTAGGGACACAAGTGGACAGTAACCTGTTATGTGACACTCACATTGCCAATGTGGCTAGGAAGACTGTCTATATTGGACACCGTATCATGAAAAGATTCACATCTACGTCATCAGAGGTCATTGTGCCCCTATACTGTTCTCTTATCAGACCCATAATCTAGTACAATTCCTCATTTGGGATGTACCTTACCTGACACCTGCAGCAGTTAGAAAGACCTCAAAGGTACCTCACCAAGAGGATAAAGGGTCTCAAATATATGTCATATGCTGCCTGGCTGTAGACACCCCAGCTGAATGCAGTCACATACTGCCTACACAGAGGCATTGTATGTCTGTTGTACAAGGCCATGTCCAACACAGGAGTAATGGACATGCTCCACCCCAGAAAACTCAAAGCCATCGGAGCTGTGAGAGTGAGAGATGCCAACCTCAACACATAATGAAATAGGATGTGCTGGAGGGACAGATACATAACCCAGAGGCTCCCCACACCCTGGAACAGAATCCCACTCCATGTTAGGCAGAGCCCCTCACTGACACTCTTCAACAGGAATCTTGCCAAGTGGATGAATGATCATAGATTTACACTGGGGGTCTTCACTGTGTCACATCCAGACAGAGGCACAGCAAAGCAAATCATAAATGGCCATAATATTCACATAGCAAGGGGTGGCGAAAGCCACACACACTCTGGCTAGGCTTACAAATGCCCTAGGGTGGATAGCCTAGTATGAACCTATGAACCTATGAAGATACAAATTGTACAGGACACTAAGGATAATCCCAAGGCTTCCTCAACTGATGGTAGGAACCGTGCTGGGAATTCACAGATATGCTCTGAATCACACAAATATTACAAACAACATACCAAACACACACACATATTGCCAACATACATCCTGACAGGTGCAGTGCAAACCCCCCCCCCATAATGCAAAATATCTATCCCAGCAGACTGCTGGCCCCCTGACATTGCAGATGCTGAGTTTACAGCCAGCATCTACAAAGCAAAACACACAGCAGCAATGGTATGAGATGGTGTCCTGGGCTGAGTCCAACATGGACTCCAAGAAGAATGGAATGCCAAATCACACTACTGCTCAATGTCAGCCTTACCACAGGATATATACCCAAAGAGCAGTGTACAACAACAGTGGTCATTCTCAAGAAAGGTGTTGCCTGAATGGATACTGAAAACTACCACCCCAGAATCCTGACAAGCTTGGTCTGCACAGCTATGGAAAGGATCAGCATGTACTGCAGACATAAAGATATTGGGGACCTACTGACACCGGACCCTACCCAGTGTGGCTTTCTTAAGTGCAGATCCTGCCCCTAAACATGTTTGACTCATTTGAAACAGTCATTAAGGTCATTGATGAGGGCAATGTGGTCCACACATCGTAGCTGGACCTTGCAAAGGCTTCCATACAATACCCTACGTGTTCATTATAGATATGCTCACCAGCTTAAATATAAACCCCTATGTCAGTAGAGGGGTTGCAAACCAGACCAAGGACAGAACTGACATGGTCAGACATGCTGCAGCCATGTCAGACTACAAACCAGATATAACTGGCATCCCACAAGGCTTGGTCCTGGGATCTCCCTCGTTTGGTATATATGTCCCATAGGTACAGGCCAACATGGAAGGACTGTGTCTGAACATGTTTGCAGAGGACTACAAACTGCCCACCATATCTGACCCTCCAGCTGACACAAGCATCCCACAAAAGGGCCACATAGAAACAGACAACTGGTGCCATAGCCATGTCAGCAAGCTAATTACAGAAAAGTGTATAGTCAACCCCCGTGGATATACAGTAAGTGCCCACCAATTACCACATAGGTGTTAACCCATTATGCAGTTAACATGTAATGAGAGACCTGGGGACACAAGGTGATAGATATCCTGCATTGGACAAACATGTGGCTGTAGTGTTTACAGAAACATACCATATACCCACCTAATCATGAAGGTTGTCAGATCTAGATAAGGGGAGGTCATTGTGGCTCTGCAGTCATCCTTCATCAGCGTTACAATTGACTACAATAGCCCCTGTGGGATGTACCTCAGCAGACACCTCCATCAACTGTAAAGTCCCCAACAGTACCTCACCAGGAGTATCAAAGAGCTTGAACAGAAGCCATGTGTTGCCTGATTAAACAAACTGCAGCTACACACACTGCCATACTGCCCACCCAGAGACAAGCTGTGCCTGATGTATAAAGCCATGTCCAAGCCGGAATCAATAAACATGCTGCACCTTGTACAATCTGAATGGCAGTGAGCTATGCACATGAGAGACCTGAACCCCAGCACTGACATACATAGGACAAGCTGTACTGCATGATCCATAACACAGAAGCCACCCCCACTCATGAGTAAACTCCCAGTACAGGTTATCCATAGAGTCACTCATCGATTCTCCTCAAGAGGAATCTTGATGAGTGGATGGGAGATGGTAGGTTTACCCTGGGTATCACTGTTATGTCACAGGTAGGCGGAGGCACAGTATACTAACCATGACATATGTCATGGCAAACTCCACTTACAATGTGTGTCGAAGGACAAACACACTCTCCGACTAGCATTAGAAATGGCCTAGGGCACATCGCTAGTGTTTGCAAATGTACACCTATGTTGTGGAATACACTAGCAATGTTGGACAAGCCTGGTTTAAGTAGTTCATATCTGAACATAATGCAACATGGTCAGATGTGCACAACTGGCCCCTAACCAGGCTGTTGTGCTCACTATGGAAATGTAAAGCAGTGATAGGACTAAAGCCCAGGATACTGTCCACCACAGTGAAAGTACTGAACCAGTACACTATACGGTACTACAGTGTTAGGTCAGTATGAAAGGATGTTGACAACTGTATGCAAAGTATCCCATGCAAACCCTGCAGGCACAGTATAATCCCTGTTGTGTTCACACACAAAGCAGTTGGACAGTAACTACACAACATGACACATAACACACAACCATAAACAGGAGATATTTGTTGAAGTTCACACTCATCCACAAATGTGGTGGGCTGCAGAGTTCAACATATGGAAAGCTCACACTGGTCATGCTCGCACACTTTGATAAATGAGACATATGTCAGACAACATGCCATGGGAAGGCTGAACTGGGCATGCTCACACACTTAGGCCAAATCTCAGTTTAGCAGTTGGCCACACATATCTGGTATTTGTACTTGTTATTCCAGGAACCAACCACATTACAGCAATCTGCCCAGTGCACACAGTTAAATGACTACAGAGACATACGTGATATAGTGGATCCCTCCCATATGCAAACATCTTCCACAGATACACAAGTTGTTCATACAAACAGGGAATGCTATGGCAATAAAACCCTGCAAACAGTCTATCAGCAACAAATAATGTGCATCTGACAATTAAACATATGGGTGTAGAGGTCAACATTAGGCTGTTTGCCCTAGGGAATGACAGCTTAGCCAGAGTGTGCTTGGTGTCTGCCTCCCCAGTACAGTAGGCTACTGTGCCACTGTAAAGTAGGTCACATAAGGCACCGTGTGAGGCTAGTGTGCTGTGCCTCTGTCAAGCAGGGACACAGTGGAGATCCCAGGGTTTGAATTTGCTAAGCCACAGCCATGTTGTTGGTGTGTGCTGGAAGAGGGTTGCTGAGGACCTCTAACAGTAAGTGGGCGTCAATAACAGACTGAGGGGAGCCTTATCTGCATTGTCTGGACAATTTCACTGTCAACACTGTGTCGTAATGATTATGAGGGATTGAAGTGTCATGCCGGTACTGTTCAGAGATGTCCTCCCTCTGTGGGCTACTGCTCTGCAATGTATTAGCTCACTCTGTCTGTTGGACAGCTCATATATGGCTGGTGTACATCTGACAGGTGTCCTGTTGTGGAGCAGTCATGGGTATATTTAGGACAGCATGATCAATGCAAACCTTCCACATGCTCATAGAATGCAATTGTCAAGGATTATGCAGAGTGGCCTGTATACTCCCCCAGCATGGGTCCTTTGAAGTCTTCCACCCCAGTCTTCACAAGTGTAAAGTCTGCTTTTGATAAATACAGTTTGTTTGCAGTGACAACCTTGCCTGGGGGTGGGGATGGGATATGGATGGCCAGGGAAAGGTGGGTATGGTCAGATATCAACAATGGTGGTCTACCTCTGGTGTGGAACAGTGAGTACCCATGTTGTAGATGGTCAGGTGCAATATGTATTCCCCCTTGTGGCTGTGGTGAGTGGTTCTGCCATAGCACATGGACTCACAAATTGTAGTGGCTATAGGGTAATGTTGTAGAGGCCTGAGTAGTTCCCACACACAATATGCCTGTACCTGACGTTAACAATTGGAATGGTGTATGTGAACACCTGCATATCTTGGCACTGTTCCAAGGAAGCAAAGTGTGTGTCCTGGATGTGGGGGGGGGGGGTCAGGACTGGTTGTGTTGTGCGTTACAGGTCCTGTGGTCACGAAGCATGGTATAAAACATAACCTGCCAGTGCGATGTGCATATCTGACCCTGACGTAGGTGGCTGCAAATGCATATATATGCTATCCCCCACCTGACAGGTAGTACTAAATGTACATACCTCTGTAGAAATAATGATGTCAGCACCCTATAAGTACTGCAGGTGCAGAACAGATGCCCAGTAATTCAGATAGTGCGCTCTACTAATGCGTCTCCCTCAAGTGTCATAATATAGTTAGGTAGGGGTTTGAATCCTGCAAATGCTGTGTGTGGGTGGGTGAGTGGGGTTGGTGTGTGTTCAAGTCTGTGGAAGGGAAATGTCCCTTTTGGCAACTGGGAAAACACACTACAGAATGCACATTCCCCTTTCTAAACACTGATGATGTCAGCACCCTATAAGTAAAGCAGGAGAAAAAAAACTGCCCAGTAATGCGAATAGCGTGCTCTGCTAATGCGTCCATCTCGAGTGTCATAGCATAGTTAGGTAGGGATTTGAATCCTGTAAATGCTCAGTGTGTGTGGAGGGTGTTAGTGTGTGTGCAAGTCTGTATGAAAGCAATGTCCCTTTTGGCAACTAGGTGAGCACACTACAGGATGCACATTCCCTTTTCTAAACACTGATGATGTCAGCACCCTATAAGTAAAGCAGGAAAAGAGAAACTTCCCAGTAATGCGAATAGCGTGCTCTGCTAATGCATCTGTCTCGAGTGTCATAACATAGTTAGGTAGGGGTTTGAATCCTGCAAATGCTTAGTATGTGTGGAGGGGCTTAGTGTGTGTGCAAGTCTGCATGAAAAAAATGTCCCTTTTTGCAACTAGGAGAACACACTACAGGATGCACATTCCCCTTTCTAAACACTGATGATGTCAGCACCCTATAAGTACAGCAGGAGAAGAGAAACCTCCCAATAATGCGAATAGTGTGCTCTGCTAATGCGTCTGTCTCGAGTGTCATAACATAGTTAAGTAGGGGTTTGAATCCTGCAAATGCTCAGTATGTGTGGAGGAGGTTAGTGTGTATGCAAGTCTGTATGAAAGAAATGTCCCTTTTGGAAACTAGGAGAACACACTACAGGATGCACATTCCCCTTTCTAAACACTGATGATGTCAGCACCCTATAAGTATAGCAGGAGAAGAAAAACCTCCCAATAATGCGAATAGCGCACTCTACTAATGCGTCCGTCTCGAGTGTAATAACTTAGTTAGGTAGGGGTTTGAATCCTGCAAATGCTTAGTATGTGTGGAGGGGGTTAGTGTGTGTGCAGGTCTGTATGAAAGAAATGTCCCTTTTGGCAACTAGGAGAACACACTACAGGATGCACATTCCCCTTTCTAAACACTGATGATGTCAGCACCCTATAAGTATATTAGGAGAAGGGAAACCTCCCAGTAATGCGAACAGCACGCTCCGCTAATGCGTCCGTCTTGAGTGTCATAATATAGTTAGGTAGGGGTTTCAATCCTGCAAATAGCAAGTGTGTGTGAGGAAGGGTGAAAGTAGTGTGTGTGCAATTACATGTGTGAGAGTACTGACCCTTTTGCCAACCAGTACAACACACCAGCTGCTGCATATTCCAATCTCTACACAGAGATGATGTCAGCACCCTACAAGTACAGTGGAAGAGGGCAAATCTCCCAGTAATGCAAATAGCATGCTCTGCTACTGCGTCCCTCACTACTGTCATAGCACAGTTAGTTATGGCATTGGATTCCAGACATGCTACATGTGTTTTTGTCACACAGAATGCCCATGTGTGTGGGTTGTTGTTCACAATAATGCATGACATCGATTAAACCAGTAATGGCAATGGACACAGATGATGTATGTGTGCCAAATACACATATGTACCTGTGACCTTCAATAGTTACCATGTCTGACGCCTGCCACATGTGAATACATGGTATTTGCACTGGATAACATTATGACTGTGGTCTTCTGTGTGGGTGCGGGGATTTTTG
>NC_056730.1:947156841-947251841 GCF_019279795.1 Protopterus annectens
GGATTATTAGGTGAGAAAGACTTTCCTGGGGATTCAATAAACTATGTGTAGGCTAAGCAAGAAGCCAACATGGAATTTATATGCTTGCATGGTGAGCAGCAGGCTAATTGCATATGCATACCATGCACTGTGTTTAAATGTAAACAAATGCGGTTTTGTGGGTAGCAGCAGTGTTGCTGGCCAAGAAACCTTGTAAAGCAACACAGGCACCAGCAGACATGTAAACCTGTTTACCTACAGGCAAACTAAGTCTGCGTATTTGCCCAAAATGCCACAATGATTACCAGGGTTATTAATAAAACAATGTATATAGTTCCAACACATTACATGACAGTGTATACAGTGCAGAGTTGTGTGGAAACCTGTTTCAGGCATACCAAACAAAAGTTGTATAAATTATCAGTAAGAGTACATAGACTGCATTATAAATTAACAGTCACAGGAAGAGTGTGTATTGAATAGGGACTCACAGATGAATTGTAGAAATGAACACAGTGAAAAAGGACAGGTGAAACATGGTAATGTACAGCAGATGAGGGCATGTCAATCTAGACAGTTGTAGCATGAACACTAATCACATATCAATATGATACAGTACGGACTACACAGTGAATGTATATGTAGAATGTACAGTCCACCAGGATGATGCCACAATATAAACAAGAAATGATCGACATCAACAATTGGCTTAGATGTTGGTGTCAGTCCAGGGGGATCCAGTATCTCTCAGCCTGCAATGAGTTGGTTGACAGGCCACGCTGCTTTGCCAGAGATGTTCTGCACCTGTGTCCTCTAGTCGATTACTGGCAAATGTGCTTGCCTCCTTCATAGTGCCTTTTTCAGACAATGTCAAAGCAACAAAAGTTCAAACATAAAAAACTCCACTGGAGGCAAACTCAAGTTCAGCTGCTTAATGCTAGGAGTGAAACATGAAGCTGCACTAGAGGAAATTGCTAACCTGCTTGCTGACAGATTTGGTACAAACTTCACCTCCAGGACCCATAGAACATATCCCAAAGCAAACCCGACAACAGTCCTCTGCCAAGTATTTCTAGAGATCAGGTCATATCTGCTCTGTCTCCAAGGCTAAAACATTGCCTTAATGGTAACAGATAACATCCCAGGTTGCTTACTAAGCAATCTAAAACAGGACGTAGTGAACCCAATTACCATCCTCTTTAATCATAGCTTGAGAACTGCCTTTGTTCCAGCAAAGTGGAAAACAGTAATAGTAATCCCCTTGCACAAAAGGGGTCCATCAACCGACACTGGGATCTATAGACACATAAGTCTAAACAGTCTCATCTGCAAGGCCTTGAAAAGAATCATCATGGACCTGATCAACAAGGACAGAGGTAACCTTCAAACTCTAGATATAAACCAATTTGGCTTTGCTAAGGGTAGATCATGCTTATTAAACCAAGTAGACTTCTTCAATAAAGTCACCAAAGACCTGGGTAAAGGTAATACAGTGTATGTCACCTCTCTTGACTTGGCCAAGGCTTTTGACACAATCCTTCACTCAGGTTTCATTGAGAAATTCTCACAGCTGGGGATTAACCTTTATGTCACTAGATGGTTAGGCAATTGTCTCACAGACAAAACACATACTGTCAAAGTTGGCGACTTAGCTTTTGCCAGTAGAACCATCACCAGTGGCATATCACAAGGATCTATGCTTGGGACTTTACTGTTTGGAATCTATTTTTTTGAAGTCCAGGCTACAGTCAATGGCCTTTGGATTAACAGATTTGCTGATGGCTAGTAAATTAGGTGCAATCACTGAGTCCACCAACAATGTTAACATATTAAAGGAGGGGCTAGGACAGAAAGTGATTGGTGCCAAAGCCATGGTCTACAACTAAATGCAAAAAAAGTGCCATTATTATTGCCTTTGGCAAAGTAGAATTCCCTGCTAATTACAGTGGTGTCAACACCTCCCCCCACCAAGCTCCAACCCAGTGGTGTAAAACCTGGGAACACAGGTAGGTAGTAATCTGAACTTTGACCACCAAGTTTCCACAGTGGTAAGGAAAGCGTTCTACATAGTGCACCTCATAAGTAAGGGCATCACATCCTGGTCTGAGGATAACACCACTGTACGCAAACCTCATCAGAACATTAATAGAATATAATCCTCCATATTGCATGTACCTCACCAGATACCTGCAGTAGCTGGAGAGACCACAGGGGTTCCTCAACAAGAAAATACAGGGCCTCCAGACCATGCCATGATGTATATGGATAGACTGAAAGACCTGACCTTGTAACTCTGTATCATACTGGCTTCTAAGAGGTGACTGATACCTGGCCTACAGGCCATTCTCAGACCCTGCTCTGATGTACATGCTGTACATCTGCAAATCTAATGGCACAAGAGCCAGTCACTCTAAGGATCTTAACCTAGCCTGTGACATTAACAGAACATGTTTGAGAGACAGATATATCTCCCAGAGACTGCCACCCCTCTGGAATAAACTTACAAATCACATGAAGCAGAGCTCCTCACTGACCCTATTCAAGTGCAATCTAGACAGATGGATGGGAGACTGCAAATTCACCCTGGGGGTGGCACTCATGTCCCCCATGGACAGGGGTAGTCAGTGTTGACCATAGACTTACTCTGTAAATTGAATCCACCTAATAAGGGCAATTAGGACTACTTGGAATGAACATGGATAGGCTTGTAAGGGCTGTAGGACTGTTAGCCTAGTAACCTCTTATAAATCTATGAACCTCATGTACACAGACAACCCTCTCCTCCTACCATCCAACACTACAACCTGTGAGAGATGCACTTACATAGCCAAAATGGAAGCAAAGCTCTCTCCACCCAAGATTGTGCTAAACAGTCAAGAGGAGAAGGTTAACACCCACACTACACCTCAAGCAACACATAGCCCTTCTAAACCCGCACCACCAACACCCACATATAGCAACACTAAATCCATATATGCAGAGGCCCTTAACTGTAACCTGCCCAAGCAACAAAGACCTCTGATGCTGAAACGCAAACAAACACCAATCACAACCAATGTGTCATATAGTTCACAACACCAGTGTGCCACCCAGCAACAGCCCCTAAGGCAAGACAATGTACCTAACACTTTAGTCATAGGTGACTCTATAGTCCGGCACACTGATGTCCCTCTCACCAGGTTGAATAAGGAGAAAATTACAGTCAGCTGCCTGTCGGGTGCCAGGATCTGCCACATAACGCATGCACTCAAGTCACTCCACAAGTACAAATATGACTCTGTCATTGTCCATGTTGGAGTGAATGACTTGAGACGTACCTCCCTGGACTACATGAAAAGAGACATGGAAGAGCTCTCGGATCATGTGGCCCAGGCAAGTATGACCCTAGCCCTGAGTAGCATCCTGCCTTCGCCCAGAATGATACCACAATATAAGGATAAAATGATTGACTTCAACAATTGGCTAAGCTTATGGTGTCATTCAAAGGGGATCCAGTATCTGTCTGCCTGGGATGACATGATTGACAGACCACGATGCTTTGCCAGAGATGGTCTGCACCTGTCGCCCCTGGGATTCAGGTTACTGGCTAAGGCTCTTGCCACCCCTATAGTGCCTTTTTTAGGCAAACTTCAAAGGATAAAACCACCACCATAACAGATACAAACATGCAAAATCTGAAGGTAATGCTACTCAATGCTAGAAGTCTAAACCTCAAAATGCACTCTCTCGAGGCACTCCTAAAAATGGAGAACATCGATATCTGTGCAGTAACTGAGACCTGGTTCAAGGCTCCAGAGAGCACCCCTGCAATACCAGGCTACAACTCTTACCACACTTTTCCACCACCAAACCAGGACCAAAACACTAAAGGTGGAGGAGTGTCAATATTCACCAAGGATATTCACACCACCAGGCTAGTTGGCCAACACAATGTGTCTGAAATTCTCCAAGTGCAACTAACACTAGGTAAGACTGCAATCCAAATTGTAGCTTGCTACAGATCCCCCACCATACCCCAAGATTCTCACTACACCTTTCTAAACATACTGGAAAATATTAAGATAGAACCAAACACCCTAATACTGGGTGATTTTAACTACCCTGCCATTAACTGGGAAAACTACTCATGTCCCAACACCTTTGTGCAACGGTTCTTGGAATTCATAAATTCCAACGCCCTGGGTCAACTAATCCATAGTCCCATCAGGGGCTCCAATATCCTAGACCTGGTCATTACCAACATGGGAAATCAATGCTCCATACCTATGGTCACCCCCTCGTTAGTCAGGTCTGACCATAAGCTAATCACCCTTAACATCCACATCCCACCCCCACCCCCCAGTAAAGAAACCACCATAAAAAACTTCTCCAAAGCCAACTTCATGCTACTCAAGTCAGAAGTGACAAACTTCATGACACCCATGCAGACGGGAACTGAAAGTTCAACTGCTGAATACTACACTAAGGCACTGTACGAGCACATCCACTCATGCATGAATCGTGCCATCCCAAATAGAACCAAAATGCTCTCATCCAAAAAAAGGAAGCCAATCTGGTGGTCCCCTGCCATAAACAAACTTTACAACAAAAGGAAGAAACTTTTGCAGAAAAGAGGAAAATCCCAGGATGCAAAAAACTCCCTTACTAGCCTCAGTAAGAAACTGAGATGCCTCATAAAATCCACCAAAGCTAGTTACGAAAATAAAATTGCCAAAGATTCCAAAGACAACCACAAAGCATTCTATAACTATGTCAAGAATCTAAATGGCAATGCTCAGATCTGCTCTGAGCTAAAACAGAATGGCATTAAATATACTGATCTGAAGGATATTGCCAATATCCTGGCAGATCGATTCAGTGCCAACTTCACTCCTCTCACCCCTAAATGGCCCATCTCAATACCGGAAGATTGCCAAATTCCAGTAATAACGGCCACACAGGTACAAAATGCACTCTCTAAAGCCAAGAATACAGCATCCATGGGACCAGATGACATCCCGGGCTGTGTACTACATGAACTACAATATGAACTGGCACCTCACCTAAGTGTCATGTTTAATCATAGCCTCACCTCAGGTTTCGTGCCCACTGAGTGGCGCAGAGCTACAGTTATCCCAATCCACAAGAGGATCCACCTTGGATCCCGGAAACTACCGTCCCATCAGTCTGACAAGCCTTATCTGCAAGGCCATGGAGCATATTATCATGGAACTTATAAACAAAGACATTGGCAACCTTCAAACACTGGACCCCACCCAGTTTGGGTTTGTGAAGGGACGATCTTGTCTCCTGAACCTGATTGACTTCTTTGAATCAGTCTCCAGAGCCATGGATAAGGGTAAGGTGGTCCACACAGCCTATCTAGACCTTGCCAAGGCCTTTGACACCATCCCCCACTCTGGAATCATAGATAAACTTACTAAGTTGGGCATTAATCCCTATGTCACCCAATGGGTTGCTAAATGGCTTACTGATAGAACCCACACTGTAAAAGTAGCCGACTCCAAATCCAGCTTCAGACAAGTGACAAGTGGAGTACCTCAGGGTAGCCTGGGAGCCATTATTGAATCCCCAAATGATGTGGATACTCTACAAAAGGGCCTTACAGAAACAGATGCTTGGTGCCAGAGCCATGGGCTCAAGCTCAATGCCAAGAAATGTATTGTTATCCCCTTTGGGAAAAAACATGTATCCATGAATTACCATATAAGTGGCAGGACACTAAACACAGAAAGTGTGATAAGAGACTTAGGGACACATGTGGACAGTGGTCTCACCTTCGATAACCACATCACCACAACAGTCAGGAAATCCTTCTATGTGGCACACCTCATCACAAAGGGCTTTTCATCCAGAAAAAAGGAGGTCATTGTCCCACTGTACTCATCCCTCATTAGACCCATTATAGAATACAACACCCCATTTGGTATGTACCTCTCAATACATCTGCCACAACTGGAAAGGCCTCAGAAATACCTCACTAAAAGAATCGCAGGCCTAAAGCAGATGCCCTACGCTGACCGCCTTAAAAAACTCCAGCTATACTCTGTCGCATATCATCTACTCAGAGGCGATCTCTGCTTAACATACAAGGCCATGTCAAACCCAGAGCTGTTGGACATGCTACACTTAAAGAAATCCCTCGGAGCTACACGCTCCAGGGATCTAAACCTTGTCATCACAATAAACAAAACATGCTGGAGGGATAGGTTCCTGACCCAGAGACTCCCCAGACTCTGGAATAGATTGCCAATACATGTCAAGCAGAGTGCCTCTTTGGACCTCTTTAAGAGGAACCTTGACGATTGGATAGGAGAAAGGAATTTCACCCCAGGGATCATGTCAGTCACCCTGCTAGACAGGGGATCAGGAAAGTAAATAATGTGGGAAGAAATAGCCAGGGAATTGTTATGGCTAGGCTTGTATAGGCCCTAGGGCTGATAGCCTAGTACCAACCTATGAACCTATGAACCTATGTCAACATTTCACAGGGGGCATATTACTACATTTGTTATAGAAGGAGCATGTAATGTAATGGCAGCAATGGCCATCAGTACATTAGCTCCCATTACAGATTGTAATACCCTCTTGTACCCATACTGTACATCCACACCTCAATATAAGATATGTCAATGATAACAGCATTGATATGTCAAGTGATCATAGGGTTATAGGACACTGTTAGGCTGACAACCAACATCACATAAAATCCTAACCATTATTATAAAATGAAAGTAAAAATACCTATTTGTATATTATGGAAGATAGGAAGATTACTGTTCATATGTGTCTGCCTCTATAAATATAGCACATGTGCACCACACCATGACAGAATTAGCAATCACACATGCAGTGGTCTGGGGATGGCTTGCACAGACTCATGGAAGGACTCTGCTTCATGGTGTGTGTATGCATATCTGACATGAGAACATCCTTCCCTCCACTTCAGGAAGGATGTAGTGGCCAGATGACAAAGGAGGATTTGTGGGGCAATGTGAATGGTACCCCAAGTGATAGTGAAATGAATTATTCCAAAGATCACACAATGACCATAATGTATCAACAACCAAACACACAGCAATACACTGGGCCTGATATGAACATCACACCTGTGTAGGCATAGAATATGAATGCCATGCAATGTCACAGTAGCAACACCACATATGTCTGACTGTAACACTGTCACATTGCAGTTTATGGTGCATTATAGAATCATTGTATGTTGAGGAGAACATGTTGCAAGCACTGTAGGGCATGGATGCGGAGTCACATCCCTATGTAAAATTGTCTCATAATTGATAGCTGTATGTATAGACATGCAAGTAGGTTGCTGTCAGATTAGAACATCTGTATGTGTAGTTAAAGTAGATTGCAATCACAGTAACGTTACTGTCACAGCACAAGTTTGTCTTGAATACTGTCAGAGTGCATGCTACACAGGATGACATAATCATTGTTCTACAACAAGATGTTTGGAGGAGTATTTGACATAGCTGTGGACTCGCATATCATTTTAAAACTACCTATTTACAGAGCACAGTACTTAACACAAGTGCCAGAGCAAATTCTAGCTTTTATAGTGTTGGAGAATACTTACTTCAGCAGACTCTGTTGAGAGGAAGATGGTACTAGCAGTATCCCACATGCCGGTGTAAAATGCTCTCTTTAATGTCAAGCAAATGTACAAACACACACCAATTGACTACAGTGAGACTAGAACCCCTGCCTATTTACCACACCAACTACAGACCTCCATATTTAATGCAAGTGCCACAGTCGAAGTCTGACTTGGAGAGTGTCAGACAACACTTTATCTTTATAAGTGAGAACATCTTCCATGTCTGGTGAGAGGAAGATGGTAATAACAGTATCCCACATGTTTGTGTAAAATGCTCTCTCCAATGTCAAGCAAGTGCACAGATGTGCATATACACACACATCAGTTGACTGCAGTGAGATTAGAACTTGTAACTAAGTACATAGATTAGAGAATACAGTACTTAATGGAAGCACCACTGCACAATTCTGACTTTTGCAAGGCTGCAGGACAATTTATAGTGGATGACATTATTATTGGGTGTTTGTGAAAAGATGTTGGGAGGCCTGTCTGAAATGGATAGCTAGCCATGTACAACTGCCAAGATATTAAAGTTATACATGTTACCAGATTGATGAGTGTGCAAAGTGTAGCATTTGCTGCTGTGTTTATGTGCAGGTATACTTTAAGAAATAGTTTTATAAACTATATGCAAACATCTGTCCACATTACTACAAGTATTGGAAAATTTGAATGTATATTGTCATTATAAATATGTGCACAGTATATAAGAAAGCATTTGTTATTTATTTCTGTAGTATAGTTGATATATTTCTGGACAAGTACTGAGATACCAAGTGTGAAGTACATGGGTGGAGGCAACAGATATCTGCAGCGTAAATATGTTTTCTTTCCTTAAAAAGTACCTTCCCTTTGTGTTTTTACATGTACTTTTATGAGATGAAGACTAAATGGGCAGTGAACATAATGATACATGCTATTGTGCACTTTCCATAGCTCACCACCAAGCAGCTGGTTTGTGCAATCGATGGCAAAGGGTTTGTGCATGCAAGATACTCATTTCCACTGCTTTCCCTCTTTGCACATAATTAAGTGGAGACCAATAGTGCCAAACAGAGAGGAAAGCAGTTTTTAAATTAGAAATTTAATCTGACACTTGACATTAGTCTGAGGGTTGTTTGCTGATGTAACTGTTAGGTGATTTAACTTTTCAGATATGTACTAAAGGCATAAATTTTATGACCTGACACATTTTTGTGTGGCTTTATACACTGATAAAATTAAATTTACAAAGTGTGATTCAAACCTATGCATAACAGACAAATCATTTTTTTCCGCAGTGGTGATTTTTCATCCTTACCACAGAAGAAGTGCTTCTCAGACATACTCATGAATGATATATAAATACACATGACAGACTGAGGGGTTAACCATGTATGTGTGTGACCTGAAAAGGTCCTGGTTTATACATTCATGTGTGTATGAGTATTATTGAAGTCTGAAGGGCGCTCAAGGTGAGAAAACACCATTATAATTACAGAAACATAGTATGTATACATTCAATCACATAAATAATTCATATGAGCTCCACTACTATCCATACTTATTATTATTTATAATTATGTTTACATTTTTTTATGTGTTTATTAAAATCGAGTGAACAAACCTTAATACAGTTTGGAGTGTGTAGTAATTTTTTCATGTGAATTTTAATATAAAGTAAAATGGAACAAAAGTAAAAATATTTGGAATTTGCTGTATTAGAACACAGGGTCATCTGTACTGCAGCCCAATGCTTACACCTGCTGCAACAGGAATAGTTAAAAAACATTTGGATATTTTCATATTAGTTATTAACTTCTGTGTGTTAACCACCATGCAATGCTATCTAAAGTATTTGTGCAGTGCTCAATATACTTGACAGAATGTATCCATTTTGAAATTATCTCCTGTCTGCTTGTTGTCTGCAGATGTTGTGGAGCTGCAGGTGTTCAGGATGTTGCTAATTGTCGTGCAATGCCACTTAGTGGGTTTGCAGATTGGAAAGCAAAAGATGCAACATTGTATCCTTTTTGAAATCAAGAGTGTCTGCATTCTGTCTGCATGTGTTCTTTCTGCTCTTGTGTGGGGCATTAGTCCAGATTAGTGTGGTTGTCAGTATTGTCCAAACATGAGAAGCAAAGCTAAACTTGTTTTATCCTTGTGAGCAGTGTTTCTTAGGTTTCATCCTTAAAAGGCAAATGTGCGACTTAAACCGTGATCTATACTGTGTGGATCACCATGTTTAGCAGATGTGCTACATGCACATATGATTCACAGGTGTAGTTTATGTACTGGTTATCACAGACGTGCACTACATAACATTTATTGTATTTATCCATTTCCTGTCTTTTGCTAAGCCATGCACCATGTAAATACTGGTATTAAAAATATATCAAATAAACAACATTACAAAATAGTTTTATTAAACAAACAAGAGAGTAGGTGAGCGCTTTCGCTATGTAGCTTTGTCAAACCATATAGACTACATTCAGTATTCCACTATATATAGAGAGAATGCACATGAATCTAATCATCATTAAATCAAACTATTAAGACAATTGATTCTTAAAGAAACAAAAGCCACATAGTACTTAAAAATAATACTTAAAGTGCTTCTTCATTTATAAAAATTGCAAATGTAAGTATGCTTCTAAGAAAAATACACTATTCTTATATCAGAACATATATAAATATACATATATATCAACTAAAACCTAAAAAGCTTAAAACACAGCATAAAACAAGGTAATCAAAGCTTTACCTAACAACTACATTAATATTTGAACCTCCTACTTTTTAATTTTGGTTTTAATGGGATTTTATCATTCAATCCAGGGGTATTATGTGCTTGCAGTCTAATGATCCAATCTGTCTCTAGCTCCTCTGTCCGGTTTCTTATATCCCCTTCTCTTTGACTAGGCATATTAATTTGCATGATCATAAAACTAAAAACATGTTCTGGGCCTTCTTTTAGTACATGCTTAGAAAGAGCATTAACTTCAGACTTCATTCTAATTTGATATATGTGCTCTCTAATCCTATTTTTTAATTTTCTATCAGTTTTACCTACATGGAATGTGTTGCATTCCATGCAGGTAGCCAAGTATACTAAATGCTCAGTATTACATGAACCACTTACTCTAAAAGTATACACTTTGGAAGTAACGGGGTGTACAAACATATTTGTTATACTAATATATTTACAAAAGTTGCACCTACTGCATCTTAAGGTCCCACTGTAATTTGTTATTCTTTGTGTGTTATTATTGGGAAAACATAAAACCCTGTGTAAGTTCTTCTTATTCTTAAAAAATATACCTGGGGCAATCACCTACCAAGTCCTTTATATTAGGATCAATTGTTAGTATGTCCCAGTGTTTACTTAGAACTTCTTTAATTGAATTAATATCCTGCATATAAAACAAAGTGACTTTCTGTTCATTCCTACCTTCCCTATCAGTTGTTTTCTGAGAATTCCTATAGTAACTACTACCTCTTCCTAAGAAGTAAGGACATGCCCTGCTTCTCCTATCTCGTCCAACATTCTCAAAACATTCAGCAATCTCTCTACTATTATAATTACATGCTAGCAATCTCTTACTTAGATTCTCCAACTCTATTTCATAGTCACTCTGTACCGAGTTCAATCTTGAGGCTCTCATCGCTTGCCCTTTTATAATATTTGAAAAAACATATTTAGGGTGCATACTATTTCTACTCAGCAAAGTGTTTTTATAACAATTCTTTCTATAAACCCCAGTGTTATAACTTCCATTACTCAGACGCTGCACCAATACATCTAGAAAGGGAATATTATCTTTGGAGCTAACCATGGTAAACTTTAAAAAAGATGAAGAAGAATTCATCTCATTATAGAATAGACTCAATTCCTCTGCTGACCCATCCCAGAGAAAAAAACAAGTCATCTACGAATCTCCTGTGGAAAATGACATTAGTTCTAAACTTGTCTAACTTAAAAAGGCTCTCCTCTTCCCATACCGCCATAACTAGGTTGGCGTAGCTATTGGCACATGAAGTGCCCATAGCTACGCCATCCCTTTGTAGATACAGGCTATGGTCAAAAAGAAAGATGTTATTCTCCAAAATCAGTCTTAAAAAGATACCAATAATGCCCTTCTTATTAGCTGTTAAGTCAGAATGTTTATCAAGACATATCTTAATATATTCAATTCCAACATCATTAGGAATCTTAGTGAATAATGAACAGACATCCATTGTTACCATTGTAACATTATCAGTATTCTTTAAAGTAACCACCACATCATAAAAATCCAATAAGAATTGTTTAGAGTCTCTAAGTATGAAAACATTCGAATCTACTATTGGTCTTAGTAGCTTTTCAATAAATATTGACAGGTTCTCCGTAACCCAACCCTGTCCTGACACTATTGGCCTCATTGGAGGGTCAGTCGGGTTCTTGTGTATTTTCGGTAACCCTTGGATTACCGGAATGGTGGGTGACTCAACAAAAAGAAAATTATAAGTACTTGTGTCTATTATATCCCTACCATGTAAATCATCCAAGGCTCCATGTACCCTAGAAATAAATTCTTGTGTTCTGAACTTAGATAGAGGTTCATAGTGATTTATATCATTTAACATCTCAAACATATTCTTATTATAGTATTCTTTGTCCATTATAACTACAGGCCCCCCTTTATCTGCTGGTCTAATAGAAATATTCATATCACTCCTTAAACTCTGTAATGCAGAAAAATGTCTTGATGTTAAATTACTATGATTATAATTACTCTGCCTAACTTCTTCCATTTTCATTAAATCTTTTTCAACTATCTTACTAAAAGTATCTAATAAGGGGTGTAAAATAGGCATAAATGTACTCGGTTTCTTTAAGTTTCTATCACATTCCTTCCTGTTACCAAACATCATCTGCAACTGTATATTTCTAACAAACAATTTTACATCTATAATTGTTTCTGTGACATTACTAACACTAGAAGGAATGAAGGAGAGACCTTTATTCAAGACTTCCATTTCAAATTTACTAAGAGGTCTGTGGGACAGGTTCCAGACTATGTCATCCTCTCCCACATTCTCTTTATTGTTGGCTCTCTCATGTCCATCCCAGTGGCCTTTCTTTTTTGTCTCCCTCGACTCATAGATCGATTCCTGCCTCTTGCTGTATTCTCGGCTATGGGGAAAGGACACTGCTTATCTGGCCCCATATTAGCACTGGGTAAAAAAGTAGTCTTGCTACGTACAACTAACTCAGTAGTATTGCCTCCATTACCTCCTGCAGTAGTTGCATTTTCTCCTATGTTATTAGCTGCCATAGTAGGAATATTGGGACTGCCACTCACATTTAAACTGTTCAATTCTGAAACATCTACAGCAGCAACTTCTGTGTTAATAAGTTAGACAAGTTTCAAACTAATGTCATTTTCTACAGGAGATTCGTAGATGACTTGTTTTTTTCTCTGGGATGGGTCAGTAGAGGAATTGAGCCTATTCTATAATGAGATGAATTCTTCTTCATCTTTTTTAAAGTTTACCATGGTTAGCTCCAAAGATAATATTCCCTTTCTAGATGTATTGGTGCAGCGTCTGAGTAATGGAAGTTATAACACTGGGGTTTATAGAAAGAATTGTTATAAAAACACTTTGCTGAGTAGAAATAGTATGCACCCTAAATATGTTTTTTTCAAATATTATAAAAGGGCAAGCGATGAGAGCCTCAAGATTGAACCCGATACAGAGTGACTATGAAATAGAGTTGGAGAATCTAAGTAAGAGATTGCTAGCACGTAATTATAATAGTAGAGATTGCTGAATGTTTTGAGAATGTTGGACGAGATAGGAGAAGCAGGGCATGTCCTTACTTCTCAGGAAGAGGTAGTAGTTACTATAGGAATTCTCAGAAAACAACTGATAGGGAAGGTAGGAATGAACAGAAAGTCACTTTGTTTTATAAGCAGGATATTAATTCAATTAAAGAAGTTCTAAGTAAACACTGGGACATACTAACAATTGATCCTGATATAAAGGACTTGGTAGGTGATTGCCCCAGGTATATTTTTAAGAATAAGAAGAACTTACACAGGCTTTTATGTTTTCCCAATAATAACACACAAAGAATAACAAATTACAGTGGGACCTTAAGATGCAGTAGGTGCAACTTTTGTAAATATATTAGTATAACAAATATGTTTGTACACCCCATTACTTCCAAAGTGTATACTTTTAGAGTAAGTGGTTCATGTAATACTGAGCATTTAGTATACTTGGCTACCTGCATGGAATGCAACGCATTCTATGTAGGTAAAACTGATAGAAAATTAAAAAATAGGATTAGAGAGCACATATATCAAATTAGAATGAAGTCTGAAGTTAATACTCTTTCTAAGCATGTACTAAAAGAAGGCCCAGAACATGTTTTTAGTTTTATGATCATGCAAATTAATATGCCTAGTCAGAGAGAAGGGGATATAAGAAACCGGACAGAGTTGCTAGAGACAGATTGGATCATTAGACTGCAAGCACATAATACCCCTGGATTGAATGATAAAATCCCATTAAAACCAAAATTAAAAAGTAGGAGGTTCAAATATTAATGTAGTTGTTAGATAAAGCTTTGATTACCTTGTTTTTATGCTGTGTTTTAAGCTTTTTAGGTTTTAGTTGATATATATGTATAGTTATATATGTTCTGATATAAGAATAGTGTATTTTTCTTAGAAGCATACTTACATTTGCAATTTTTATAAATGAAGAAGCACTTTAAGTATTATTTTTAAGTACTATGTGGCTTTTGTTTCTTTAAGAATCAATTGTCTTAATAGTTTGATTTAATGATGATTAGATTCATGTGCATTCTCTCTGTATATAGTGGAATACTGAATGTAGTCTATATGGTTTGACAAAGCTACATAGCGAAAGCGCTCACCTACTCTCTTGTTTGTTTAATAAAACTGTTTGGATACAGTTTTGTTTCATTTTATTTACTCATCCACCTGAAGATTTGAAGACTGGTCTGAATAGACAAAGGAATTGGATGTGTTTGAATTTTTTACAAGGTTTTGGTTCCCTCTGTAAGCCTTGTATGTAGAACTTTTTATGAACTTTTTATGGCAGAATTGCTTTAGCAAGGCTTTGAGTTTTCTGTTAGCCTTGTATATTGGATTCTTATTAACAAGACTGCATGGGTAGTATTCGCACAGAAAAATATTTATTTTGAGTTTTTATCTTATGACATTTTCTGATCTGTGCAAGTACTTTTATCTGCTGGTGGTGCTTGTTATTATCCTACGAACATTACAAAATAAATGTTAGTACACATGAAAAATGTTTACACAAGTCTGGATTTGAACTCTCATACCAATGAGCCTACAAAACACAGTAAGGGTGTCCTACCTCTCTTTGTTACAGAAACAGCTTTGTAGCAGTAATGAAATTTGTTGTGCATACAGGCAAGTCCCAAATCATCCACAGTATTAAAACATATGGCACATGTACACTTCTGAGTTGTTTGTACGTGTGTTAATTTTAGATGTAGTGCAATGAGTGATCACGCAATCATTTATGACTACTGTTTGCAGAAATGCATCTCTCTTATATTTATATGGTGTTCATTCTTCTCTCATCTGAGCAGTAATCTGAGACATGCAGTCTGTAAGGCATTTTGTATTGTCATTAAAATGTATGAGAATATTAAATAACAATAATAGGCAGTTATCAACAAAGGCAGGGGAGTTTGGATATTAGTGAAAATAAATTGAAAAATATGTGCTGCTCACTTTGATTTAAAGCCTTGATGCAATTACTTCTGCATTCTGTAAGTATAGTCTGGCTGACATACCCACTGCAAGTAAGGGAGTCTGAACTGTTGTGTATTCCTTCTCCCATCCACTAACCATTTATATTTGCAATCCATTAGCAACAAACACTGAGGTACTGCCTACACTATGTTTACATCTAATACACAAAGCCAAATGCTTGGGATTCACCAATTTTAAAGAGTTCACACCTCATTTGCATCTTGGCTGCGCTCAGAGAAATTCACTTCTGATGCTTGAAATACTGAAATATCAAATTTCAGTATCTCGAGACCAGGAGAATGAAACTCCACAACCATGAAAACCAAAAATATCAATAATGAAAGCACCAAACCCTCTGTCGACATTAAAATGAACAAAACAAAAGAAAAATTAAAGAAAAAGCACACTACTCTACATCTAAACAGGGGAGCAAGACCCCTGCACCCTCCATGCCCTCCTACTTACATATCCCAACTCTGAGGTCATACTAACACAAAAACAGCAACACATCTACCTCAATGAGTCTTACACTCCCATGACACACACACCACACATGTAAAACAATCACCACACTCAACACCTATACACACATACCCTTACCCACCTACTCTAAACTGCACCAACATCCAAAAATATAACAGAAACACATCCCTACCCTAAACCCTTAACTACTACACATTTACCTACATCTCTGAACATAACCGCACACTGACCACCATCTTCAACACTCACACATCACTACATCATAAAGACACAGAAAACTTTACACACACACCAGGAAATACTTAACACACATTCGATATTCTCAGATTCGACAAAGTGCAGTTTCAACAAACTGCACTTTTGTCTTTCTGGTCTTGAGATACTGAAATTCGATATTTTAGTATTTCATGCATCAGAAGTGGACCTGCTCAGAGGCATGAGTCTACACCATAACAAGGTAACCATGTAACAAAGGAACTTGAAAGTGAGAGGACTTACAGAAGATTGACATTCCTTTAGATTTATCTACACAGAAGACTGCTGATATTGCTGAAGTATTCTTGTATTTTTCAGTGACATGCTAGATTTGTACACATGTTATGAAGACAACTCTTATTTATATGCATTAAGGGATTAAACTGTTATCTGTATGCACTTCTAACATTTCACTCTTGGCATAGGCATTTTTGCCATGCATTGACTTATTAATTGTCATTACATCTGTTATTTTTTAAAACTGGTTACCTTACAGTGTTTTCTATCTCATTCCATGGCAATGTAAAGTACTATATTGTCAATGACACAGGGGTATAATGCTTCTAAGATGGCCCATAGACTCCATCAGGGGAGTGCTGGGCACAGTGAGAGATGCTTAACAATCATATACAATTTACTTTTGAGTTGTACATGTGTACACATTTTGTGAAAATTGTGTGGGAAGCATTCATAACAGGTGAAATATGTGTTATTCCTTAGAGTCTACAAACCATCATGTTCCTGTTGTTTTTGGGGGTGGGGTAACCAAGTACTGTTTATGTGTTTCCACATCACCAGTTAGGTTTCAAGGGTTTTGCTGTTGCAATTGTGTAGTCATCCTGGTATTTCCATGCATGTAAGGGGAAAACTGCAATCACTGGCATATTGTAGCACAGCATTCAGGAGTTGATTTAGGATCCTGGATACTGATGCCTGCAATATCCCCAGCATATGCCCAGTTGGCTTCTGAAAGGTTCCTGTAGATAAAACTTTAAGTGCTACACATACCTTAGTCTCCAAAGGTATTGGTTCCCCTCCGTTTGTCCTTGTTTTCAGTTGTGGATGACAAAGGTTGTAGATTTCTGTAGTGTATCTCTAGCCACCCTGGAGCACTCTACAATTTCCACATCATGCAGACCATGATAAGTTAACAGGGGTCTAAATACCTTTTTCCTTCTTGGCTGGGGTCTATTTGCAGCAGCAGCATAGACATGCCTGTTGCACATACATATGTATAGCAGCAACTATAGCCCCAACATTGTTTCCATGTAGAGTACCTTACATGGATGTATTCCAATAGGTTTTGGAATTCGCAGGGAAACTGTACACTGAGACTACATTATTGCTTTATAGCTTGTTGAATAACTCCTCCATCTTGATTTGGTTGATTAGCTTACAATTTAGCTGCTTATGTTGTATTTAGCATGCCACAATGTTCAGTGTGTTTCTGCAACTCTACACACCATGTAGAGCTGCTTACTGAATACAAAACAGTGTGCTCACATGTGTGCGTCACAACATGGCACGAACACGGTTTTGGCAGAACGAGTAGGCTTTATTGAATCTGCACCCTTATGTTATCTAAAGATGTGGAAATATGCAGAGCAAGTAAGATTATCAATAAACAGTTAAAAGAAACAAACAAGGTTACTACACATAAGATAGAAAGTGAGTCAGATAAAAACAAAAAAAGTGAGGGTGAAATAGAGTGATAATGGATAGTGGCAAGGAAGGACACAGGAAGGAGAGCCATGAGTTGCAGAGAAAATGTGATACATTTGAAATCTGGGCATCAGTCACTTGATTTGGCTATAAGCTTTAGAGGAAGTATTGTCCTGCTTTTAGTTGCCTTTAAGAATTTCTGCATGTTATTGAACATAAATATAAAACTGAAGTGTTTGCTTTAATATAAACATGAAAAGCCTTGATACTGTCATAACTGCAAATGCATCTGATGCTCTCAGATAACAGTTAAGACAGATTATTTTCAAGAAATGCTGAGAATTAATTAGCAAATTGATGGGTTTAAACTAGACATGCAGAATGTGACATTTTGTTTGAAAATATCTTTGAAGCACTGGCATGCAGAGGCAATTAAAATATAGATTTTTTGCATATTGTTAATATATTAAAGGCTCTAGGTTGAGCCAGTTTGTCAAAAGCCACTGACATATAAATGTTAAAATAAGTACAAGATGTTGCTTCAAATTGAAACATCCAAAGAAGTAAATTATTTTAAAAAATGTTTGGTCATTTCGCTTGTGAGGCTCTAGGAATGACAAAATGAATTCACAGCATAAAAGTGAAGAGTGAATACAATCAACTGTCACAGAGCTGCCGAGACACCTCGGATAGTGTACAACTACAGACCCATAATTATATAATTAACAATTATTTATTATTAATAATTGGTAGATGGACTGGTGCATGGACCTTCTTCAGCCATGACCCAGCCCAGAGGCAATATCTACAGATTAAGAAATGCATACAGTGATATTTACTGTTAAAGTAACATGAAATGTTGAAAAATCTCAGAGAATTCTGACAGAAAATTTAGGAGCAGTCTATGTCCATGAAAACCATCTCATCAAAACTGCCAGCTTTGTAGTATTTCTTATGTTATTAACTAAGAAAACTGGGGAGGAGGTAGTGCAGCTGTAATCCAAAAACCCAGTAGCTGTCATTTTGAGGGAGGAATTTTTTATTTTGGTTTTCTCATGACAAAAACACTGTCAACAAACAGACCATCTCTGAATATCTTCATCACATACATGAAAATAATTACAGTAAAGTGATGCATACAGCTGTTGCAGTCCATATTATCAGATTTTATAAACAGTAGGTTCACTATTCAGTATTGTACATTATGTTACCTGTAATACACTGGGACTAAGATTTCTTGTAAATGTTTCTGTGGTGGTATGCTCTCTTGCACTCTTTAAGGTAGAACACAGTCTATGGGATGTCCAGAGAAAACTTAGCAATTTTCCTGGAAGCTACATCAGGTCTAGGTGGTTCTAAGATGGGATAGTTGTTTCTAAAAATGGGAATTGGTTTTATTTCATATGTCAGCAGTTAGGTGATTCTAGTCAGTAGGGACAACCTTTCCTAAAACTCCATTATCCTATTACAAGTATGAATTTGCAAGTATGAATTGTGTTTTTTTCCAGTAAAATGACTCTTTCAGCACTTGATATTAGGCTCCTGGAAACTGATTTAACAGATCATTCTTGGGCTAGATCTGGGAAGCAGTGAGTCTGTGCCTCCACTACCTTCACCCAGATGGCCCATTTATTTTTCCTAAGACTGTGGGACTAGATTTCAATGGTGATCACATAACCTTCCTCACCATAAAATGCACTAGGCCATTGTCCATGGTGAGAGACGTATGACCAATTTCTTCCCTCTCACACAAGCTTACTGGTGTTCCTCCATTTGAGGCAGATGTTGGACCCATCCCCTCCCAGGGTGAAAGCCCTACAGCCCCTTCATTCCCTGGTCTTGAGGTTGCAAGCCCACATCCCATTTGAGAGGCAAGAAATACGTGAAAGGGAGCAGGCTACTCAGTTGGAAAGGTGGATTGTAAAGTAGTTTGAATGTAAGTGAAGAAAGAAGTAATGAGACTCATTTAGTTACTGTCACCCATTTGGCTGTGTAAAGTGTATTACAATATGCTTGAAATGTGAGAATAAATATATGACTCTGCAGATGTTATTACAAGCAATTAGGATTGATTGCATGAGTTTAGAGCAGTAGTAGGGAGAGGGAGGCCATATAACAGTTTAGGAATTAGGATATTAGTTCCAGGGGGGTTCCACTAGATTCAAGCATTTATGTATGATACACAGTAGCATGCCTGTAGTTGACTTGCTGCTTTATCAGTGGTATAGCCCATATGTTTTATGAAAATATTGATAGATCACATCAAAGGGCCAAGTACTTGTGTAGGTGGAATCAATGAATGATTGAACTCTGATTTATTTAAGTTTGACAGGTGAATATTACATACAGAGAAAGTTTAATGCTATGTTAGCAATACATGTTCCAAAGAAACTACCCATAGCTTTCAAGAGTTTATAAAATACAGCTTGAATTAAAGCAAATGGAAATGATAAGATATTGTTAAGAAGCAGTTATGGTCAATAAAATAAATGCATAATAAGGTTACTGTTGTAAAGCAAGTCTAGATTTACACATGCATTGATCTACAAGGTCTGAATAAAGTGATTAAAAGTAAACATCACTTATTAGTTATAACTGAAGTTGCCTCAGCTTTCCAAATGCTATTTCAGTACTAGTTGCAAACCAAGGATTTTGACAGATAAAGCTAGCTACAGAAAATTCTAGACTGTATGCATTTATGCACTATAGGAAGGCACAGATTCCTTACAATTCTGTTTGCTCTTTTACCAGCACCAGATGTATTCCAAAGAGCTCCTAAATGAGTAACTGAAGGCTGGGAAGGTAAAGTAAGCAGAATTGATAACTTCTTAGTATGGGGTCAGACATGAGAAGAGCATGATAGGAAACTGATTCAGCTGCTGAACAGACTAAAATAGCATAATTTCAAGTTAAATAAGAGCAAAGGTAAAATAATAATGACAAATCTGAAATACATGAAATAGTCTATCAGAGTGACTGATGTCTGATACAGATAAAGTAAGAGCAACTCTGCAGACACCACAGTTGGTAGACAAGCTGACATTACAAGATGTCTGATGCAGTATCATGCACTTGATATGTCTGAGACAACCATGCCTTTAAGAAAGCTATTAAAGCAAGATGTAACCTGAGAATGGAGCACTGAGTAAGAATTAGCTTTGGAATACTGAATTAACTATATAGAGCTACATAGACATTAGAATATTATGGCCTTAGCATACCAGTTGTATTGCAAGTAGGGGATTTTCAGAATGATACAGGGATAGTGATCTCACAAGAAAATACACCAATTGCATGGCCGTCAAGAATATTTAGAGAAATGCAAAAGAGAAATGCTTGGATAAAAAAGGAACTGTTCTCAACAGTGTATTAATATGCGATACTCTACGAATATGCCTATGGTAATGATATTTACAGGGAAACACTCCAAGAACCCTTGAAAGCATATTCAGAAAGTCTGAACAAGGGATCCTCCAGATTACAGAGGATGCCACTGTACCAATATGATTAGAAATAAAAAAAAACACAGACCAAAAAGAAACATTTGTCAGAGAAATATAAAGAGCTGCTAGAAAACAAACTAGAGATTATTTTGCTAACTCTATTACTGATAAATTTAGCTCCAAATTTATCCCTCTCTCCTCTCAACCTTCCCTCAGGAAATACCATCAAATATAACTCTCCCTGCTATCACTAGGGAACAAGTCTCTAAGGCTAAGAACACTGCATCAATAGACCAAGACAATATCCTAGGATGCCTTCTAAATAGCATGAAACATGACCTATCAGGGCCTCTGGAATTGCTATTTAACTATAGCTGCCAAACAGGATTCGTGTCTCATAAATGGAGAACAGCAACAGTCAACCCTCTGTACAAAGGTGGGCCATCTACAAACTCTGGAAACTACAGACCCATAAGTCTCACTAGTCTTATATGTAAAACCATGGAAAGAATTATCATGGAAATGATCAATAGTGATATAGTAAACCTCCAGACACTGGACCCAAACCAGTTTGGTTTCATCAAGGGCAGATCATGCCTACTCAGCCAGGTGGACTTCTTTGAGAAGGTCGCAAAAGCAATGTATGAGGGCAAAATGGTTCACACTGCCTACCTTCACCTGGCCAAGGCATTTGACACAATACCCCACTCAGGCATTGTTGACAAACTCAAGAGGTTAGGTAGAAACTCATATATCACCCAGTAGATAGGCAACTGACTCACAGACAGCACCAAGGAAGTTAGAATTGGGGAGTCCACCTCTATAAAGAGGCCAGTCACAAGTGGGGTCACTCAGGGATCAGTCCTTGGACCACTCCTTTTTGGCATTTACTTCTCTAAAGTCAAGGCCAATGACAGTGGTCTCTGGCTGACTAAATTTGCAGATGATTGCAAATTAGGAGCTGTCATTGAATCCCACACTGACACAAATGTTCTCCAGGAGGGGCTGACAGAGACAAACAACTGGTGTCACAGCCATGGACTAAAACTAAATACAAAGAAATGCATAATAGTATCCTTTGTGAAGTCATCCAACCCTATTAACTATCATATTGACAACACACCCTTAGAGCTGACCAAGCAGTCAGGGACTTAGGGACACAAATAGATAGTAGTCTAGCCTTTGACCATCACATGTCTACAGTAGTGAGGAAATCATTTTATGTTGCACAACGTATAAACAAAGGTATAGCATCTATGTCCAAGGAAGTCACTGTTCCACTGTATTCGGCATTCATAACACATATCATTGAGTACAATGCCCCCTTTGTTATGTACCTAACCAGGACCAGGCATATCCCACAATTGGAATGTCCACAGAGGTTCCTCACTGAAAGAACACAGGGCTTAAGTAAAATGTTCTATGCAGACTGCCTCAAAGCTCTATCCCTGTATTCTGTCTCCTACAGGCTTTTGAGGGGAGATCTATGCGTGACATACAAGGCATTGTTAGACCCCAATCTGATGGACCTCTTCCATATCCGCAAAACAAACTGCACCAGAATTGCCAGTTCTAAGGACTTGAACCTTGCCTGTGATATAAATAGGACCTGCTGGAGAGACAGGCATGTATCCCAGAGGTTACTCCATCTCTGGAACAGGCTCTCCATCCATGTGAAGCAGAGTTCCTCCCTAACCCAATTAAAGTGCAACTTGGACTGTTGAATGGGGAACAGGAAATCCGTCCTGGGTTTGGCACCTATGTCTCTAATGGACACAGACAATCTGTAAATGGTTCATCTTCCAGGCCCTAGCTTGTAAATGTTTCTTCTCTGAAGTCTCTGCTTACACTTATCAAGTATATCAGAACTTGTCAGAAATTTGGGATGCATGGCTAGGCATAAAAAGGCCCTTGTGATCATTAGCCTAGTAAACACCTAAGAACTTCTGACTCTGTAACAGAAAAAAAAAGTAAATGAATTCCAGAAATGTACTGCCACTAACTTAGAAATGCAACCAAAGAAAGAAGTTACAAAGAGAGTTTAGCCTGAGTAAAAATAATCAACAAGGAAAGAAATTCAGTCTTATTTTCCTTTCAAGGAAGAAATCATTTATCCCTGAGGTCTAATGTTTAAATCTAAAAAAATAATACTTTGCAGTCAAATGAGGAAATTAATGATTGCAATAATACATAAATCACATCTAGGAACAGTAAAGTGAAATGGAAGATAAAAATATGTATCTTAGCCAGGAACATCAACTCATATAGAATAAATAGTGCAGAGCTGAGTCATCTACAGTACATGCCATAAAAACAATACCAAAAATAGATGTCAGTGTACTTTGTTTTTTAGATCATCCAAACTGCAGATTGGGTACAGATTTGTTCTAGAACAAAGAAACCATATATCTTATCTGTATGCATCCTTATTCCAAGTTCCTAAAATATTCAAACTGACAGACAGAAGCTTATATTCTCAAGACAGGGGATATAGGATATTGTCATACTGATAATGATCCACAATTCAAGAGTCAGGAAATCTGAATATTTGTAGTTGAGTGGAAATCACAAATATAACATCACGCTTACATATCTGATGTTATGATTCAAGCATGGTGCTATTATTTTTGCCCTTAGAGTTAATTATACTTCTTTAAGCTTTAATATAGGTTTATTTTACTTATTTTAGCTTTTCTGCTTTTTCATAGAGTCAGACCTTTTTAAGGATATATGCATTACTAAGTAGCCAGAGTAAGTCTACACAGTAAATCGTTATGACAAGCTACAGAGACCAAAGTTCTTATATTCTGAAAACATATGAAAGAGCTTCTCTTTCTGACCATCTGCAATGATTTTAAAGACCAATGCTGTTATTTCTAATGATCAACGAGATTTATGATATCCACTTTGCATTATCCACTGATTTATCTGTCATCTAACTGGCAGGTGAGAAGCGCTGTCCAAACAGGGCTGAATCTCATGAAAAGAGTGGTAAAATAGATATGAGGACTAGTAATATTTATGAGGACTGCAATTTTGCAATTTAGAGCATAGTTATAGTCTGCTGCAGAAATACTATGTTTCATCATCTCTATCTCTCACTAGCTCAGTTGCTAATGGGAATCAGGTTGAAAAACAAGTTACCTACTTTAGCAACATTACTGATGCCGAAATCTTAATATAGAATAAAAAGGGAAAATAAATCTACAGAGGCAGAAATAATGCATTGATAGGATTTACAGAGGGTAACCATATTTATTGCCTGTAGAAAAGGTATGAATGCAAAAACTATGAGCAAGTTTGCAGCTTAAAGTTGATGTCCATAGCCAAGCAGCTGAACAAAGATCCTGTTTAGATCAGAGAAAAAATATATAAGCTGTACAGAAGAAATCACAGACATTTGTACAAGGCATATTATATACCAAAATTACAGCAAGATGAGCAGCTAGAAGTAAAGCAAAACAGTCCTGATGTAAGAAAACTGTCACAGACAAGGGATGCAGAGAATGAAGCTGTAATGCAGAAAAAACATGTTCTAAAAGCTACATCAGATGCCCAGAGTAAATATTCTTGCTAACCTGTCTAGATATGACAGACAGTTGAAGAAAAAAGAAAATATCTGGTCTTTTCCAATGTTATCAAGGATTCTAAGGATTGAAACTTTGCATAATTCAGAATATCTTTTTTCAGTGTATACTGTTTTAATTCTGATGTAAAATAACCCCAGACATGCTTCATCATACCCCCAACTTCTCGGATCAAGAAATCTGGACAAAGCCACAAATAATGGAGTGACAATGGCCCAAAAATAGGGACATATTTTAAATATTGTTAGTATAAACTTGAAAAGTTGCTAGAATGAAACATTTTGCATTATTATATATTTTCTGAAGGATATGAAGTCCGAAACTCAAATGTCTGTCATTATTTAGTATTAATTAGTGACTTCAATCCTCAAAGATCTGCCAGAAAAGCACAAATTCTATGAGGAATTGACCAAAAATAAGAGGCATAAATCTGGACATTCTGTGAAAATCTGGACAGTTGAGAGGTATATGCTTCATAGAGTATTAAGATTAATTTATAAAAAAATGGGCATTGCAACAAAAAGCATAATACTATCTTTCTCTATCCATATGTATATATATATATATATATATATATATATATATATATATATATATATAAAAACATTGTCCAATACGCAGATGACTCTACAGCATAACTATTGCTAATACCCCCTTAGAACTCTTAATAAATAACAAGACATCTTTCAACTCAGTAGAGATATGGCTGAATAATAATCAGCTCATCCTCAACCCTAAGAAAACAAAATGTCTACTCTTTCTACCTAAATCTGCAAACTGTATTAAACTTTCCTTCTCTGTAAGGTCCCTAAACAATACTCCTATAGAAGTCGAAACTAGCACAAAACTCCTTGGCATTACCATTGACGACCAACTAATATTCAATCTTCACATTAACAATTGTATCAAAAAACCCACCAAAAGCTAGGACTACTGTACAGGAACAACAAATTCCTAACTACTGAATCTAGGATTTCTCTTACCCATTCCTACCTTTTACCATGCTTAACCTATTGTTCCCAAATACTCACAAATCTGAACTCCTCCCTACTTACCAAATTATAATCAGCCTATCACAAAGTAGCTAGATTTGCAGCACAACAAACATATAAATCTCACCATTGTCTCTCTCTAAAATACCTGAACTGGCCCAAACTACCGCACCTGTTCCTACAATCTCAACTCCAAATCATACACTCCATCCTATATCAGCCTGATTTCTGCCCAAGTCTATCTTCTCTCATCCCTCACTACTCTCCTTACAGACTTCTCTGAAGCTCAATCCAAGACCTACTAAAAATCCGTAAACCTAAATCCAGTGCAGGGTGCAACTTGTATAGCTACCATCCCTCTATTGCATGGAACAAACTCCCACTAGAAATAAGGTCCCTGACTCACCCCAAACAATTTAAGATAGCAACCAAAGACCATTTAAAAAACACTGGTCCTGCCATTGTACTCACCCTCACTAATTATCACCTGCCTTTTATAGTACAGCCAAACTAACTTACTAAAACTTATCATTAACTACTTCATCCTATGCTTCCTATGCAACCTCCAAAGCTTCTTCTATACTCTGCTCCCTGAAATTCTTATGTAACCTTTTAAGTTTCTGCTACTTTGCATACAAAACCTTATATTTACTCAGCTCTTTTTTTAAACCAAAAACATACAACTTATTCTACTTTTCTAAAATTCTCCTATTTGTTTATAGTACTTTTTTTTATCTGTCAACAATATACATGTATGTAGCTGATGTATTTTAACTATCAAAATTTTCTATTGCTATTTTTATTGAAATGTACCTGTATTGCTGTTTTTATTGCATTGTATATCTTTGGAGATTTTCTCCCCAGGCCTCTGCTGAAAAAGGGCAATAGCTCAGCTGGACACTCCCGGTCAACAAATGTAAAATAAAATAAAAATATATGTTTTTATATATAAAATAAAAAAATACTTCAAACTAAGAAAGAAACCCTCACACAATCCAACTGGTATTTAGTGCTTTCATTCCTTTATTAGTGGATGAAACTTCTTCAGAATATGAAAGTTACAAAGTGGAAATCATATATAAAGGCTGCAATGTAAGACAAACCATCCCTCATGCAATGACGACTTAGTCACTAACAAGTACATGTTGATACAGTAAACCAATTAAAAGAGCTAGGGTAAACACCCTTAAAACTGTAAAGGAGTCATATATCAAAATGCTTGCAGTGATAAATAATTAAAAGAGTTAAGGTAAGCATACTAAACACTGTAGAGGAACCTTATATTAACATGCCTGTAGTAATGCATGTAACAAATTAGTGATAAATCCACACTTACAGTTAAAATAGAGAAATCATGTTAAGTAATCAGTGTTATGCTATTATGCTACATACTAGCCAGTGACTGAAAGTATCTTAAAGGTATGAAAACTGATAAAAACCTATGGAACCCATGTAGAAAATATTAAAAAGTTCATTACATGTGCAAGCAGCAACTGGCCAGTGAACACAAATATTCAAAAGGATTGTAAATTGTTAAAAAACTTGTGGATTCCAATTACATGTATAAGCAGCAATCCAGTCGAACCTTTAGGATACTTTCAGTCACTGGCTATATATATATATATATATATATATATATATATATTTATATATATATATATATATATATATATATATATATATATATATATATATATATATATATATATATATACATACACACACACACACACACACACACACACACACACACACACACGTGTGTGTGTGTGTGTGTGTGTGTGTGTGTGCTGACACATTACAATGTTGACAGCAAGAACATTGATCACAAAAGGTCAGCAGTGGAGAAAGCAACAGTCAACTCCGCATGTTTGAGGGAAATCCTCACTGCATGCAACTAAAAAAAAATAACAGCATTTTTTGCATGGAGGTAACACCCCCTGCACACCCCACCCCCTGTTAATTATATATATATTAACTATGAGATTTACAATACCCAGGGAATAGAAGTATTCCCCCACATAGGGATTGTTGATCTATCACACCTGTCATCCATCTGCATTTGTCAACCAAATGTGGTAAATCAATCTGCCATTGTCATTGTTGTGTGTCAGTATAATTCAGTGACCCCATATATGTATATATATATATATATATATATATATATATATATATATATATAAATATTTACATATACATAGATATCCAATAATATGGCACATACCAGGTGCACAGAAAAACACATTTCACAACAAAACACAATAAACCAGAACTCTGGTGTAATAAAAAACAAACTTGTATTCTCTTGTGCAGTTGGAAAAGAGAGCTAAACTGGTTTCACTTGTACAAACTTCATCAGTATCCAAACAAATGAAACAATCATTTCCTTTTATGTGATAAATAAACATTAATAGCATGCAAAAACATTTAACATGCAAAAACATTTAAAAAAGCACACGCAAGCAATATGGCATAAAAAGAAATACTGTCAGACTCACATCCAAATACTAACCAAGGCCAACCCTGTTTAACTGCTAAATCAAGCAAGATGAGTCTCATTTAGTATAATATTACCTGTCATTCATACGCTTTATTCTTTATACATATTATAGATGTTCACTGAGACCAGTATCTAAACAAATTAAACAATCAGTTCCTTTTATTTAAACCACAACTCATGTGATAAATAAATACCAGCAGCATGCAAAGAAATGTTTAAAAAATGCCCAAGCAGTATGGCATGAAAAAAAATTATTACCGTGTGTTCTCCCATCCAAATGCTAACCAGGTCCAACCCTGCTTTGCTTCCTTATACAAACTCTAGGTGTTCATCGAGACCAGATAGACAAAGTAAACCAGTGATGAGTATCCAAAATCTTTCCTTAGAATAAAAAAAAAAGTTTTTACAGAATTTCTATCCGCACAATAATTTTTTATTTGATCTATTCCTGTGCATGCAAATATAGCTCTAAGGTGAATCTTCTTATGCTTATAGAGGACACTCCTGTCTCTGGAAATGATGCCACTTAAATGGATGCTCACATGTTCTTTAAACATTCTGTTGGTTTGTCCAACACAAAAAACACCACATGTGCATTGTACAAGATAAACAACAGATTTACTTTCACATGTATACATGTATATACAGGTTTATGACACAAGCATGTGAACAACTTAACAAAAAAAAAAAAAAACAAAATAACAAAACTAAAAAAAGATCACAAAAGGAAAACACACTTTACTTTTGCAATTGTATTACAAACCCTACACTTAGCTTCTTTGCTAACCCTAACCGTGTTAACCCTAACCCTAACATTGGTTCACCAGCACGTATCACCTTTCCCTAACCCTGCCCCTGTTCCTAAACTGAACCTTACACTTTAACTTAGAAAAACCATTAACATGACAAATATCACTATACAAGGCAAGTCAGACGGTTCTACCTGACTTCGTCGACAGCGCAGAAGACCGACATCGGAATCCGGAGCTCCAGAAGATCGAAAGTGAAGAAGACCGACGCGAATCAGGGGTGACAGAACAACACCAATGCAGAAGACTGCCACGACGGATGACAACACCAACGCCGAGGATGCCGACATGGGGAAAGGCTGTGTGAGTATGCAGGTAAGTGTGGAGATTGACGAGATTGTCTGTGGGGTGGGTTAAGTGAGTTAGGTTAGGTGGGTTAAAGTTAGGTTAGTTAGGTTAGTTAGGTTATGTGGTGTGTTTTGTGTTGTGTGTGTGGTGTTCGTTGTCGGTTATGTGTGGTTTCGTGTTTATGGACTGTCGAATATGTGGTGTCGGTGATGTGGTTGTCGGTGTTGTGTGGTTTCGGCTATGTCAGGTAGAACCAGTCAGACACACACTAAATCCTACAACATTGAAGCACAATACCACACCTTCCCTTACTCTTAACATATCCTGAAAACAATTCCACAATGCAAAATCTGTTGCCTTGCCCAGACCTTACCCTAACTGTAACCCACAGACACTCACACATGCACTCCTATTCCCAAATGCTGAAACATACAATACATTGGAACCTTATGGATTAAATAAGCTAGTAAATTTGAAATATGTGATTTAGTATTTTAATTAATCATTTGATTGATTGATTGTTTGATTGAATTGAATTTTATATGTATATATACTGTTGGAAACGTATATGAATTTATACTCATTGAAGGCTTGGTGCCGAAGCGCTAAGTTGGAATTAAATTGCTGTAACTGCTGCTTTGAGTCCTGTGTCAGTGTTTTTTCTACTGTGGTATTTATCTTACCCTAACTGTAACCCACAGACACTTACACATACACTCCTATTCCCAAACGCTGAAACTTTCAAAATATCCTAACTGTATAGTATATTTTAAATTGGTATCTCTTTTGTAAATAAAACTAGGTTATTAACCCACCATATATGAAATATCTTGATTACCACAATGAATTTTCCAGATAGTTTCTATAATACTCCTTATATGATTATGACCCACTGAATGCATCAATATTATAGTATTTTTAAAATTCTTTACTTATGATAATTAGCCTTCTTTCTGTTTCTTTTCACTTCTCTTTCTTTCTTACTTACAAAGTTAATGCCAGAATAACCTCTCTTAATACTTTTCACCTTTAACTTCTCTATTATAACTATCCTATCTTCTTAAAATGTGGTCAGATTATCGACTCTATAGTTCAAATTATTTTTTAACCACAGTGGGTGAATACTGTCATAATGTAAGTGTACGTAACTCACCTCTTTTTTTTATAACTTATTCTTGTTTCCAGTTTATTTGCATTTTTTCTTTTTCATGTTAATACATCTAATTTCATTATTATCAAAAACATATTCAAATTTAAAAAAATGGTCATAAAATTTAAATGATCCAAAAAATCTTTTAAATCTGACTCTGAGCCATCCCATAATATAAAATAACATTAGTAAAACAACTACAAAATGATGTGGTGGTTACAATGGCTATTCATAAAGTATTTTTCTTCCAAAAATTCATAACTAAATTAGCAAGATTGGAGGATAAAGTCACTCCCATCACCATACGTCCAACTTGTTGAAAGTAATTCTTATCAAACTTAAAAGAACATATTTTTTAACATGTTCTCTTTGGCTTCAGTTATACATCTCATTTCTTTAACTGTGAGATTGCTCTTATTTAATAGCATATAACTAACCCACTCAATACTTGTGTTGCGTGAAATCCTTGTATATAATGATTTAACATCTATAGCAACTAAAATTTCTGTTTCCTATAAATTTACCTCCCTTACTTTAGCTTTAAAATGAAATGCATCCTTTAAAAAATGAAGGACTCACCAAAACCAGGTCCTTCAAAAACAGATCTACAAAAATAGACATAGATTCCAGTTTTAAATTCTTGGCAGACACTATCGGTCACATGGTGGAATTATCAATATCCATATGAATTTTGGGAATAACAAAAAATACACCTATTTTTAGAGTTTTTACCATAAAGCATTCATGCATTTTTTTCCATAGTATTACCCTTGATCAAACTGTCATATGACCATCCATCAACATTTTTATAACTTCTATTCATCTCAGCAATGGTCACTCTTCTATAAAATCCAACATTATCCTATTTCTCATTTGTAAATAATATTGTCCACAATAACTGTATTTTCACTTTGTTTGGTCTCATGCTGCTGTTTTCCTTGGAGAGATCTAAAAGGACTGACCTTTCCAATGGAGTCATATTGAAATATTTGCAAATAAATTTTCTCCTTAATAAATGTCTTAATTGTACTTCACATGCATTTTCAAATGCTATTTGAATTACATTGTTTGCTAGGTTATATGAAATGAGTTTAGTTAAGCTGATCTCAATAAGCTGTGCTTAGATAAGTTGAGTTTGAGATGAAATGACATTCAGCTACCCCATTTATCTATCTCAATATATTGTCTTTCATCACCAATGGCAAAGCAAAACACAAAACAATGAAAAAATATATTAAGTGCACATATGGTAGAAAGCCACACCCCTGCTAACATAAACACACAATTTCCAAGATCACACAACAATACAGAAAGGGACAACATTCCTTACACCATTGTTTGATAATCTTGGAGAAAAACGTATTAATAGTGTTAACAAAATGCTCAAATATAATATATACTAAAAGGGGGGTGTTATATATGGTATATAGCTTAAAGGCTGATGAGCAAACTAAAGTTACTTCAAAGCTTGGCACATCCCATCATCTTACTCTAAAAAAGATAGAAAATGAAAGAAAATAAATAAAATCAGCCCAAAATATCCCTATTTCCCTTTGAATCATAACTGTTTCCATTCATCCATATCCTGCTGCATTTCATTCATTTCCATATTAATAATCTTGTATTTCACTTTTCCATTTTTTTTTAACATGGTTAACCCTTTCTTCTGTTTTATCCTTCTCCCCTTCATATGAGCACCCCTTTCTCAGTTGTTCTTTGTTCTCAGTTTCTCCATATCTCTAAATGTAGTTTTTATTTTTATTTTTATTCATTTATTTTTGCTGTTTTTGCCCCAAATATCTGATGATCATCAGCCCCCTCCTGGAAGTCCAGTCCATTCATTCTCCATTACTGGAGTGAGGGTCAACTGGGAGGGGACCATTAATTAGACAACCATCAGGGCTGGCATAAGATTTTCTACTTAAGCCCTATTCCCTGCATGTTTCCAGCAAATCACTGAAGAGGGAACATACAATGGACTGACTGCAAGGGGCATTCACAATAAGCAGTCTTGCCCACTCACAAAGTACTTGGAGTTAGCTTCTTCAGTCTCCACCACTGAAATCGCACCACTCTGTGTGATCTTAAGTGCATACAACCCTCTTCATCCTCTAGAGTGGCAAGCAGGCCATGCCTCTTCACTCCTCCTCCTCCCCACCTGGTTTCACCAATGCCAGGGCTGCTAATCAAACTCTGGTCTCCTGTGTTGTTGTAAGAGCTGTATCCTTTTACACCACAAAGGTAGGCAGCTAACCTTCATTTCTGGACTGTGTAGTGGAAGAGTGACCCCTTTCCATTAACCAGTTTCTCTGCTGCTGTTCTCCTATTAATTATGTTTATCAAATAATACCTCATTTTACCAAACATATTAACATCACTTCCTTGGAACTTTTATTGGCCACCTGGTTAATTGTCTGCTATTTATAAATTTCTTACCTTGATCCATCAGCTGTTTGTCCCTTAATTCACCATTTATCAAACAGATGCACCCCATTGTCCAGTTTTTGCCCTCTTTTCTGCAAGCCAGGGTTATATTGCTAATTTTCAGTTTGTGGTTAAAATTCTGTGGGTTTTATTCCTTTGCATATCAAAGTCCACACCTGTGGACTCTATTACCTAGTTGACTGTAGCAGGCTTTCACACTTTGGTTTTAAGAGGCTCTTCAAGACTCATTTTTTCACCTTGCAGTTTTCTCCTTTGTTGCCTCATCAGACACAGGTATGTATTAGTTTGCTGTATTCTTATTTTTGCATTGTTATGTTGCTATGTTCAAATAGTTTCTTCCTTTATATATTTGCTGTCTAAAAAGTACACAAATAAATACAAATGAACTCATTTTAGATGTTCCTCATACATTCTATGAAGTTAAACTAAACCTCTCACTTATATTCTGATTAATGCACTGAACCTGTCATTTATATTCTGATTAATCATCCCTCCCCAACATAATCCCATCCTCTTTCTTTTAATATTTTGACATGACATTTCTGATGTAGATGGAGAACAACTCCATTCTCAGATGCCTAAACTATGGGTGCTCAGGCTTGCTAGCTTACTTGATATACCTGGTCAGCTACACTATCAGCTTTTCCCCAACCATGAAATCTAATCCTATCCCACTACACTTGTCCTTAGTATATCCTTTCCTGGGACAATTTTTAATTATCTTTATATATTCTCTGCATTCCACTCCCTAGTTTACCCCTTTCTTCATGCCTTGCCATCCACATTAAGCATATATTGTTCTCTATGAACAAGCAAAGGAGCCCTGTTTAATTTAATAAACTTTTTTGCACTTCACTGCACCTCCCATTTGTATGAGCACGAATCCATTCCACTGTAAGACAGACATTCTACTTTATTTTATTATCTTTTTTATTATTTCCTTTTGCAGCATTGTTTCATTAAAGGCTCTTCCCATTACTTTATATTTTCAGCACATTATCTTTGCACACACACACACACACACACACACACACACACACACACACACACACACACACACACACACGCACACATACACACGCACACACACACACACACACACACACACACACACACACACACACACACACACACACACACACACACACACACACACACACGCACACACACGCACACACGCGCACACACACACACACACACACACACACACACACACACACACACTCAGAGCTGTAACTAGGGCAGGGTGAAGGGGATAGCTGCCCTGGAAGGAAATTGTCGGGGTGCAAATCAGCAGTTCCTAATGTTGCAGAAGTGCAGTGCCTGCTTGTGCTAATGAAGCTTCAAGGATATCACAGCTTCGTAAATAAAAGCTGACATGGCATTTGCAGTCACAGCTCTGTGTGTGGTAATCTAAATGTAGCAAGCCGCTTATTACATTTGTAGCAAGCAGTTTGTAACAGTTTTAGAGGAGCAGAGGTTTGGTCAGTTTTTTTTTTTTTGGCCTTAACTTTGAATAGGGGACCAGCTATTGGGGGATCTGCACACTGTGCTTAATGAGCTAACTGGCATATACTATTTGTGACACATTTTGACTCTCTTCCTTTATTATACTATAATATGCACATGTAACAACTTTGGGTGAAATAGCTGTTAGCAAATGCTCATATGAGTAGACGGTTCCCCTTCACAATCTTGAACTACTGAATTCTCAAAATTCAGTAACTCGAGACTGTAAAGTCGAAAACCCATAAGCGCAAATTCAAATATCTCGAATTCGTGCTTATGCATGTCATTTACGGGATGGGAAGTGTGTGAGTCGGGATGTTTTATGGAAGTGAAGGTAAGTGAGTGTATGTGTGTGTTTTGTAAGTTGTGTGTGTGGGTTAGGGTAGGGAGGTGGGAGTATGAGTGTGAGTGTTGGATGTGTCTGTATTTGTGTGTGTGTGCGAGGCAGTGTAAAATGGCTGTGTGGTGTTTTTCATTTTGTGCATTAGTGCGATCTTGGAGTTAGAATATATAAGTAGGGGTGTGTGGGGGGCACAGCCCCCCACATGGGGGGTGCAGGGGGGCTTGCTCCCCTGCATGCATGTAGTGTAGGGCTTGTAGTTTATGTAATGTGGGTTGTATGGTGTGCGTGTTGTGTGGTGTATGTGTTCTGTACATTCGGGGTTTTTTGTTTTTGTGCTTGTGGGTTTCGGGATTTTTGTTGGTTCGACTTTACAGTCTCGAGTTACTGAATTTCGAGCATTCAGTAATTTGAGATTGTGAAGGGGAACCGAGTAGACACGGTTTTTCTGTCTCCCAACAGCTTTTCATGCATGATCACAGTACAGCGAGGTAAGGGAGTTTGCCACTCCATTGTAGTGTGATCTCAGAGTTGGTATATATAATTAGCAGGAGGTGTGGGGCATGCAGCCCCCCACATAAGAAAATACTTTTTTTTCTTGTTCCATCTTCTGAAATCTACATTTTTTAAATACTCTTTTCTTTTTCATGTCATTCTAATTATAACACTTAAACATTTATTACCCCTTCTTTACAGAGTTAAAATGTGTTACAATGCATTTGGTACCATAGGTTTAGAGCCTCAACTTACTCTGTAAAGGAGCCTGCTTTTCTTAACACCAGAATCATAGTCAGTATTATCTGCCCAAGAATTAACCTGTTTTTTTTTTTTAATTGAATAAGTTAGATGCCATCCTAATTGGTGTTGGTAACATATTCCACAATCTTCCAGAGCTAAGCAGAAAACTGATTTTTTATTAACACAACTGGTTTGGAAATAAAGGGCACTGCTGTACTTAATGCTGGTATATCATTTATAACACAGTTATGTACTGATACCAGATCACTTCTAATGAACCTATCATTTCACTTCCTTTATCCTTTCTTTGTAGCTAGGTTTCTGCATATATGTAATGTTTCTTGTGAGTATTTTTTAAATTGTTTTAAATCGCTTCATTTAAGAGTGATTGTAATTACGACCAATACCACAATATTCAGTGATGAGCCAGCTTAACAGGGACTTACACAGTGGAACCAAATCTTTCTTCCAACTGCAAACAGTTGTAGACTATAATAACTAAAACCCTGTCACAGTTTCTTATATGTACTTATATCGAACTCCATAGTCTTTTTTTGTTCATGACACTGACTTGACCATTCAGATATTCTCCACCATATTTTACTCTGAGCATTTGAAGTTTTCTCGTACATATACTTAACTTCTCAGCTACTCCCAACCTCATTTCAATTTAGAAGACTTATTTCTTATTTCATATTTAATTGTGCACCTGCTTGTCATATTTCAAGACATGTAAGATGTCAGAGAAGTATGTAAGAGTGGTACAGGATATGTACGAGGGTAGTTTGACAGAGGTGCGGTCTGCGGTGGGAGTGATGGATGCATTTAAGGTGGAGGTGGGATTACATCAAGAATCAGCTCTAAGCTCTTTCTTATTTGAAATGGTGATGGACAGGTTAACAGACGAGATCAGACAGGAGTCCCCGTGGACTATGATGTTTGCAGATGACATTGTGATCTGTAGTGAGAGTAGGGAACAGGTGGAGGAGACCCTGGAGAGGTGGAGATATGCTCTAGAGAGAAGAGAAATGAAGGTCAGCTGGACTAAGACAGAATATATGTGTGTGAATGAGAGGGAGGATAGAGGAATGGTGAGGATGCAGGGAGTAGAGGTGGCAAAGGTGGATGAGTTTAAGTACTTGGGATCAACAGTTCAGAGTAATGGTGAGTGTGAAAGAGAGATGAAGAAGAGAGTACAGGCAGGATGGAGTGGGTGCAGAAGAGTGTCAGGAGTGATTTGTGACAGATGAGTACCAGTAAGAGTGAAAGGGAAGGTCTACAAGAGGATAGTGAGACCAGCTATGTTATATGGGTTGGAGACAGTGGCATTAACAAAAAGGCAGGAGTTAGAGCTGGATGTGGCAGAGTTAAAGATGTTAAGATTTGCAGTGGGTGTGACGAGGGTGGGCAGGATCTGGAATAAGTATATTAGAGGGTCAGCCCAGGTTGGAAGGTTTGGAGACAAAGCCAGAGAGGCAAGATTACATTGGTTTGGACATGTGCTGAGGAGGGATGCTGAGTATATTGGGAAAAAGATGCTAAGGATGAAGCTACCAGGTAACAGGAAAAGAGGAAGGCCTAAGATAAGGTTTATGGATGTGGTGAGAGAGGACATGTAGGTGGTTGATGTGACAGAGCAAGATTCAGAGGACAGAAAGAAATGAAAACAGATGTTCCACTGTGGCGACCCCTAACGAGAACAGCTGAAAGATGATGATGATAGAGAAAGAGAGCACTTTTCTCTATCTCTCTCTTTCTCTCCCATAAATATACATATACACGCATGTATATATATATATATATATATATATATATATATATATATATATATATATATCTATATATGGATTCATTTTATAATCTCGAAATACTGAAACATCGAATTTCAGTATGTCGAGTCTATAAAGTCGAATCTGCAAAATACTGAAACCACAAAACTGCGAAAGTAAAAATCACGAAGTAAAACACACCATACACCACACTACACATACACCGGACTCACACTATAAAAAACAAACAAAACACGCACAAACACAAAAACACAAATTAACAAACCCACACTACAAATAAGCGGGGGGGAGCAAGCCCCCATGCATCTTCCACACCCCCGCTACTTATATATACTAACTCTGAGATAGCACCAAACAGAAAAAGATAGTAAACTCACAACCAGACATTCTACAGTCCCTCGCACACAAATATCACATATATACAAACACCACCACTTTCAACACTACCCTAACCCACACGTACAACTTCCAAACACACTCACATACACTCAAACACCTACGCTAAACCCTTACAAAGTAGTAACTTACCTTAAATTACACCTAAATCCACACACTAAACCAGACACCATCCACAAAATTCATTCCACGTCACATACTGTAAAGCCATAACCGCGAATTCGACATTTCCGGATTCGCAGTTATGCACTTTCACTATTTTGAACATTCGACTTTATAGTCTCGAAATACTGAAATTCGATATTTCAATATTTCGAGATTATAAAGTGAACCCTTATAGATATATATATATATATATATATATATATATATATATATATATAGATAGATAGATAGATGTGTGTATGTATATATGTTGCTGATAAAATAAAAGCAAACACTGGAATGACACCACAACCTCTTTATTAAAACAAAGACACACTGTAAGCATTTTCATCCTTTAATTGCAAACTGGACCAACAGACATTCACAATTTAATAATCAGTTGCTTAACTGCACTCAGAAAATCACATGACTCATCACATCACTTAGCATCACTTAGAGGGCACATAAATAATTTATGAACTGAGCTGTCATACCCCCTTTAAATTAAAACATTTAAGCAGATAGTTTCATTGTATTCTGACTAATTAGTTGCCAGTTTCACATGCCAATGCATTTCTTTTAAGTCCCTCTGTAATACAATTTCATTCCTAGTAATATTTTCAAAATCTCTCTCTCATATAAATATATATATTCTGTGGCACATTTCACTGAATGGTTAAAAAGTCATTACTATTTTTTCCAGTCTATGGAGTAGTTATGATCTTTAACCCATTAAAAATTCTCTCTTATCTTTCCCACACAGAATGCAGTTACAAGCATTGCACAATGCTTCATATACTATATTAGCCATTTGGCATGTGTGTGTGTATATGTCTTCACTACCATACTCATTTCCAGTGGAAGGGACCCAAAGTGTGGGATAATCTCCAGGGCTGCTACATGTGTATTCCACACAGCTAGAGGTACCCTTTATGTTTATAATACTGCTCCCCCAAACTCCATCATCCCTTCCTTTCTCTAATAAGCCTTTCAAGGCATAGCTTCTAATGGAAAGAAAAGCTGGTGTTTCAGTAATTCATTTTGAAGTGCCATTTACTATCAAAAATTTCATTTATCAGAAATAATATTTGTAATGAGTCCCAGAGCCACACTAAATTTATTATAGCAATAACCCACGCCTGGGTGTGGGTAATGCGGGATTTACCCACAGTTGGCGTGGTTTGGTCCCGAGGCGGCCGAGGACCAAACAAAGACAACCGTGGGTAAATCCTGCATTACCCACACCCAGAAGTGGGTTATTGCTATTATACTATGACATTATTTAAGAAAAGAAATAATTACTTTTCTTAAATAATGACATTGTATAATGCCTCTTTGCTGCCCTTCCACAGCTGGCTGGAATCCGCAGCAGTTCTGATGTACTGCGCATGCCTACGCAGTACATCAGAGCTGTGGCCAAAAGCAATGGAGAAAGCAAGATCTCCGTTGCTTTTTACTGTTTTGCTATGTTAAATGGGTTTAACATAGCGAGACAGCTTTAAAATAAGCAACGGAGATGTCCGTTGCTTATTTTAAAGCTGTCTCGCTATGTTAAACCCATTTAACATAGCGAAACAGTAAAAAGCAATGGAGATCTTGCTTTCTCCATTGCTTTTTTTTTTTTAAACCTGTCTCGCTATGATAAATGGGTTTAACATAGCGAGACAGCTTTAAAATAAGCAACGGAGATCTCCGTTGCTTATTTTAAAGCTGTCTTGCTATGTTAAACCCATTTAACATAGCGAGACAGGTTTAAAAAAAAGCAACGGAGAAAGCAAGATCTCCGTTGCTTTTTACACACTATGTCGCTATGTTAAAGGAGTTTAACATAGCGAGACAGCTTTAAAAAAAGCAACGGAGATCTCCGTTGCTTTTTTTAAACCTGTGTCGCTATGTTAAACTCTTTTAACATAGCGAGACAGTGTTTTAAAAGAAACTTATACTAATGGAAAAAGTCTGGGCGACCGGACCTTTTTCCATTAGTATAAGTTGATTTACAATGTGCACGCTGGCCAATCAGCGTGCACGTTTTGGAATATTAATGGGGGGTCATGGTATAATATCCATTTTGGTAACCATTTTTCTTGTGTTATCCTCAAAATTATTACATGTTTCTCAAAGATCACAAATTTACACTTAACCTGCCTTCCTTGCCTCATTACATCCAATAATGCATTCATCAAATTCTCATCATACTATTTTTGTGCAAATTCGTCATGTAAGTAATCTTCCTAACAAACTCATAAATCATGGTCAGTCTAGTAACTTAGTTTCATACCTCTTTGATGATCATTCAGCCTATAAAATGGACTTTTGGTATAAAATTTCTTCCTAAATTATCTTGTACCCCATTGTCCAGCTGTTATATTTCTTTTGTACACTTCCACATCCCAAAAATTGCATAGCAGTTTTGGAACTCCGTAATTAAATTGCAAATACCGTGTGTTAGTATTGATATTTATTTATTTATTTATTTTATTTATAGTTTACATTTGTTTACCGGGAAAGTCTGACTGAGATAAGACCCATTTTCAGCAGAGGCTGGAGAGAAAAACTCCACATATAGAGATTATACAAAACGTATACAAGAAATTATACAAAACTTATACAAGAAATTATACAAAAAATATACAAGCTATACATAATACCAGAAATCACATTCTATGCTATTATAGCACATTTGTATTATACAATTATCTGATACAATCCCTTTTTATAGTGTAGACATTGTAGTTTCTCAAAGTAAGCTGAGTAAGGGTTTGTAGGGGGTAAATTGGATAGAAAAGGATGAGGCTAAGATTATCTAGACATAAGAAAGACGATATATTATGAGGTGGTCAGGAAAGAAGAAAAAGTATGACCAGAACTATAAAACTAGTTAGCCTGGAGTAGTACAGGAACAAAGCCAGGTGTCATTAAAGTAATTTTTAAGAATTATTTTGTATTGTTTGGTATTTGTGTTGTTCTGATACTGTAAGATAGTGAATTCCACCTTGTTGCTACATGATAAGAAAATAGGGAGTCCCCTGCCATATTAGTGAATTTAGACACTTGTAGAAGAGATTTATTTGTTGAGTGAAGACTTTGGTTTGTGGCATGGGGCTGGAGAATGTTTAGTAGGGCAGGGATTTTTTCAGGTTGATATACTAGTTTGTGTGCCAAGGTTAATTGGTTTTAGGATAGAAGTTGTGGGAATTTTAATCAGGAGAGTTTTTTTAAGGAGTGACAGTGGTGCATATGATATGGGTAGTCAGTTGGAAATTTAGCTATTTTATTGCAGCATGTTTCAAGTTTAATTAAATCTGTCTTTTTAAGATTGGTGAGAAATGGGAAAGCATGAAAAATTGTTGATATAAAATGGGTTCTAGCAATGGCAATCCTAGAGTTGCTAGTTAGATACTTTTTATTCCTGTAAAGAGGACCCATTTTTGGTGTACTTTCTTAATTGTTTGTGCTATATGTAGGTCAAATCTTAGGTTGTTATCTATTATTACTCTAGTAATTTTGTTTGTGAATCAACATTAATTTTAACATTATTCCTAGCTGTGATGTAGAAGGTGCTGGGGGGGAGGAGATCTTGTGGGATGGAAGATCATGAGTTTTGTTTTATTGAGGCTGAGTATGAGCTGATGGTTAGAGAGCCATAGCTCAGTATCTGAGAATGATTTTTGGGTTATATCATGGCGGTGTTGCAGGTTATTAATGGCATATATCAGTGTCATGTCATCTGCATATTGTAGTTGAAGCCAGTGGGGTAGCGCTATGGAGGCTATCTGTAAAAATAGTGAAGAGTAGCGGCCCAAGAATTGAGTCTTGAGGTACTCCTAGTATGATGGGAAGATGGGGGGGGATAGGACAATACATCATTTTACAGATTGTTGGTGGTCCTGTAGATAGCTTCAGAACCACTGAAGTGCAGAAGGGCTGAGGTTCAGTTTGGAGAGTGTATTTAATAGTTTGTGGTGGTAGACCACATCAAAGGCCTTAGACATGTCTAGAAAGACTGCAGAGACTATTTTGCCATTGTTTCTGAGTTGGTTGATGGTATTGGTGAAACCGAGGAGTGCAGTTGTCATACTATAATGTGACCTAAAACCATGTTGACATGTTGCTAGCAGGTTGTGGAGGTAAGATAATCAATCAGCTGGGAGTGAATATATCTTTCGAGGAGTTTAGATAGTGGAGAGAGAATGGTGATTGGTCTGTAGTTGGTCAGCTCTGTGGAATTTCCACCTTTGTGTAAGGGGATAGTGTGTGCTATTTTCCATATTGCTGGGGCATGTTGTTCTGCTATGGACCTGTTAGCAAGGATTGACACTGGATAAGATATGGCTTCAGCTGCAAATTTTAAATATTTGTCTGGTAACTTGTCAGTTGCTATTAAAGAGGGTTTCAGTTTTTTTAGTAGTTTCTTAATGGTAGCTGTGGTAACAGTCTGAAAGGAGAAGGATTTGTAGTTAATATTGAAAGGTTTGGAGGCTAGTGATGGTTCTGTGGAATTACTTTTAATTAGAGATAGTACACTTTCAATGAAGTAATTATTGAATTCTTTTGCAATGGTGGTACAGAGTGTGGTAAGTTGGGGGGAGGGGTAGTGGAATGTCCTGAGTGGAGAATGGCATTTATGGTATTCCAAAATTTTGGGGGGTTATGTTGGTATTTATGTTGCAGGTTATAGTAGAAGTTCTTTTTATCTAGGTTGATTTAATGTTTATCCTTGTTTCTAATTTGTTAGATTGTGATGCCGTTGTTTTGAGTTTTACAGGTGAGCAATTTTTGCCAAGCTTTGTCTCTTTTCCTAAGGTGTATTCTGGTGCATTAGTTAGCCATGGTGTATATCTGGCCCTAATATGAACTGACCTGGGGGGGGCATTTTTTTTTTTAAATTTCAAGGCAACTACTGTTGAAATAATCTACTGCAGCATCAAGGGGCAGTTTTTTTAGTGGAGACTAGTTATATTTTTTTAGAGTATTGATTAGGTCCTGAGGGTTAAAGTTTTTTTTTACTATGAATTTGTCAGAAGGTGGTGAGCTTGATGGTATTGATGTTTTTCTCAATAGATAGGTTGGTTTATGGTCACTAAGGTTGTCGGGTAAGCAGCCACTAATCTGATAGTTCTGAGGTTTGTTGCTTAGTGTCCAACCTAGTACAGATTGACAGTTAGAGTTTTTATCTATCTGTGCAGGAGATTGAATGAGTTGTGTGTAGCCATGGAGGTTTATGTGATTGATAGGGTTATATGAATTACAGGTTATCCAGTCTATATTAAAGCCACCCATAATGATGGTTTCTTAGTATATAGAATTTTATATAGACTGGATGATGTGCTCTGTAGTGGAGATGCTATTTCCGGGTGAGACATATGTAGCTATAATGGATATGATTTGTTTTGGTTAACTTGAATTTTAATAGGTAGGATTTCTATGTTTTTGAGGCTATTTATGTTAAGACTTTGTGGTAAAAATGTTAGACTGCTCTTAAATAAGATGGCTACACCTCCACCTCTTTTTACCTTCCTATCTGCTCTAATAATGTTGTAACCAGATGGTGTAATTTAATTGTCAGTAATGTGTGCCTTTAACCAGGTTTCTGTTAATACAGCAATATCAGGGTTATAATAGGATAGGATGGCATGCAATTCTTGAAGTTTGTTGGCTATGCTTTGCAGGTTTAGATTTAGGATCAGTATTTCAGAGCCTTTATGTGATATATTGGTTATATCTTGTATTTGAGGGGGTAGTGAGGAGGTATCCTGGGGGGCCTGAGTTTGGGTGAATGTCTCCACTTATAATAAGTTTGGTAGCTATGGTTACTAGTGTTTGGAAGAATGTTGATATATGTTTATGAAACTTAAAAGGGATATTTTGGGGGTTGGTTTAATATGATGTAGTCTGCATGAGGTGTGATGGAGTTCTGTTATGATGGAGATATTAAGATGGAGTAGTCAGTTAGGTGTGGAGAAAGGTAGATGTAGTTTGTGAAAAGTGTGAGGGGAGATTATTTGTGAATGGTAGTTTTTTAAGTGAGCAGTAGTTATCTGAGCTAGTGATTTAGAATTTATCGATAGCATTTTGCAATGGTTGAAGGGAAGTGATTGGTTATAGGTTAGTGGGTTAATATAAGTGTGGTAATGGATGGGTGTTGTTAAGGTTAGAGTGGAAATGTGAAATATTGTATAACTGGAAATTGTATAAGTGGTGATTGGTAGATAAGCATGAGTGGGAGTGGTTAGGTTTAGAATAAATTTGAGTGATCTAGGGGAGGGTGGGAATGGGGGTAGGGTAGGGGAGAAAAGTGAAGCCCGAGCATAGCGAGAGTGGAACAAAGCAGGCAGAGCCTAGTTCTATGACTGCACAGCAAGGAACAATCCGTCACTTAGACTACCGGGTACTGTGGAATATATCTCTGCAGCTGACAATGTTGTAGAGTAGGACATATGGGCAAGTGTACTGGGAAAGGAGAAGGGGCCAAGTGAAACAATGACTCCAACTAGAAAATAGTGGGTTTAGAGAGATCTCTGGTGGGTGTGGGGGTTACCAGTAGTGTGCACTTCCTGAATACATTTTAATGAAATTTACAATCATATTCTGTTTTTCTCTGTTAACATAGCTAGAGGCTCAGTTTTTGATCCTTTAGAAAAAATTATTAGCCTAAAGGAATTTAAACTCAAGTTGATATGTAATTTTTCTATACCAAATATAGTTGGGAATATGGGTTGGGTGCTACACAAAAATGTGAAAAGCTTTGGATAGAATTAAATTTTAAATAAACATTCTAATGTCAGGTCAATGAATATATACAGTATGATAATTCTCTTTACATTGTTCCAAAATGTTCCAAAAACAATTCATAATTATTAAGCATAGCCATCATACAATTTACATATTGTTCCGTTTCCATGACCACAACTGCCTCACATTTATCGGCCTTCATAATTCTCTTACTTCAACATTAATTAGGTGATGTAAAACCTTACCCTTTCCACTGCTTAAAAATTAAAAAAAAATTGCTTGGTCAGTTTTTGCACCCATTTTCTAATCTCTATTTCACATGCTTTTTCAAAAGCTTCAGTGCTGGATTACTTTTATGGCCAGTATTTATTAAAAAAATCAAGTTCAGTTGTTTTGTAAATAATTTCAGTGAACACAAAATATTAATCAAGATAGCCCTACAGCTAGGTACAAAAAAGAAAACATTTTTTTTTTCAAAATACTTGTTTCCAATTTTTTCACTAACTGTTCCACTCCAAGTGTTGCATACCGTTCCTTAACCTGTTTCTTTCAGCTCTCCAGTCACCAATCTTGCTGGCTCCTTTTGTCTCCTTTTTCTGCCACTCTGGAAGAACTGGCACTCAAATTGTCTGTAGGATCTTTTTCTAAAAAAGCAATATCTTTTATCTCTTGTATCTGATAACCACTATCAATTTCATTAGTAGCTACAGCTTCTAATTGATCATAACTTGTACCTATGATGTTTTTAGGAAAATAAGCTGTCTCACTATAATCTTTTCTTCCACAAGATAGTTTTAACTTTGTCTCAATTTGTGCTCATGATAGCATCAGAAAATATCCTTTTTTTCAGTGGCAGAATCACTAGCATTAGGAATACTTAAAATCTCTGAAATCAACATTTTAGTTTCTTTCTTTACTCCTTGTATGTAGTGATTCTTTATGCTTAATTAGAAGTATAGTCACGCTCCAAACAGTCATTAATGTCATTTGGAAACTTCATCATCCTCAACATTCTTGGCATGTGACCTTCACCAATACTTTTCTTCAAAAACAAATATCCTACAAAAGGATTTTGAATCTAAACTCCCTTTTCTCAAATAGTTTAAACAGAGATATTTTATTTTTTTATTTATTACATTTGTTAACTGGGTGTGTCCGATTGGGCCAGAAGCCCGTTTTCAGTGGAGGCCTGGGGAGAAAAGTTCCACATACATACAGTAATACAGCATTTAGTAATAGTAGTTTTATAATACAGCATTTAGTTTATACTATGTACAGCATAAACAGTATACAGCGTCTCTAGTGAGGGACAAGCCATTGTTAAAGTTATACAGAAATATAAAGTACAAAGACAAGTGTGAACAGTATACATTCAGAGACAATATGTATGTATATCAACAGTGAAATAATGACAGAGAGTTAAATTGCTATTTTAGATGTGAGTACAGTAAGTCAGCAGAGGTAGCAGATAGATTAGTTGAGGACTGGAGTAGAGGTTAAGGTAATGTACAGAGAGGAAAGAAAATTAGCCAGGTGAATTGCAGGAACCTATCCAGTGTTTAAATAGGTAGTTCTTAAGGAGTTGTTTGAATTCATGGTGGTTAGGATTTTGAGTTATGGGTTGTGGAAGGTTATTCCATAATTTGAGAGTAAAGGGAGTTGCCATGGTAATTCTGGGTGCAGGATACCTTTAGAATTAGCTTAGTGGAGGATCTGATGGAACGGGTATTAGTACTGAGTTGGACAAGGTTAGAGAGAGTGGAGCAGTTGCTGGGTTGGTAGATAATTTTGTGAGCCATAGCCATTTGATTGAGGGATAAAAGATTAGGGAGTTCTAGCCAATTAAGTTGGGAGAGAGCTGAGCAGTGGTTTGTCTTGTATGGCTGATTCGTGGCAAACTTGGCTATTTTGTTGTAGCAGGATTCCAGGTTATTGAGCTCAGTCTTATGTAGGTTTGTGAATATGTGAGATCCATATAAGTGGGTGGAAAGCAAATGTGAATGAGCAGTGACTAGTCTTGCATTCTGAGTAAGGTATGGTTTAGCTGTATAAAAATTGCCAAGTTTGATGTGAACTTTTTTGATAGTCAGAGAAATATGCTTGTCAAATTTTGCATTCTTGTCAATTCTGACACCTAGAAGTTTGGTGTGGTTAAAGGGTTCAATTATGGTTCTGTTAGAAGACAGGATTGAGAGAGGGGACTGATTAGGTTTCGATATTCTGTTTCTGAAGACTATAATCTTAGTCAGGCTTGGGTTAAGAATGAGTTGATGCTCAGAGAGGTATTTTTCTATGTCTTTAAAAGAGTTTTTTATTTTTAATTGAAGTTCTTGTGGTGAGGGGGTGAGCATATAAGTATGGAGCCGTTAGCGTACTGGACAATATGTGCCAGTTGAGTTGCTGAGCTGAGGTTGTTTGTAAATATGGTAAAGAGGAGGGGTCCAAGGATGGAGCCTTGGGGTACACTTCCTGAGATGGGGAGGGGGGAGAGACTGTTTGCCCATTTGGTGCTTGCTGATGATAGGAAAGATAGCTATGAAACCAGGTTAGGGCTGAAGTGATGAGTCCATGGAATGCAAGTTTGTCTAGAAAAAGTTGGTGAGAAACAGTGTCAAAGTCTTTGGACATATCGAGAAAGATGGAAGACACATAGTGACCATTGTTTAGGAGATGATTAATGCTGCTAGCGAAAGATATTAGAGCTGTGCTTGTACTGTGTTTAGGTTGAAAGCCATGTTGGGAGCTAGCTAGCAAGTTGTGATTAAGGAGGTAATGAAGGAGCTGATTGTGGATGCATTTTTATAAGATTTTTGTGAGGGGGGAAAGGATGGTTATGGGGCAGTAGTTAGTTAGTTCCCTGTATGGTCCACATTTGTGGAGGAGGATGATGCGGGATACTTTCCAGATAAAAGGGATGTATTGCTCTGTGATGGAACAATTGATCAGGATGGATATGGGGTAGGCAATAGGAGGTGCAGCAATCTTTAGACATTTTTTGGGAGTTGGCCAGCTGCTAGATAGCAGGGTTTTAGTTTGGGTAGGAGTTTTTTTATGTAGCTAGTTTGAATGGTATGAAAAGTTAGGGTGTTTGGGTTGTTTGGGGAAGGAGTTGGCAGGGTAAGAGGCTGGGTGTTCTGGTAGCCCAGCAGGGTGATTATGGACTTGATAAAGTGGGAGTTGAATTGAGTAGCTATAGGGTTAGTGTTGTTGGAAGAGATAGGTCCTGGGGTTGGGGTGTGACTAGGGCTAAGAAGGTAGTTTATGTTTTGCCAGAATCTGTGGGGATTGTTTAGATCCTTTTGTTGTCTGATTTTGAAATAAGTTTGTTTGTCCTTTTTGATTTGTTTCTTAACCAAATTCCGAAGTTGTTTATATGCTAAGAGGTTGGATGCAGCTTTGGTGGTATGTAGGTTGGCTCTGTCTATGTTTAAGAAGTAGCTTGGTGTCATTTGATCACCAAAGTAGTTTCTTGGCTCTTTGTCATACTTTTCTGGTGGGAGCAAGGTTATTGAGTATGTTAAGGTAAGTGCCATTAAAATATTGAACAGCTAGGTCTAGTTGGAGGTGTTTAAGTGGTGATCAGTCACATTTTTGGAGTAAAAGGTTGAAGGTAGTGGGTGAGAACGTTCTTGTGCTATGGATGTATTTGTAGGAGCTGTTGCTTTGAGACTGTATGTGTCTTCTGTAAAGAAAGGTTGGAGAATGGTCACTAAGGGATTGTGGCAGACATCCAGCTAGGTAGTGTAGGTTGGGTCTATTGCTCCGAATCCAATCTATTGTAGATTGCTTGTTGGAATGTTTATCTGTGAGAGTTGGACATGTAATGGTTTGAATGAAGTTGAACAAGTTTATGAAGTTTGAGGGAGTGTTAGATGTGCAGGACTGCCAGTCTAGATTGAAGTCACCAAGGACTATAGTTTCTTGGCTAAAACTTGTAGACGCCCAGGATAATAGGGTTTCGATACTAGGGAGGTTATTACCTGGAAGGAGATATGTGGCAATGATAATTTTGTTCTTATTGGGGTTGATTTTGAGGCAAGATGTTAGAATTGACATCCATTAGATCAACTGGTTAAGCGGTATGGCAATATAGTGACGGTATCACAGGACAAGAAATAGGGCGGCCACGGTGGTGCAGCGGTTAGTGTTGTCGCCTCACAGCAAGAGGTTCTCCGGTTTGATCCTAGGCTGGGGTACCTTCTGTGCGGAGTCTGCATGTCCTCCCTGTGGTCGCGTGGGTTTTCTCCGGGTGCTCCGGTTTCCTCCCACATCCCAAAGACATGCAGTAGGTGGATTGGATACTCTAAATTGGCCCTAGGTGTGAGTGTGTGTGTGCCTTCTGTGGAAGGTTGGGCGCCGGGCTGGCAACTCGACACTGTAAAACTCCACTGCCACTCATGTGTGCAGACAGATGATCCGCTGTGGCGACCCCTAATCAGGAAAAGCCGAAAGAAGAAGAAGATCACAGGACAAGAAACAGTAAAATAATTAAAAATATCAATAGTAATATCATTCATCATCTGAAGATCAAAAATCAACATATTAATGTCACTTATGCACCTGTTCATATCAGAATCAGACACTTCCTTAAAAACATGATATCAGCGCTATATGGATTACCTAAAGTGCATGAATTACTAGAAACCCCGCCATGAGATCTGTTGTCTCTGGGAGGAGTTGGTCTACTGAGCCTATATCTATATACTTGCAAAATACGTTATGTCCATATCTTAAGCATGTAAAAAGTTTTCAGTAAGTAAAAACAAAAGGAGTCCTAGAGACAAGGCAGAATAAAACATTGTTTTAGTAAAACAAGAATACAGATATGAGTGCTTTCGCACAAAGTGTTTCTTCAGACAAAACTCTTACATCACAGGACGACTTTTAAAATAAAAGCCACAAATCAGCAACCTATCAAAACTTGGCAGTCATTGTTTATGCAAATCTCTAGACTTTAATATAGGTTTTAAAGAAACACTGTTGTGATGCCCATGCCCTGACCAAGTAATCAAGGAGCCTCAATCCTCACAAGTAACACCAGTGAGGGGCGTCTCATGTAGGAGGAAAGGATAACAAATACACACAGTAAAGTGCAATTTCCCTTAAGAGCACACAGAGATCACAGTCAGTCTGGGGCTGGTCGCTCCCTTGCTCCCCAGGTCCCCAATAAGACTCCTCACTGGCACAGCTATAGGGTCCAGATCTCAGCCTAGTGAGCAAGCTAAAACCTCCAGCACCCTGTCTGTCCAACCAGTGCTTCATGTCCCTGCCCAAGTAGCTGAGACACACACACACACACACACACACACACACACACACACACACACACACACACACACACACACACACACACACACACACACACACACACACACACACACACACACACACACACACACACACACACACACACACTTTGAGAAGAGTTTATACAACCACACAGACACTCCTGGGGAAGGCTGGCACAGGTTCAACAGCTGTGCCCCTTTTTCCCAGACTATATGGTAGTTCCAGCTGCCACCACTCACTAATATTTATCAGCTACTCAAAGGCCCTTAAAAGGGTGTCCAATTATTACTGTGCAATATTATTTTCCAATTGGTAGTATAGCCCAGGGCTAAAGCTATTAGAGTGTACAATCTTACCAAAGGCATACAAGTACTCTAAAGAGCTTAAATTATCTCTACAAAAACAGCCATAGTTGACAGGGTTTAAAATATTTAATAACAAATAGTCAAAACACAAGACAATACTTTTTACTACACAGTACTAGTCAAGAGTTCAGAGATCACAGATAAATACTTATAACAATTCAGTAGTACAGTTCTGACATCACAGAAAAACACTTAGTCTAATCTTTCAAACACAAGTCTAAGATAAACTTACATATAGAGCAAAGGCAGTGCTGAGTTGGATGGTCAAGACAAAAATGCTTAATGTTCTTTGATTCTCTTTGTTTTTAAAATCACATTCCTGGTTCACATTACATCATTATTCACACTTCCCTGGGTTTCCAGGCTAACAGAAACTACATTTACATTATTCACCTCTGGGTAGAAACCAGAGCAATAAAGGACATTTATGCATGCAAATTCTGGCCATTAACTCTGGCCTTACAACAATAGCAAGAATTCCTTCACCTAGACAGGCCGGAGCCAACTTTAAAGATCAAAGACAGTCACAAAATGCTTGACTTAGCTTCCTTACAGCAGCGTGCACTGTTGCATTTTTTCAGTTTCACATGTAACACCATTTTTACCATTTAAGACAACAAGCCTGTGGTTTACATTAATATTTACAGATGACAGCATTATCTCCAAAATTCTTTTTGGCTAGGCTGGCAGCCTTCATTTATCTTCACCAAATCTTCACACCTGTCATTAAGCCCAGGTCTCCTATCAGCACACAACCTAAAAATCCAATAGAGCTCCCTTTTCTCAGTGTAGTTGCTTTTGCCACTTAGACAATAGGTCAACATAACTCACCATGTGTTGGCAGTATCGTTATCCTGAGACCTCTGGGAATCACACGATGGAACAAACATGCCTCCATATGCAGCCTCTGCCACTGTAGATGCTTTAGTTTGTAGAGGTCATTCTCTAAAGCCTTCAGTTCATGTAACAATAGTGTTTTTCTATTAAGTAACTGACCTGAAGGAAATCCCTTAGAAGTGTGACAGCAAGTCAGCAGAGGAGTCTCCTCTAATCACACCAGTCTAAGCAAACAATAACTGTCCACATTCCTTCTTACCACATTAGTGGGCACATATTCCAAATCAATTGCTTCATTAAAATGTTTTGCCATGACCCCCAAGTGGGAAGAACCAAAATGACAAAACACCTCCAAACGGGCAGTTGCTGGGATCCCTCCAAAAAATGTACACAATAAGTAAAAACAAAAGGAGTCCCAGAGACAAGTCAGAATAAACCATACCTAGACAAAGTTTTTCATTTAAGCTACATGCTAATTGCAAGACTCGGAATATAATATATATAGCTACATGTACAGCTTGCGAGAGCTTCTATTTGGGAAAGACCAATCACATGTTTTATGAGAGAATACATGAACATGCATATGCCTCAGAAAAAGTGATCTTGCTAATGCTTTAGCAAAACATGCAGTGGAGTTTGGCTTTACACACACTTTTGTCTTTAAAGCAGTTGAGGTAGTATCAAAGGGACCATGGGGAGGTGATTTAAAGAACTACACTGAGGAAAGGGAGCTCTATTGGATTTTTTTAAGTTTTGTGCTGATAGGAGACCTGGTTTTAATAACAGGGTTTCTTTAAAACCTATATTAAAGTCTAGAGATTTGCATAAATAATGACTGCTAAGTTTTGATAGGTTGTTGCTTTGTGGTTTTTATTTTAAAAGTGGTCCTGTGATGTAAGAGTTTTGTTTGAAGAAGCCCTTTGTGTGAAAGCACTCATGTCTGTATTCTTGTTTTACTAAACAATGTTTTATTCTGCCTTTATTCTGGGACTCCTTTTGTTTTTACGTATTGTGTACATTTTTTGGAGGGAGCTCAGCAAGTGCCCACTGGAGGTTTCTTCTACTATTTATGTAAAAAGTTTTATTAAAGATACTGTTGATTTTTTGAGGCAACTAAATGGGTGGTTCAGAATAAGGATGTGTACATTTTCAAATGGTTGCTCTTGATATAAAATCACTATTTACAGTAACACTGAATGAGTATGGTGTGTCGTCCATTAGGGACCTTCTACTTGAACATTGTCAACTCTCAAGTAGACAGGTGAAAACAATATGTGAGTTACTTGAGATTGCTTTAGAAAGTAACATCTTTATTTTTGATAATAGATATTATCATCAAGTTTTGAGGGTAACAATGGGTACTCCCATTACTAATACATATACTAACTTAGTATTAGATAGATTGGAGAATTAAGCCATTTATAATGGCTCCAAATGTTTTTCAAGTAAGTTTTTTTTTTAATGTTTTCTGGATGACATATTCATTATTTGAGAGGGTGGAACTGAAGAACTCACCCAATTTATAGATTTTCTGAACAACAGTAAAAGTTTTCTAAGATTTGCTATGATTGCTTCTTTGAACAATATCAAGTTTTTGTATTGTGCTATAAATTATGATGGAAGTAGTATGTGCACATCTATCTATAAAAAGGCTGTTCATAAAATAAATACTTGCACAAAAAGAGTATTCTTGCACTTTACATTTTTAAAGGGATTGTCAAAGCACAGATGATTCATATGAGGAGGTTGAACACAGATTCTGATAAATATGTACAACAAATGGCTGAGATGATACAAGAACTTATTGATAGGTGGTATGATGCTGATTCATTAGTTGGTACTAGTAAAGACGTTATTTCATTAAGGGACATTATAGGTAAGTCATTTTTTGGTAGTGATATTAACAACAGATAACCCTATGAATGGTCTCCAGGGTGATAGTGTTGTACAATATATAACTACATATTGCAGATGCAGTGATTGTATAAATTTATTATTTATTATTATTTATTTACATTTGGTAACTGGGAAATTCCAACTGGACACAGGTCCTTTTTCAGTGGAGGCCCGGGGAGGAAAGCTCCACAGAACAATAAATGAGCAATAAAGAAAATTGTATCTGATAATTGGGGCATTCTAAGAACTATGCCTGAATTACAAAGGATTGTTGGAAATAAATCTAGAGTTACTTAAAGTAACTGTTCTAATCTTAAGCAACAGTTATATTATAAGGATGTGTGAGTCAATTCTGTAGTTGGACAGTTTGCTAAAAATGGCACCTTTCTGTGCCATAATTGCTGCTGTTGTAATTTTATTAACAAGGATTTACATTTTGTGCATCCATTAATCATAAGAGTATGTGCCTTCAAATGTTTTGCAACTTGTAATTCCACCAATGTGGTATACCATGCCACTTGTATGGTATGTCACTGATTTTATGCCAGGAAATCTACAAGGAGATTAAAATATAGAATTATAGAACATAATTCAGACATTAGAAGGAATGTGTTAACTAATTCATTGGCAAAACATGTTAATGATACTGGTTCATCACATATTTTTACCTTTAGGGTTATAGATATTATTACTAAAAATGTTAGAAGGGGAGATTTGAATAATAGACTTGAGATCAAATAATTTAAATGGCTACTACAACTACAAACTGACTGTCTACCAGGTATCAACCAAACTGTTGCACTTAAACCAGTGCTTAGGTTCAAACAATCATGTCTGAAGAAAGTCTATGCTAGAACTTTTAGTAGGGAACATGTTGCTATGTTTCTTTAATAAAGTTGTGTACTGTTATAATTGATTAATTGATGGGGAATTTTATTGGCTATGTGATTATGTTGTAGTATTTAAATGCATCATCATTGTTTTAATGTTTTTAGCACTGTGGAAGGGTTTGTGAAAGCCTGAAAGCTTTGCTATTTCTATATTAAAGTTTTTTTATTGGTACATTGCTGAGTTTGTTTTTGTTATTGTCTTACTTTGTATGAATTCCTACTTCACTTTGACTCCTGTTTCTATGTTGACTTTATGCAGCACCCCAAACTCTTACAGGTGCTTACTTGGCACAGTCTTTATCCACCCTACTTGAATAGATGCTTAGCTGCCTAAGTGAGTGAGCATTGAATGTCAGAATATAATATCTTTTTCACTCAGACTACAACAGCATAGGTTTTCACCAGGCTTTGAATTGGGTCCACTGCTTTTTCTCAGTTTGCAGTGTTTTTTGTGTTTTTTTTTATGTTTGTCAATGTTTTCTCAGTCATACTGCCTAATATATCTACCCTGTGTTTTGCAGATGACATGGTCATATCATCATTCATGGAATAATCCACTAACTTTAGTTTACTTTGACAACCTATGACACATCAATTCACTTATAGTTCAGCTCTTTTAATCTGTCAGTAACTTCTCCAATTAGGGGTACACTTCATTAACATAATTTATTTTTTTATTGTTATTTATTTATCCTTTGTTGACAAGGTTAGTCCCACTAGGCCAGTAGCCTCTTTTCAGGAGAGACCAAAAGTTGCATTTATACTACTAGGGGAAATTTGGCAAGAGCATCAGGAAACTTCCCCTACTCATGTGGGATCCATTTTGCAGGAGCACTTCCTATTTCCTTTCTGGGCACAGAGGCAGCCTGGAGAAACAGGCCAGCAAGTAAAGAGAGAAGGAGATAATAGAGTGGTGAGAGAAATGGTGGAGAAAGCAAATACTGAGACTAGAAAATGTGTACAGGATTCTGAGGAGATGTTCCAAAGAAATCTGTTTGATAGAGATGAGTCAGCAAATGATGGATGTATAATTACAATCCTCCAGCCAGGGGAGTTATGGGATGATTTACTTAAAGAAATGGTGATGCACAATGACCCAGAAAATGAAGGATATGTTTCCTGGGGGGGACATTAGTAAGAAAATACAAAAGGAGGAAGCAGAGACAATCCTGACGAATAGTGGTAAAATGGAAAAGAAAACAAATGCAGAGAAAGTAAAAGAAGGCAAAGGGGGAGTAGCAGAAAAGAAGGCAGAAGAAAATGAAAATGGAAGTACGTGGTAAGGATTCAAAGTAAAGAAGACAAAGACGTGGACAGCTATGAAGTGTGGGGCAACTTAATAGCTCCTTTGGGTGTAAAAGCACATTCAGTAAGAACATTTATTCTTATTAACAAAGAGACATTTTGTGACACTATATCTGAGACTGTTTTTTCAATGAAAAATTTTCTTGGAGGATATGAAAAAGAAATATTGTAACCCCCTAGAATCTTTATATGATAAAAGCATTTAACAGGCAAGTAAAAAAGAAAATTCATGTACAATTTCAAACAGAGGTGGAAGAAGAAAGACTTTGAAAGGACATCTGAAAACTTTATGCAAAGTACTGGACATTTCAAAAGTTTATGACAAAAGAGATTTATGGGCTGGTGGATGGGATTGTAATGTTGTGTTAAAAATAGAAAGAGAAAAATGATACATATACTAAACATGATAAATGTGCAGGGGAACAGGGGTGTTGTAAAATACTGACGACAACCCAAAGCATGTTTTTTTTTGTGGAAAAGGACGTTTGATAATGAATAAAGATTACAAAGAAGCTATGAGGAGGAAATATAATATGGAATTTGGGAAATGAGAGATTGTTTGGAATAACTATATTCTGTAGAAATACAGTAAACATATTAGATGTGACTTTAGCAAAAATGGGAAGATTAACCACTGTAGATTTAAAATGGAAAGAACAAGTATATACAATTATAATATTATATGCTTATACTAATTGTAAAGAAAGGGAAAGCTTATTTCATCAGATGTTATACTATGTAGTGATAAATATGAATATTATATTTGGGTCTATGTCATTTAAATGGACGCTTGAAATGTTGAACGTCATATGGTCAAGACCATATGATCGACATTTCAAGTGTTCGAAGATTGACTTTTAACGGCGTTATACTGTGCAGAATGGGAGAATTTCCCTTTTATGCACTGAAGTTGGTATATTTAAGTAAGGGGGTGGGGGGTGCCAGCAGGCATGCCCCCCTGCTCACACTGTTAAGGTATGTTTTTTTTTTTTTTTTTTTTTTTTAATTATATATTCGAACATCCAAATATCAACCATATGGTCTTGGACATATGGTATTCGACATTTTGGAAGTTCGAATATATAACACAGACCCTATAATTACAGGAGAATTTAACCGTGATTTAAGAGGCAAGCATAAAAATAAAGGAAATGATATAAGAAAATTCTTAGAAGTTATAAGATGAGGTAAGTTATTAGGACAAAAATGCATGGGCTTATGAAAGGTGTATGTATAGAACTGAAATATATTACTTCATAGTATCAGAAGGTTTAGTTATAGGAGAAGGGGAGGTAGCTGAAGCAGGATTTTCTGATCATATTGCAATATGGCTAGAAATAAAGGAAACATGGAATATATAAAAACAGGTGAAAGTATAAAAAGGATAAATCGGAAAGTATCGAATGAAAAAGGAAAGAGATTAGTAATACGTACTATACTATACGAATAGATTATGAATAGTGTAGTATAATATGTACAAGAAATGTTTATAGAAAAAAGAAGGTAGTGAAAACATGGAAAGTAAAAAGTTAATAGAAAAAAAGAGAATAAAGAGTTGGAAAAGGAAAGCTCTTTAAACGAGCTAGATAAAGTATTAGGACAAATAAATATAGATTCAGCTGCAGGGCCAGATGGAATAGAGTATGACATTTATAAAAATTTAAGGGACTGGAAAAAAATATTTTTTAAAGATTTTGAATGAATGGTTAAATGAAGGTTTTATGTATAAAGAATTATGTAGTGCAAATAATTATGTAGCGCAAACTATCCTAATCAACAGATTCTAAATAGAAAGTCGCTTGCCGTCCTGTAAAAGATCCCTGTTACCTAAAGAGACAAGAAAGTTTATTTCCACTACCCTGTAATAGTACAGTGGGATCTACCTACCTGACCTGCGCAAACTATCCTAATCAACAGATTTTTAAATAGAAAGTCACTTGCCATCCTGTAAAAGATCCCTGTTACCTAAAGAGGCAAGAAAGTACATGCTGTCGATACCTAGCGGTAAAACTGAACACGTGCCTAACAACTTGCAAATGCTTTCAAGCAAGCTACCTAGCCAGGATACCTAGCAGCCATACCCTCCCTCCACCCCTCTAAAGGTATTTACTTATTCCTATCCTATCCTTCTACCCCTTATACCATCTATTTATTCCTATCCTTGTACTGTCTCCAGCAACTATTTCTTGAGCCTTGCAAACCTTCTACCAACCATCTCTGCTCACCAGTTTTGGCTGCAATTCATTATTTTCCCACTAGATGGCACCATACACTAGGCAGATTCCTAGTACTATTTGCCCCCCACATTATCTGTAGTAAGGCTCAGATCCTACACTAATAAGGAGAGCCTAAGGAACTTTTCTCCTGTACAGTCCTAGAAGCTCTTTTCTGCCCTGCTATTACCACCCTATCTGAGACTCCCTCCCAATACTTGCACTCTACTCTCCCTTACCTTTCACTACCACTGTTTCTACCCTCCATACTTACCAGTACCTACTGAACTGTATCTCAGAATTCAGCTGCACACAGATAGGTTTTCTGATAGTCCTTAGCTACTTGTTTTTAGTTCTGCGGCCTTTCTCCACTGTCTACCTGCCTCTTGAGCACATTCTACCACCTATTTTTTTCCTCTGACTCCCACACCCTACATGTAGATTTGCTCATTTCCTTTCCTATCCATTTCCTACACTTTCTCCTAGGACATCCCACTCTCTACTTTCTAGTTGCTATCCTTCTAGGGATAGCCCCTCCTGGATTACCTGTCCACTCCTCCATTCCCCTCCCCTTCCTACCTCACATCCTTTCCAATCCCATAAAGCCTTCTTGCCCTGTGTGGCACCATCTTTAGAATCTGGATTCTACCCCCTGGCTGCTCTGCGTACCTGGCCCTAGCATCCTTGTCACTGTAAGTTATTTTTTCTGTCGGTTTTACTGTTTTAGTCAACAATGAAAGACTAATTTAATTGATTTGCTATTGGGTGGTATTATTTTTTATATATTAGCAATGACTAGTTTGTTTTAAGGAATGTACAGTTGCAAGTATTGTGGAAATGATCAGCTGTTATCTGCACAAACCACGTCAAGTAATTGCAAGCTATCTCACTTAGAAAGAGCTGTGTTACACCATAACTTACTTAGTTTCTTAGAGGGTTATCTAGCTAATAGTCTCAGTGCACTAACTTTGCTGAGAGTTTTTCACTCGGCCCAGCCCACTATATGTTTTCCTGTAAACCTCTTAGTGGTAGCAGTGGTCTGTAATTTGACCTCAGGGTACTTGCAAGTGTTCCATCGTACTTCCACTTACTACAGGCAGTAAGAGTACAACTTGTACACCCCTCACAAAGTCTGTACATTGTTTAACACTTTATAGTGGCTCTCAGATTACCTCGGAGCCTATATGAGCATTCGTACTCTACTACATTATCCACAAGTAATGAGGGTCTTCCTTGCATTCCTCCACTCAGCTAACTAAATACTGTAAACCTGGGAGGCTCTAATGGCATGGCCGCGTGCTCCTACATAGCCATCTAATTGTTTTTAATCCCTATTATACAACCCCAAAAAACAAGTAATCTCCGTGGTATCCCCGAAGTCTCAAAACAACCCACTAAAGTGTAGTGGGTCTAAAAACAAAACAGTGTAAGAAACTTCTCTGTGTGGAAGATTTTCAGTCCATATATTTCTAGTTAATCACTGTATATTAATCAGATCAGACAATAGTAGTAGAAGTAGCGAACATAAACTCGTCAAGTCAAAAAGTAATAATAGAAAATATATAATTATATAGCATTACTAAGTATTCGAAAGTAATCCAAGCAAGGCAGGCAGTCTGTTTCCAGTCGAAAATCCTTGACAGGATTTTCGACTGGAAACAGACTGCCAGCCTTGCTTGGATTACTTTCGAATACTTAGTAATGCTGTAGAATTATATATTTTCTATTATTACTTTTTGACTTGACGAGTTTACGTTCGCTACTTCTACTACTATTGTCTGATCTGATTAATATACAGTGATTAACTAGAAATACATGGACTGAAAATCTTCCACACAGAGAAGTTTCTTACACTGTTTTATTATACAACCCCCTGACTAGATTGAGTAAAACACTCATTAGCTAACAACTGGGGAATCTTTCTGGATTGAGGGTAGCGCTGCTATTTTTACATTGCCCGAGGTAATACGATAACTATAAAAGGCGTTGGAGCTACCAGTGACCTAGCGGTGATGTTATTTTAGATCAGGTATTAGATTTAGGTATGTGGTAGAATTAGCCTTAGACCCTGTGTTTATTAGTATTACCTTTAGCAGCACATCTATAGAAGTGGTGAAATGCTTGCGGTTACACAGTCTTGCGTGTGTGGAGATAAAGGGTGCTGTCGCTAGCTACTTTGTATGTGCCTCAGACTCTATATGATATTTTAAGCAGATAATCCTTGTTAGTAATGTTGGAATGCTTCATTTGACCTGTAATTGCTTTGTATATTCCTGTACTTACTGATACCACTAGCAAAGAATTATTTTAAATGCATTAGCTGAAAGGATTGCTTCTCTTAGATCTTTTGTTACTAATTTCCACTGTGTCCAAAGGATTATACCGTATATGTATTATTAGTAGTACATAGCTGTACTTGTAAAGGGCACTCACAGCCAGGATAATTAAGCTACTTGACCACTGTGTCATGTTTCAGTTAGAGTAATGTTTACCGATGCCTCTTTACTCTGTTACCACACTATGGTCTAACCGTTTATCTGAATGCTATGTAATGACTGTTTGAATGTTTCTGAACTAAATACTGTTGATATGTGTTCTAAAACTTAATTACTGTGGTCTCTACCCTATTTCTGAGTATATAGCTATTTACTTACCCCATCACTGTTTCTCTTTTTACCCACCATTCTCAGGTTTATTTTCCACTACCTTATAGTAGTACAGTGGGATCTACCTACCTGGTGAAAGGACCCATGCAAACTATCCTAATCAACAGATTCTAAATAGAAAGTCACTTGCCGTCCTGTAAAAGATCCCTGTTACCTAAAGAGGCAAGAAAGTATGTGCTGTTGATACCTAGCGGTAAAACTGGACACTTGTCTAACAACTTGTGAATGCTTTCAAGCATGCTACCTAGCCAGGATACCTAGCAGCCATAACCTACCTCCACCCCTAAAGGTATTTACTTATTTCTATCCTATCCTTCTACCCCTTATATCATCTATTTATTCCTATCCTAGTACTGTCTCCTGCAACTATTTCATGAGCCTCGCAAACCTTCTACCAACTATCTCTGCTCACCAGTTTTGGCTGCAATTCATTATTTGTCTACTAGATGGCACCATACACTAGGCTGATTCCTAGCACTATTTGCCCCCACATTATCTGAAGTAAGGCTCAAACCCTACACTAATAAGGAGAGCCTAAGGAACTTTTCTCCTGTACAGTCCTAGAAGCTCTTTCCTGCCCTGCTATTACCACCCTATCTGAGACTCCCTCCCAGTACTTGCACTCTACTGTCCCTTACCTTTTACTACCACTGTTTCTACCCTCCATACTTACCAGTACCTACTGAACGGTACCTCAGAATTCAGCTGTACACAGATAGGTTTTCTGATAGTCCTTACCCACTTGTTTTCAACCTGCTCCATTTGCCCTGTGGGCTAACTCCTCTCCCCTTCCCTACCCCCAATTCCCAGCCACCCCCAGTAGTCCTACATTTATACCTCACAGGACACTCCCCTTCCCCTAATTATCCAATTAGCTCATTACCTTTCCCTACACACTAGATACAGACATACCCTTACTCTCAATCCTCTTCTCATTACTTCCCCTACAGCACTATTCTCTATCCTTCCTGGCTTTCTTATCTATCCTATTACTATTCTACACCACTCCCCATTCTATTATGCCTTCATCATATCAGCCTAAACTTAAAAACTTACTCCTCTTTCTTACTGCAATACACATACTGCTCATACCACTTATACTTACATCGTATAAAAACTCAGACATCACTGGATCCCTCCATCCTCTAAGACAAGCATCACCTATCAATCTACCTACTACCCACAACCATGCAAACACCACCTCTACCTCAACCTACCTCTCCCCAAAGTATTATAGTCTAGCCCACATTAGTCTCCAACAAACCAGAGAATCTCAATATACTCTCTTCAAACTCCTTAAGCTTTTACGCACTTTTCAACAACACCCTCTTCTTCACGGGGATATTCAACCTAATCCAGGACCTAACAACAGTACCCTACTAAATCCCCAACAGCCCCAAACTACCACCCCAATTACCCTAACCAAAACTGCTAACTCCTTATTAATAGTCCATCTTAATATACAGAGCTTAAACGATAGCATTAGCCAACTGCATACTCTACTGGTTATACACTCCTTTGATGTCCTATGTCTAACAGAAACCTGGCTCAAACCAGGAACAAAAGATAATGAAGTTATCCCTCCAGGGTACAATATAATAAGGTCAGACCTAACAACAAAAAAAGGTGGAGGCATAGCAATTTTGCATAAATCTGATCTAAATGTATCTCTAGTAGACCTACAAATACCATTAGATAATCACGTAGAAATCCTTGTCTCTAAACTCCAGCTTAATATTAGCAAAGCTATCTATATAATTTGCTCCTACCTACCTCCAGGCAATAACGTCAACACCCTTGAAAATATCCTATGCTGCCTCTCATCTTCCCTCCCTCAAGAAGCCATAGTACTTGGAAACTTCAATATAGACTGGAATTGCTATACTTCCAACAAACCTTCAATCCATAAAAACCTGTATGACTTTTCTCAATTTATCACCACCCCAACCAGAATCCATAAGCCCACTAAGAAAGAGAGTACCTTAGATTGGATCCTAGTAAGAAACCATCCTCTCACTTATATAGCAGACACCCTTCCTGATGATATTAGCGACCATTTACTCACTTATATAATTAGAGATAAAACCTGCTTCCCTAAACAACCTAACATTAAAACTATAAGAAACAGAAAACACTTTAATGCTATAAATTTCCAAAAAGAGCTTGAAGCCCGTGATTGGTCTCCCTTAAAACAACTCTTCCTTGAAGAAGCAGTATCCTATTTTAACACCAAATTTTTACAAATACTGGAATACCATGCCCCTAGTCGATCGATTAGAACCAGAGGCAAAGCAGCACCTTGGCTCTCTAAAGAGACAAGACACAAAATCCTAGTAAGAAATAAGATCTGGTCTAAATGGAGATGCACTAAAAGCCCAACTGATCACCAGAACTACAAACCGCACAGAAACACCACAAAGAAATCTATACTCCTTGATAAAAAAAAACTACTACCTTAAACTCCAGAACAGGCATCAACAAACCCCTCAAACATTTTGGACAGCTATTAACAGGCTTTTACACCCAGGACACTCCAATACTCCAACCCCTTCAGCACTTTCCCTAAGCACACCTAAGGAGATTGCTGACACCTTCAATACCTCCTTTACAGAAACTGTACAATCTCTCGCAAATTCCCTACCTCTTGTCACCCCAACCCTCTCATTCTCCATGACTAGCAAACCCCCTACCTTTCAACTAAATCCAGTCTCTACATCTTTCATCTTCACCATACTTACTAAACTTAAACCATGTACCCCATCCGCTGATCTCTTACCAGCTGAATACCTGCAAATTGCAGCTAAATTTCTTTCCTATCCTATTTCCATACTAATCAATAGAAGTATTACTGATGGTTCTATCCCATCTCTCTGGAAAATCTCACATATAATTCCTCTTCATAAGGGTGGTAACTCAACCAAAATATCTAACTATTGTCCCATAGCCCTGCTCTCCCCTCTAGCCAAAATAATGGAAAAATGTATCCACCACAAGCTACTTGATCACATTTTCCAATATAACCTTCTAGCAGACTGTCAATATGGCTTTAGGGTCATTCCACAGTACTACTACTGCCCTACTATCCTTCTCTGACTGCATCAATAAACATTGCAAAAACAATAGGCTCTCTACTGCTCTGTTTAAAGACCTTTCAAAGGCCTTTGACATGGTGAACTATCAATTGCTACTACAAATACTAGAACAATACTCAACACAAAGTCATTACAGTGGTTCAAGTCCTACCTAGAAAACAGACAGCGAGCTGTTCTCTGGGACAATAACCTCTCTACTCTTCTTCCTGTTACTCTTGGGGTCCCACAAGGCTCCATCCTGGGACCTCTCCTCTTCTCTTTCTTTATCAATGACCTACAGCTAAATATTCCACAATCTACCTGAATACAATATGCAGATGATTCCACATTAGTGTGTTCTGTCACCTCATCTGCCGAGCTCCAAGCCATCACCCAGACAGTATTTAACTCAGTTCAAAAATGTTTTTTGCAACATTGCCTCTTACTAAATGCCAAAAAAACTAAATCCTACACAGAAGTCCCCCCCAATAGATCTGTCAAATCCAGCAATGGTACTATAATTACACCTGACCCAACCACCAAGCTCTTAGGCATAACAATAGATCACAATCTCAACTTTGACACACATATTAACACTATGATTAAAGCTGTTAACAGAAAACTTGGCTCACTTTATAGGATAAAGTCCTTCTTCACCCCTGAAGCCAGAACCACCATTGCCCATACCCACCTGATCTCTTCCCTCCTCTATGCTTCATCTAACTATACAAATCTTTCCAAAACTAACCTAAATAAACTAGCAACCTCCTATAACAACATTGCCAGATTTGCTACATGTTCGCCATATAGAACCCATCACTGTTTAAATCTCAAACAACTAGGCTGGCTTGAACTCCAAAACCAGCTACTATTTCAGCAACTTACAATTACCCATAAGATTCTCTTTCACACCAATAGGACTCCTATTCTTAGTAGCATAGTCTTATCTTATAGAAATCTTACTACCCTACGCTCAGCAAATACATTACAAGTAACCATCCAGAAATCCCTTAATAAAGCCAGGGACTCACTCTTTTCAAATTCCATTGGTAAGATTTGGAACAAACTACCCAGAAACCTACAATGACTTCCATCCTTACCACTATTCAAACACCAACTAAAACTACATGTTAAAGCACATTGGTTATGCCCATGTACTAACCCAGATTAACACTAACCATCTAGTATACTGCCTTTTCCCCCTCTATTACCCACTAGTGTGCAAATACACCCTCCTCTTAGCTAATATTATAGTTTCTTATTTCCTTCTTACTTCATGAAATGTACTCTGCACTTGTCTAAAACCCGTCTCCCGCTCCTGATACGTTCATTGTCAGTGTTAGTATTAATGACACCTATGGCATATCGCGTAAAGTTCTACAGGCACAATAACTAGATAGAAGCCTTCATCCCTTCCTCACTCTTTTTGTCTAACTATTGTCAAACTATATACCTCAGGTATATGCTTCTCATACTACTGCTTAGCCAACACCCTCACTTATGCTTCTCTTTTGTTGTTTGTTCCTTCTATGCTAACCTAAAACTACTTTGAATTTACTCATTTTTTTAGCATTTTGTATCTTTGCTCCTTGAAGCTAGTTTTGACGAAATTAGTCTATACCTTTGCTGTAATTGCATTTTTTAACATATATTATTATTATTTTTTTTTGCGTAATAGTTTATTGTTTTGATTTACTTTGATCAGTATTCCTGTTACATTAGTCTAATTTTGGAGCTTATCTCCCCGGGCCTCTACTGAAAATGGACATGTATCCAGTTAGACTAGCCCAGTCAACAAATGTAAAATAAAATAAAATAAATAAATAAATAGTGGAATACTTAAATTCATATGGCAGAAAGAAGATGGAAGACAATTAAAAATGGAGACTGATACTATTGAATAATAATGGTTATAAGATCTTTATGAAAATAACGCAAAATATATTTGAAAGTAAAATGGAAAATATTATGGAAGATAGTATATATAAGATAAAGGGGAAGGGTTGTCAAGAATTATTATTAATAGAGAAATTGTGGATGATATCATAAATAGTAAAGAAAAAGCAAAAATAATGATAGAGGACATTGATAAGGCATTTGATACAATTGGATATGAAATCTTATGGGTAATAATGAAAGAATATAATTTAAATGAGAAATTTAGGAAATTATGTATGTCAGCATATAGTAATAATAAAGTAAAAAATAATTGTAAATGGCTGGTTAAGCCAAGAGGTACATATGAAGACTGGTGCAAGACAGGGATGTCCAATGAGTTGTATTCTCTTTGTTTTAGTTATACATGTGATAGCAAGTATAATAAATTACAAACTGAAGGAGGTGGCGTATATACCACCTAAAATGTTAAAAATTCCATTTCTGTTAACATATGCAGATGACATTATAATGAATGCAAAATAAAATTTGGACAAAATAAGTAACTTGCACAAATGAGTGTCTAGACGTGACGGGGTGGCTTTAAAAAAAGATAAAAGTAAAGGTGTAGGTAATGTAGTAAAGATAGGGGGTACAGTGGATATAAAAAGTTCCACACCCCTATTAAAATGCCAGATTTTGTGATATAAAAATGACACCCCAATAAATCATTTCAAAACTTTTCCATCTTTAATGTAACCTATAACCTGTACAATCCAATTGAAAAACAAACAAATCTGTTAGGAGGAAAAATATAAAAAATAAAAAACGTACAATAAGCTGGTTGCATAAGTGTGCACACCCTTAAACTAATACTTTGTTAAATCACCTGATTTAATTACAGCATTCAGTCTGCTTGGGTAGGAGTCTATCAGCATGGCACATCTTGACTTGGCAATATTTGCCCACTCTTCCTTGCAAAAGCACTCCAAATCTGACAGATTGTGAGGGCATCTCTTGTGCACAGCCCTCCTCAGGTCATCCCACAGATTTTCTATTGGATTTAGGTCTGGGCTCTGGCCAGGTCATTCCAAAACTTTAATTTTCTTCTGGTGAAGCCATTCTTTTGTTGATTTGGATGGATGCTTGGGGTCATTGTTGTGTTGAAAGGTGAAATTCCTCTTCATCTTCATCTTTGTAGCAGACGCTTGAAGGTTTTGGTCAAAAAGTGGTATTTGGAACTGTTCATAATTCCCTCCATCTTGACTAAAGCCAACCCCAAAGCATGTTACTGCCACCACCATGCTTCACCGTGGGGATACTGTTCTTTTGGTGATGCAAAGTGATGTTTTTGCACCAAACATACCTTTTGGAATTGTGGCCAAAAAGTTCAACCTTGGGCTCATCAGACCATAACATATTTTCCTGCATGCTTTTGGGAGACTTGATGCATTATTTTGCAAAATGAACTGGGCCTGGATGTTTTCCTGTGTAAGAAAAGACTTCCATCTTGCAGCCTTACCCCATAGTCAGGACATATGGAGAATATGGGGAGATTGTTGTATCATGTAGTACACAACCAATACTTGCCAGAAATTCCTGCAGCTACTTCAATGTTGCTGTAGGTCTCTTAGCAGCCTCCCTGGCCAGTTTTTGTCTTGTCTTTTTATCAATTTTGGATGGACATCCAGTTCTTTGTAACGTCATTGTTGCCACATATTTTCTCCACTTTTTGATTACTGTCTTCACTGTGTTCCATGGTATATCTAATGCTGTGGAAATTTTTTTGTACTCTTCTCCTGACTGATACCTTTCAGCAATGAATTCCCTTTGCTTTGTAAGCTCTCTGCAAACCATGGCTCTTGCTCTAGCATGAACTGAGTAATTGTCAGGAAAATCCTACTAGGACAGCTGAACTTTATTTGGAGTTAATCAGAGTGTCTTTAATTGATGGCAGGTGTGTACCCAAGACTGAATGCTGCAACTAATCAAAACATGCTTCAACAAAGAATTAATTTAAGGGTGTGCACACATATGCAGCCAGCTTATTGTTTTTTATTTTTTATATTTTTCCCCTAACAGATATTTTTTCATTTGAATTGTACAGGTTATAGGTCACATTAAAGGTAGGAAAAGTTTTGAAATGATTTAGTGCGGTCTCATTTTTTTGATATCACAAAAACCTGGCATTTTAACAGGGGTGTATTCACATTTTTATCTACTATAAGTATTTTACAATTAATAGAATTTCTATGTTAGGTATGAAATTTTGGAATAAAGATGTAACTAGAATTTAATGGTAAAAAACAATGAAAGAAATAAAATAAACCTGTCTTTTCTGGAAAGCAAATAAATCATCATTCGGAAAAAAAGCTTATCTAATAAATTTAGTACTGATGAGAAAAATAGCATGCTTAGCAAATATATTTATGTTGCCAACAGTATTTGAAAAGGAATTATTGCAGATACATATGTTTTCATTATATCGGGTTCTAGATTAAATCCAGTAAAAAGAAAAGATTTTTGTATGTAAATAAAGCGGAAAGAGGTTTAGGGTTAATTAACTGAGTGGTATATGCTGCTTCATTAAATTTGTACAAAGTGTGAAAGTGGATAAATGAAAAGGATGAAGGATTAGTAGTAAAACTGCATAAATATAAGCATAATACGTTTTGTGGTATGGTAAAAAAGAGTAAAAGAGAAAAACAGTGTGTAAATGAAATAAAATGATACCAAGAAAAATATTTTTGTGTAGAATAAAAATTGATGATATAGAAAAGGAAAAAACTCTGGTATAAGAATGTAATGACAAAATATTACTATGTAAAACCATGGGAAAATCTATCAGATGATAAAACTAAAACTATACAAATAAGAAGTAAATGGTCTAATCAGAAAGTAGAATGTCAAGATTTTCATGGAGAATGATAATAGCTAAATTACCAGTTAAAGGAAACAAGTCATATAAAAAGAAAAGTGATAGAAGATGTTAACATTTTCAAAAAGAAGAAAGTATGGAACGAGTTTTTGAAATGTAAAAAAATAAAAACAGTCGTGGGGAAAACTATGTAAAGCAGATTTTTCAAAGATATAAAAGTGGATAAAATGAACATGGATATGATTAAATATGAATATTATAAGAATAGAAATAAAGAATATGTTAAAAGAGTAGGTAAAAGGTATTCATGTCACATGAGTTATATGGATGGATGAATGGATTTTAGCAACAATATTAAGTGAATTGGGTGGAGGTTATGGAAGAAGAACTGGAGGTCTAATAGGGAGGAAAATTTAGTATGATTGTAAAGGAAAATATGAGTGTGTGCAAATATACTCGTGTGTGTGTGTGTGTGTGTGTGTGTGTGTGTGTGTGTGTGTGTGTGTGTGTGTATATATATATATATATATATATATATATATATATATATATATATATATATATATATATATATATATGTATATATATGTGTATGTATGTGTGTGTGTGTGTGTGTGTGTGTGTGTGTGTGTGTGTGTGTGTGAGTTTGTGCGCGTGTGTATATCTAGATATATATATATATATATATATATATATATGGGGCTACTTCATATGGTCGACAGCTCACAAGATCGACAACCATAACACTGGCACCAAAACACTTAAAGCTCAAAACACCTAAAACTCATATGGTCGACACTCATAACATCAACACATGAAATCCAAAGCATTATGCCCTTTCCCCACTGTAACATGACCCTGGAGTAGGAATAAATAGGGGTGTGTGAGGGGCACAGCCTCCCACATTAGGGGGTGTGGGTGGCGTAGCTCCCCTCATATTATTCACATAAATATAGTCAGCTCTGTTAAAAGTATTCATACGTATGTTTAAAATTTATGACATATCTGCAGGGCTTTGCCCCCCACACCCCCTCTTAACTATTTATTCCAACTCCAGGGTCGCGCTACAGTGGGGAAAGGGCATAATGCTTTGGACTTCATGTGTCAATGTTATGAGTGTCGACCATATGAGCTTTAGGTGTTTTCAGCTTTCAGTGTTTTGGTGTCAGTCAAATGGTTGTCGATCTTATGAGCTTTCAGTCAAATGAAGTAGACCTATATATATATATATATATATATATATATATATATATATATCTATATATCTATATATATATATATATTTATATATATATATATATATATATATATATATATATATATATATATATATATATATATATACCAGCTCAAGCAGATGGGGCCTCATCTTAATGCCTCATCGAAATGACACACTCAGGAGTGCAGCACCCCCTTATGCAAATTATGTTTAATGGTAAATGGATTTTAGCAACAATATTAAGTCAGATGATGGTTATGGAATAAGGAGTAGGGGTCCCATAGGGATGAAAATGTAGTATGATTGTAAAGGAAATTATGACTACGTGTAAATATATTTGTATATATACATATACCTTTGTAAAGATCTTTTCATCCATCTGAGCTACTACTAACTCAAGCAGATGGGGCCTTGGGTTAGTGCCTCATCCAAAGGATGACACATTCAAGGGTGCAGCATCCACTTATGCACTACTGTAGTGTCAGCAATCCACCTTCCTGGTGTGGGAAAAGAACGCACAGTCTTTTGCACCAAAGGTGAGTGCTCTACCTGTCATGTGACTGACATTGCTGTCATAGATTAATTTGTGAAAATTCTGGCTTGACAAGTAACGTACCTTTATAACTATTTTTTACAATGTATCTTCTAAACTTAGGGAGTACCGCCACAAAATATCAAATCTAATTACCTTAAAGAAAAATTCATCATTACAGATGGAGTGTTCAGACCTTGTAATATGGATTCTCATTAGTGACTGCATAGTCATTCGTTCACTGTAATTGGCTCCAAGTACTGTTAAATAAGGTATTCGAATTTATGATCCAGTCATTACTCTTCAAGTACCACTGGATGACCCTTGCCAAGGCAAAATTATTATGGAGCCCCCAAGGAACAATAATGCCTCTTGCTTATTAATTTGTGGAGTCATTTAGCTGAAGCACTGGCTCTTACTTAACTCTCTTAAACCTCTATCCACAGTATCTTGCCCTCAGTCATCAGTCCATCAAACTGTTCCTTAGAATGCCTTACTATGGTATTATCCTTTTGGGGGCCCAAAGAATGACACAGTTGTCTGTTTTAACCTGAAGATATCATGGGAGGAAGTTGTACTAAAAATCTGTATGGGTTATGATCAGGGTTGCCAGACGTCCCTATTTCAGCGGGATTGTCCCGAGATCAACACAGAAATCCTGGGTCCCGTTTAAGCTGTAAATATCCCGATGGCGAATTTGGCGATGAAGTGTGTGTGACTTCCTGTATGTTGCCTGGCTGTGCGCTTGTCTTGTACGTATATACGTACCCTTTTCCCACAAGTTTCTCGTCATCCTGTGCATGGATGGGTGTGATAAGGCTACATGATGTTCTGTTCTGCTCTGCTGTGTCATGCGAATGATCGATGCTAGCTACTATGACTCTATGAGCGAGCTACCCACTTACACAGTGAGTTGAGCTGATAAAACCTTTCATATTGTATTTGTAGTATTGCATTGCATAACGTTATTCAATGGAGAGATTATTTATTTATTTGTGTGTTAAACTGTTAATCAGGCTCGGGAGCACAGATCCAAATGCCCAATTCTCATGTTCTGGCTTTTCAGCCAAAAGACAACAGTATTACAGGCTGAGGCTGAGCATACGATCAATTGTATATGCAAGCAGATGGTTGTAATTTAAGTATATATACCTGCTGTTGGATTCAATAAACTTTGGATTTAATTTGGCGTTTCGCTCATCCGCTCTTCTAGCTGTTGCACTGTGGATATTTTTTATTTTTTAAGTATATATATATATATATCTCCTCTTAATAGGCTAATTGATAACTTAAGCAGCGTGCTGCATGCCAGCGTTATATAAAAAAAAAGCTGATAATATCCTAATACATAACTTAGAAACGCACACAGTAAGACTTTTCTACCCATCTAAGAAACATCGTTAAGAGAAACTTACTCAGACTGTCAGTCATGAAATGATTGCTTAACCACTGAACCAGCAAAAAAAAGTAAAGAACTGTGTCAAAAGCTCAATACTCTGTTTAAATATGTTAACCTTAATAAGCCACTATGTGATAAAGTAGGTCAACTCTCAGAACCAATGTGCACATGAAACATTACTCTATATGACAACACATTGTGACATGATACAATTCTTATTTAAAGGGCTTCTTAGACTGGAGAAAGGAAAGGAATAGAAGACATAGGGATAGTTAAAGCATTTGAAGGATGGAGTACCTTGAAAAAAGTACAGGAAAGGATGAAATATGCAGGGTGTTACAAAGTTGTTGCTGTGTTGTAGTTACTTGTATAGGTCAACTTTAGGTGATGTAAGTGTTAATTGTGTTAATTGTTTGATTTATGCTATATGATTCCACTCTTAAAGTATTTACATTATGCTTTAACTAAGAATCGTGTATCTCCGATTCACTATCTATTTTATGTTCTTCTCTGGAACATTATGTATTTAATTTTGATTAAGTATTGAAATGTATTTTACTTCTGTGTATGTTAAATTTATATTGTGCTGTTTGCTTATTGGTTTGGGTCATTACCAAAGGGTCATCATACCAACTCAACTTCCTGACCAGACTGGCAAACATAGGTTCATAGGTAGGGGATATGGTTTTCTTTAGGTGGAGTATGTATGTCCATCAATTCTGGGTTGGACTTGGACATGGCCTTGTATGTCAGGCAGACAGAGATCACCTCTGAGTAGGCGGTATGCAACCGAGTACAGCTGGAGATTCTTCAGTCGAGCTGCATAAGGCATCTGCTTGAGGCCAGTGATCCTCTTGGTGAGGTACTTCTGTGGTCTTTGCAGTTGTAGGTGTCTTGTTGTAACTAAGGTACATGATCATCCCAAATGGGGCATTGTACTCTATGATGGGTGACATGGGTCTGATGATGAGTGATGTGTAGAGGGGCCCAATGACCTCTTTTGATCTGGATGAAAACCCTTTTGTGATTAGGTGGGCCACATAGAAGGATTTTATAATCATTATCAAAGGAGAAGTTACTATCTACTTGGGTCCCCAGATCCCTTATTACGTTTTCCGTATTTAGGGGGCTACCACCTATGTTGTAGTTTGTGGGTACTTTGTTTTTTTCCAAAGGGGATGACTATGCATTTTTTGGCATTTAGCTTGAGGCCATGGTTTTGACACCAGGTGTCTGTCTCAGTGAGACCCTTTTGAAGGATGTTTGTGTCAGCTGGAGAGTCAATTATAGCCCCTAGTTTGCAGTCGTCTGCGAACTTGGTCAGCCATAATCCTCCTGTGCTTGCCTGTACCTCTGAGAAGTATATGCTGAACAGGAGGGGTCCTAAGACTGAGCCCTGGGGAATGCCACTTGTAACCGGTTTAGAGTCAGACCTATCTCCCAAACTCTTACCATGTGGGTTCTGTGTCTGTGAGCCAGTTGGCAACCTATCTCGTGATGTAGGGGTTTATGTTCAGGCTGGTGAGCTTGTCTATAATACCTGAGTGGGTAATGGTGTCGAAAGTCTTTGTGAGCTCTAGGTAGGCTGTGTGGACCACCCTTCCCTCGTCTATAGCCTTGGTAACTGTCTCAAAGAAGTCCAACAGACAGGAACCAAAGTAAGACAAACTAGTGAAAAACAAAAGGACAGCTTGGAAATACCAAAGCAAATTCTCTCGCAGTTTAATTCTCTTTCAGTTTAATGAAGCGCTTTTCATCTTGCACATGTGGCAAGACTTCATCAGAAAAGAGAATTAAACTGAGAGAGAATTTGCTTTGGTGTTTCCAAGCTGTCTTTTTGTTTTTTGCTAGTTTGTCTCAAAGAAGTCCACCAGGGTTAGGAGGCATGATCTGCCCTTAACAAAGCAAAACTGGGTAGGGTCCAGTGTTTGGAGGTTCCCAATGTCTCTGTTAATGAGATCCATGATGATGCACTCCATAGCTCTGCATACCAAGCTAGTCAGGCTTATAGGGCGATAGTTCCCGGGGTCCGTTGTGACTCCACCTTTTCTGGAGCGGAATAACCATTGCTGTGCACCACTCTGTGGGCATGTAGCCTATGGAGAGTCTGAGTTTAAGCAGTGTGTTTAGGTTAGAGGTTAGTTCATCTTTGAGCTCGTGTAGGACGCAGCCTGGGACACCATCCGGTCCCATTGATGCTGTGTTTTTGGCTTTGGAGAGGGCTATTTTAACCTGAGTGACTGTGATTTCAGGGGCACTACATTCTTCTGGTATAGTTATGGGCCCTTTTGGGGGTGAGAGGGGGGTGAAGTTTGCACTGAACCTGTATGCCAAGATGTTGGCTATATCGGTCGGTTCAGTGTATTTTGTGCCATTCTCTGCACCAACTCTGAGCAGATCTGAGAATTGCCACTTAGATTCTTGACATAGCTAAAGAATGCCTTGTGGTTATCTTTGGAGTCCATGGCAATTTTTCTTTCGAAGCTAGCCTTGGATGATTTCACAAGGGAATGTAGTTTCTTGCTGATACTGATCAGGGATGTCTTCCCCATTTAAGTGCATTTAATGTTATCACAAGAAGTTTAAGGCTACTGAGTCTTGCAACCATTATGCCATGTCAGTTCCCCACCCTAGATTGTTGTAACCACCTTTTCGAGGAGGGTTGTCTTGTGCCAGTCATGCCTAGGTTGAATTTATGAATACTCATTCAATTATCCAGTTCCCATTTGAAAGAAGGTAGTGTATTACACTGCTTTATCTGAAGAGCGAGTCAATTCCAGAGGTTTTGAAAATTCTGAGTAACTAAGCTGGTTTAGATCTGATGTTCTGATATTTTTGGGATTGTTTGATGTGTGAAGGTACAAAAGGTCTTTGACTGCTGGGTCGCCTTACTGTGTGGAAGGCAAGGCATTGATTTCCTCTGAAGAGTCTGTAAGACACTCAAGGGAGACGGTGATTTTAGTCTTTTCTGGTAGCTTAGGGATTTTAAATGTAGAATTCTCTTTGTTGGAAGCCTCTAGGGTGTTTACAGCTCCAGTTATACAAATCTGGTGAGGTACATCCTAACCTCCTCTGATACTGCAAAAGCTGTTCTGAGTTTTGTAAAGTTTTTCTATGTAGAAGTCTGTGAACTTATTTCTAAGGATCAGGATACTGCAGGAGTTCTGCCTTTTGTTGTAAAGCATCTGGTACTACACTTGAGCTCTCAAAACCAGTTTTACATAAAGAAACATCGAATAGCGACTATTGCAGTTTAACTACACTAAAAAGTAAAATCAACTTGGACTCTGTCTCTGTGCTTAGTGGTGTTATTTTACAACTTTTTTGTTGAGTTTACAACACCCAGCCTGGTATTTGTTGCTTGTTCATAGTCGATTTCTACATTCTATTAAAAATATCTTAACATGTAAAAACTTTTCATCATTATATAGATGAATACTTCTGAAGATGCTGATAATACTCCTTCAAAGAAAATAAAAAGGCTTGTGAAATTTAACACTGATTGGATGAAAACATATTTCTGGTTACGAGAAGGATGAGATGGATATGCTATATGCTCGATGTGCAATAATATGTCGTTTTCAATTGGACATGGTGGCGAAAATGACATCAAATGACATATGAAGTCGACTGCGCACACCAACAATATTTCAGCAGCTTCGACGTCCACCAAAATAACATTTTTCATGACAAAAAATTCAAAGGAAGAAGATGATATTATTGCTGCAGAAACAGCTTTTTGTTTTCACACTGTAAAGCATTCCCACAGTTACATTTCCAGTGACTGTGCAGGATTGCTCTTTTCTTGTTTGTTCCCAGATTCAACAATATCAAAAAATATTCTTGTGGTAGAACTAAAGTAACAAAAATTATTACACTTGTGCTTGCACCTGAATCAAAAATAATTATTTTGAAAGAATTGCAAGATGACCAGCCATTTTCTGTGAGTACTGACGCCTCAAATAAAGGCAATATAAAAACCTTCCCATTAATTGTACGGTATTTTCACAAAGAACAGGACATTCAAACAAAATTATTAACCTTCTACTCACTGGAAAGCGAGACATCAGTTAGTATAGCAGATTCTATAACAACGGCTTTAAAAGATAATAATTTAAAAATACAAAATGTAACAGCTTTCTGCGCCGACAATGCTAACGTCAATTTTGGTAAAAAACAAAGTGTCTTTACAGAATTCAAAGACCTTAATTCAAATATAATTAGAATTGAGTGTAATTGTCACATACTACATAATACTGCTAAAAAGCTGCACAAACTTTAACTTTTGATATAGAGTTGATCATTATAAAAATTTATAATGAATTTAGTTCGTCAACAAAAAGAGTCGTACAACTGAAAGAATTATTCGAATTGCTAGAAGTAGAGTGGTCTGAAATGTTATGCCATGTGCTGACTCGATGGCTCACTTTGATGCCCACAATTGAGCGGATAATAAAAAATTTTGAGCCAATACGATTGTACTTTCTGAGTCAAAAATCCAAATCTGAAATTCTTGAATTGTTTTTCAGTGATGAATTGGCATTAGCATACCTGGGGTTTGTTGAAAATGCATGCACTATTATTCAGAATGCGTTAACAAAACTTCAAAGCAATGATGTTTTAATAATTGATGTTTTTGAAATAATGAACGGTGTATTGCAGTCACTCAGTCAAAAAAGATGATGCCTTTTATGGAAGCATTGCTAGAACAATGTTACTACAATGCAGTGACGACACCAAAAAAACCCGTTTAAAAAATGACGCACAGACATCTTTTGACACAGCGATAAAATACCTACAGAAATGGTTTGACTTTGAAAATAACAAATTTCAATGCATTAATGTCTTGTCCTTAAAACCAAATGTAAAAATCGAATTCCCATCAATTTAAGAATTGACAAAATTATTTAATATTACTTGCAATACTGACCTTCTATATGAAGATGTCTGTTTATTAAACAAGTTTGTACTGAGTATGACTGAAGCAAATGAGAAAAAAACAATAGATGAGAAATGGATAATATTTTTTAAAGATCATCCTGCTTGCAATAATTTGTACAAAATCGTGGCCCACATACTCTCAATTCCACATTCCAATGCAATTTGTGAGAGAATATTTAGTCTAATGAGTGCAGCCTGGAGAAAGGAGAGAAACATATTATTGTTAAAGACTGTCGAAGCTGAATTAATGGTCAAACAAAATTTTAATTACACTTGTAAAGACTTTAGAAATTTTTTATCGACTAAAGATGGTGAATATATTTTGAAACAAGCTAAAAGCTGTGAAAAGTACTTGTAATAAAACTGTTGTTATTATATAACTTTGTGGATTTAAATCAAAATATTAATTCAAAGGTGTACTACTGTACTGCTGTTATTGTTGTTATCATTATTATTGTGTGAGTATTCTGTATATGTAGTTATTTGCATATATATGGTTTGATTATACATGTTTATAATTAGAATGTAACTACAATGTTTAGAAGGTATCTAATGAATATGTGACTGTTTATAATGTATAATAACTGTGATTCCTGCAAATGTTCAAAGTGTACTACTGTACTATTGTTATTATTATTGTTACTGTGGTGTGACTATTATGTATATGTAGTTAATTCCATGTATGTGGTTTGATTATACATGTTTATAATTAGAATTTAACTAAAATGTTTAGAAGGTATCTAATCAATATGTGACTGTTTGTAATGTATAATAACTGTGATTCCTGCTTCAGTACTACTGTATTGTACGTACTTATTTGCATATTTGGTTTGATTAATACATCTAATTAAAAAAAGTGATTGTATGCAGTATAAGTCCTTGTCATTCAGTTATGTATGAAAGACCTTTTTTTTTTTTTTTAGTCTTCACTTTGTCCCTACCTGTCCAGTCGGAAGAATTTATTGGGATATACAGAATATCAGGCCCCATCCAGCATTCTATTAATTAAACTCCAGATTGGTTAAGCTCCACCAAATATACTTTGTGTGACTGTATGAAAAAATGAATGACTGATTCTAACAGCTCCTTACTGACCAAGATACTGATGGAATCTGTGTTGCCAAGGATGGCATGGCCATTGCTTCTTCACAAGTCATTGTTAATACAGCAAATCCAGTATCAATTCTCTAAACCTTTTACCGTAGAAGCTCCTGCAGAGCTGCGGCTAGGTTGGGAGCTAAGGAAATGGGAGATTCTAACTTAGGATTTTAGGGGCATGAATGGCACCGTAGAAGAGGTATTGAATGATCCTTGCAAGTCAGTGTTTCTTGGGTAGCCACTTAAGTTGTAACTTTTTTTCTTTTTCTTTCTTCTTTTGCTCCTGAACTCTGGAGATTGAGGAGTGTCAGCTGGTGGATTTCCCAGGGCACTAATTGATCCAGCTACATCTCTGGCTTAGAGGATACATCTTAATTGCTAATAGTAGTTCATTTTATGACCAACTTTTTGGCATAATTTAAGAAGCCAGAAAACTTACTACAAGGAAATGTTGCTTAGAGAAATGGGAAGATGTATTTCTTAAACTGCTGCAAATGGTCTAAATCCAGTAGATCACCCATTTACAAAGATCCTGGATTACTTAATTTACTGATTTGAGTACAAATGGCATATTCTTTCATCAAAGTCTCTGTGCCTCCTATCTCTACATGTGTTCCTTTCCCCAATCCATCATTGAAAGTCTTATTTAGTGGTGTCCTCCATTTAAGACTACCAAAAATGATGATTTCTCCTCCCCTGAGTTTTAACTTTATATTGGGGAAGACAATTTGATTTCCATTTGAACCAGCCATAAGAGTAAACCATCAGTGCCAACATTAAAAAAAGCTATTCTTAGTTGCTAGAACCTTGTGGACCAGGATTTTGAATTTAAAAACTTCAGTGTATAAGCCAGTTTACACAGTCTTTCATAATGAAATGGCATCTCTTAAACAAAATAATACCTCAGAAGCATTTTTCAGTCAGTCTATACTGCTCCTTCTCTTCTAGCCAAATTACCAAAATGAAGGTGAGTCCTTAATTCATGCTAGATGTATGCAGTCAGCTAAAATGCTACATAAGGGGGACCCACAGTTTCAAAAAAAAAATAGCTCAACTTTTTGTCATCTTTAAGAAAGGATAAGAATGACTGGATGTGACCAAATATGTCTTGTCAAAGTGGTTGTCCTGCTGAATTGTTTTTATTTATTGACATTTGATTACTAGGAAAGTCTGACTGAGTAGAAGCCCATTTTCAGCTGAGGCCCAGGGAGAAGATCTCCAAATCGTTGCAAAACATTTTAAGAACAATAATTTTAAAAATTTCAAAAATAAAACTAAAACATCTGCAGTTTAAATAATTATAACAAATTGAACATAATATATACATTGGTAAAAAATTGATACAAGGTAAATGACAATAATTTAATATTTAGAGAAATTTTAGACAGTTTGAAGTGAAACTAAAGGTAAGTTAGTGTAATAAAAATAGGAATTGCAATATAAAGTGAGAGAAAAAGACTTATGGTATATTTAGAGAGAAAATCAGGGAAGGGAATTAGATAGAAGTAAGAAAGTATGTGAAAAGGGGAGAGTAAGGAGATATAAGGAATGCAAAAGTACTTGTTTACATTTAGGGATACAGTTTATCCTAGTTTTGAGCAAGAACAGAGCCAGATTTTAGCTAGGAAGTCTTTCGGAGTGGGTTTGAAAGATGGGAGGGAGGGTGTAGACCTGATGGTTACAGGAAAGGTGTTCCAGGCCTTAGGAACCTTGTACAAGTGCAGACAATGACCAGCAGATTTGTTAGGTTTTTAGACAGACGAGTTTTTGGTCACTGGATTGCAATGACTGATGCAACATATTGTGTAGAATGTTTTTTAGTGATGGACAGACAGATGGATGCTAGATCATTTTATAGGTGGTAAGAAGTTGTATATATGTTAGTTGATGTGGCAGTTCTAACTAATTTAAGCTTTTCAGTGCTACACGGTGGTGGCTTCTGAAAGGGGTATTTGCTGCAAATTTAGAAACTTTGTTATAGCATTGTTCAGGTTTTAATTTTTGTGAAGCCTGGAGGTTAGTAAAGATGGTAGTGCCATAAAGAAGAGCGAGGAGGAGATAAGTAGTGGCAAGTCTACTTTTAGTTGCTTTGGTGAGGAAGTGTTTGGCTCTGTAAAGCATCCCTAGTGTTTGATGAGTTTTTTTTAATACAGTTTTGTGCAGGTAGGTCAAATGTAAGATTATCATCCACTATCACCCATAAAGGTTTGTTATGAGAAGTGACTTCGATGGTTCTATTATCAAGAGAGAGGACTTTAAATTTAGTTTTTTCATGAGAGAGGGATTAGAGGAAAAGATAGTAGTTTGGTCTTTTTTGAGTTGAGCATAAGTTGTGAGTTACAAAGCCATGTTTCAGTGGGTGCTAAAGCTTCCTGAGTCATTTTTTTGGATGTGTACCATGTTGTCAGATCGGCAAATGAGAGTGGAAGCATCTGTCTATTGTATTAGGGCAGCATGTTGTGTGGAAGTATAGACGGTGTTGGTGAAAATGTTAAAGAGGGGGAGACCAAGGACAGAGCCTTGGGGTGTACCGGTGCTGACTGGGAGGTAAGTATAGAGACTGGAGTGCCATTTCACTGACTGATCTCTATTGGACAGGTAGCTTTGAACCACAGAAGGGTGGACTGAGAGACCTAGTGAGGACATTTGAAGTAGAAGTTTGCTGTGACAAATCGTGTCTAATGTTTAAGACATGTCTATAAATAAGGAAGAGACTAGTTTGCCATTTTCTCTAGCTTTATTGACAGCACTTATATAGGTTAGAAGGGCAGTGCTAGTACTATGGCAAGGATGGAAGACATGGTGTATAGGTGATAAGCATTCTTCCTGAAGGAGATAGTCTAGCAATTGTTTTTGAATACATTTTTCAAGTATTTTGGTGAGGGGAGATAAGACTGCTATAGGCTAAAGTTATTAACGTCTGTTGAATTTCTTTCATTGTGCAGAAGGATAATGTGCAGATAATATATGACTTTTTCCAGAGACAGAGAACATGGGATTCCTGGATTGGTCTATTTATAAGGATTGAGACGGGACAGGCAATGCTATTGTCTGCTCTTTTTAGGTACTCGCATGGAAGGTCATCAGCTGAAGAAGAGCATGTTTAAGTTTAAGAGTAGCTTTATATAAGATATGGGCGCAGGTTTGAAGGTGAAGTGGATGTGGTGATATGTGGCTGTTGGGCAGGGTTAGGATTAGATGTTGAAGAATCGATGATTAGAGATGCTATACTATCTATAGAATAAAAGTTGAACTGTATTTCAGTTTCGAGTGGTGAGTTATTGGGAGATGGGTTTAAGTTGAAATTTTGGCCAGCATGTAAGATTTCTTTAATGGATGTCTAACATTTTTAGGGTTATGTTTAGTATTATTCTGAAAGTCATTATAGTATAGTTTTTGTCTTCATTTATTTGCTTTTTGGTACTACTGTGAAGCATTCTGAAGTTTTCAAGATATTGTGGTGTTTTATATTTATGACATTCTTTCCCTGCTTTTTCTCTGTCTTGCATTAGCAGTCTACTCTTTTTGGATAACCAAATTGCATTATTTGTTTTCAGTCTCTACCTTTTAGGAGGTGCAAGGCAATTTAGGATAGTTAGAAAAGTATTGAATTCAATTGCAGCATCGTCTAAGGGGAGGATTTTTAGGAAGTTCTATTTAATAGATGATAGTGTAGTAATGAACATTTCTGAGCTAAACTTGTCAAGGTTACATCTCTTTTATAAATATGCCATTTAACTGGATGCGTGAGATGTCTAGTCGTATATATATTAGAAGATGATCACTGAGAGAGTCTGACATTGTACCTGCAGTGGAGTATTTGTTAGGGTCTAATACTAGGATCCAGTCTAATAGAGAATTTGATGTCCTGCTATAATGTGTGGTGCTATTATTTAGTTGTGTGAAACTATATAAGTTCATGCTATATGTAGGGGAATTAGTTGATGTTCAATCAATTGGCTTTCACAGCACGAAAGAGGACAAAAACTAAGCAGGCGAACGCTCCCAAATGAATTTATTCATGAAATAAATGTGAGCAAAGTACACAACCAACCAGGCTTTCACAGCACCTAGTAATATTTTTTTCTTGTGGAAATGTTATGGATATCCAATGTAGTATATCTTCCAGTATAGCTGTATTGTTATTAGGAGGGATATCAAGGACAGTAATACATATTTGATTATAACTGTTTATTGTGAGAAAAACAATAAGGAGCTGTGCTGAACTGAATTTTGGTGTTGGCTTGCTATCAGGGGAAATGTGATAGGTACTGGGAAATAAATGAATACCATCAACTTTCCTCTTTATATGGTCATTACAGATGATATTATAGTGATGAGGTATAAATTTGGAGTGGTTTATGCTGGGTTTAAGCCACGTTTCAGTTACAGCAAGAACAGCTTATGTTGGGTAATCCAGGCATGTAGTTCAGAAGTTTTATTTCTTATACTTTTAACATTTATTGCAGCAAAAATTAGATCACTAGGGTTGTGGAGTAGCCATTGTTTGGTCACAGAAGTGTGTGGGAGAGAATTATCTTTGTTTTCATTGTGATAGGTGTGGCCAGGATTAGGATGTATATCTCCACCTGGAAGGATTTTAGTATATTGGGGAATTATGCGTGCTTGTTTTTGGAGAGGTTTCTTGCACTTAATTTTATTTTGGTTTGAGTTGAAGTGCAGTTAATCAGTTCATATTTAGCATAAAGGCAAGGGGTAAGATTAAATAGGTTTGGTGCAATGTGTGGAGTGAGTGTAAAGAGGATGTATGGATAGGTGGTTGGGACAGAGATGGAAGAGATGTTCGGATACATTATTGTGCCATGGTAGGATGAAAGATGGCACAGCAGGAGGAGAAGAATAGAAGTTAAGCTGAAGAGTAGTATAATTAAGTACAGGAATTTGTATTTTATAGATGTCAGGTATCAGGGATGTAGCAATGCAGATGGAAACAAGAAGTTGCAGGACAGTAGGAGATTCAGTGATGGTGGACTCTGAAACTGGAAGAGAATAGGTAAGGACAGAAGCATTTTCTATATAAAAAAGAGAGGTATATTGTCCTGGTGTCATCTCTAGAATGTAAGGAATAGAGGGGTATTAAAGGCTATAGTATAATGATGCAGTCAAAATAAAAAGAATGAGGGTTTATTTGGGAAAAGAAAAAGATACAATTTGGAATAGATAGGTGGAATACTTTTTATTGATAGGTACAACAAACCCATACAAAGCACTGTTAGAACTCATCGCACCAGGGCAGTAGCAGCTTTGGAAGTGTTCCTCTACAAGATATTTTAGAAGCTTCCACATGCTTACAGAGTCCTAAAGCTGGAAGCAAATTCTCTCAGTGAGTCATGTTTTGCCATGCCTATGCTGGAAGGGATCTTATAACACTCTGCCTCTCATGAAGGACTGCTTTGGATTCTACCCAGATATTATGATTTACTGCTACAGTGGCCTTACCCAAAGAAGATATTATAACTAAATGTAAGAATACTTAGCAGTAAGATTCATAGGTGAACACTAGACTAACTGACCTGAAGGTCCATTTCAAGCACTGCCAATAACCTGAGGTCTGAACCAAACCCTATATCCCATGTTTATGAGGCAAAGACCTTAACCATTATGCCAATGTAAAGTTTCCTTCCCTGCCTCCTACACCTAAGTTTGGAGATGCTTCCATAGTTCTTGTTAAATTAGTTACTGTGTTTAAATTAGCATTATCACCTTAGTTGCTTTTCAGTTTGCACCATTTGATCTTTGCATACGTCTGCTTGCCACAAGCACACTTCCTTGTCAAGCATACAGGCTCACGAAACTTTAAGAGTTTGCCTGACAATACTGTACTGCTGTTGGAATCTCATGCCATCTTTGCTAGTACCTTCCAAGGTGTGAGGCCAGCACTGCTGTTCCACGGATATAGCTAATACTGAAAAATGACAGGCAGAAAGTAAACAGAAAGTAGATAAATCCAAACAGTGACTTCTTGAAAATCTGCTGTTATGGTAAGTGTACTAAATGATTGTTCTATAGTAGTTAAATAATGTGGCTAGAGGATGTGAGGGTGGGGGTGGGGGAGACACAAGTTGTAGATCAGTATTAAAGAGGTAACTATAGTACAGCAGAAGTGAATATTATGACATCCACTCAGATACTACTGATGTCTCGTCATCCATAGTTACAGCAGTAACGTTGCATGTTTGTATATGTGCAGCAAAAAAAGTATGCAATTACACAACTTAGGTTGAAAGTTGCCAACGTATGCATCTTCTTCAGAGTCAGTCCTCACAGCATCCTATCAGCCAGAATAAAATAAATGCCATGGAGGATTAGACAGATAAAGAGATCCCTAAGAAATGACTCTTCCATAAGAAATAAAGAAAATTGTCACTTTCAGATAAATGCAGAATACCAAGAGAAACAATACCAGTGCAGATTCAGAAATGGAAAGAAACAGATAATAGTGCTAACCAGCTCTGTTGGCATACAGGGACAAAGTCGACTACAACTCAGGCAATTTGTGTTCAGTTAGTTATTTGGGTAGAAGTCTGCTGGAACTGGAGTGGGACCATGGATTTGTTTATCCTAAGGGTGGTCCAAGTTATACCATGTTGTAATACCAGTGGTGGAAGGGAAGTGAATCTTAGAATTACTTTTGGGGTATGCATTTAGCTTAGCAAGCCACTTGCTTAGTAGGCTTCATTTTGGATGCATGGAAGTGTGCACTGTTATGGGCAAGGTGTACTGAACCCTACAGTAATGCAGACTGCACAGTTCCCACTCATGGAACTGGCTTAAGACTATTATAGATAAATCTCTGATGTTTGCCTGTATGATGACTACTGTGGCTGGCTTTTGCCCATTGAGGTCAAATAGGCTGCCTGATGGTCAGAATGAAATAAGTGGAAAATGGTATAGAAAAACAATGAAGAACAGGACTGTTAAAAATACACAAGACATGCTTTGGCTTTGTACCACAGGGGGGTTAATGCTCTTTCTATGATCCAGATAATCCAAACTTGAATAATGACTTGGGAACTGGAAGGTGCCAAGTCAGGAAAAATGGGGGCACTAGAAGGAGCTAAAGTAGGAAAGATTGGGGCATGAAAGGTTCCAAGAAAGGAATGATGGGACACTAGAAGGAGCCAAGGCAGGAAGGATGGGGATGCAGGAAGGAGTGAGGACAGGAATGATGAGGGAACTGAAAGGAGACAAGAGAGAAATGATGGGGGCACTGGAAGGAGATAAAACAGGAATGATGGGGGCTCTGGAAGGATACAAGACAGGAATTATGTGGGCTCTGAAAGGAGGCAATGCAGAAATGGTGGAAATGAGTGATCATTGTTGGCTTACCCCTACCTCAATGGATAAAGGATATATTGCTTAATGCAATACTGCCCCCAACAGGAGTGCTGGGGAAGTGTAGTATTGCAGGGAGCAGCTATAAATTCAGAATAGCTTGCACTGCACATAAACTGGGGTAGGTAGTTTTGAGGCATATGCAGGCATGCAGAAGGAATTTATTGACAATAGCTCTATAAAAGCAAGGTCACTACCTTGTCAGAATGAAGTGGGGGAAAGGGATATATAAATACACTGGAGAACAAGGCTGTTATAAATACACAAGGGATGCCTTGTCCTTGTCCCATAGAGGGATAATGTCCTGTCTATGATCCAGATATTCCAAACTTGATTAGTGACTTGGGCACTGGAAGGAGCCACGGCTGGAGTGATGGAGCACTGGGAGGAGCCAAGACAGGAATGATGGGGGACACTGGAAGGAGCCAAGACAGAAATGATGGGGTCACTAGAAGGAGCCAAGACAGGAATGACGGGGACACTGGAAGGTGACAGACAGGAATAATGGGGCAACTGGAAGGAGACAAGGCTGGAATAATGGGGGCACTGGAAGGAGCTAAGGCAGGAATGATGGGGGACTGGAAGGAGCTAAGACAATAATGGAGGCACTGGAAGAAGCAATGGCAGGAATAATGTGGGTTCTGAAAGTAGTCAAAGTAGGGATGGTGGAAATGAATGATCATTGTTGGCTTACACCCCTTCCCTGAATGGAGAAGGCTGTATTGCTTACTGCAACACTGCCCTCAACAGGAGTGTTGGGGTATTCCAGTATTGTAGGAAACATCTGTAAGTTCAGAATAACTTCCACTGCATGTAAATTGGGGTACGTAGTCTTGAGGTCTATGCAGGCATGTAGAAGGAACTTGTTGACAACAGCTTCTTGAAAGCAAAGTAAGTACCTTGTCAGAATGAAATGAGGGAAAAGGATATAGAAAAAACTGGAGAACAGTGCTGTTGCCTTGTGCCATAGAGGGATAATGCATTGTCTACAATCCAGATAATTCAAGTTGATTATTGACTTGGGCACTGGAAGGAGCCAAGACAGGAAAGATGGGGGCACTGGCAGGAGCCAAGGCTTGAATGATGGGGGCAGTTGGTGGAGTGAAGGCAGGAATTATGGAGGCACTGGAAGGAGACAAGGCTGGGATAATGGGGACACTGGAAGCAGACAAGACTGGAATAATGGGGGCACTGGAAGGAGACAAGACTGGAATAATGGGGGCACTGGAAGGAGACAAGGCAGGAATGATGGAGCATTGGAAGGAGACAAGACTGGAATAATGGGGGCACTGGAAGGAGACAAGACTAGAATAATGGGGGCACTGGAAGGAGACAAGACAGGAATGATGGAGGCATTGGAAGGAGACAAGACAGGGATGGTGGAAATGAGTGGTCATTGTTGGTTTACCCTTCCTGGACAAAGGAATGGAGGATGTATTGCCAATTGCACTATTGTCCCCAATAGGAGTGTTGGGTACTACAATATTGCTGGAAGCAGCTGTAAGTTCAGTGTGGATTACACTGCACATAAGTTAGGGTAGGCAGTCTTAATGTATATGTATAAGTTTAGAAAGAGCCTCTTTACAACAGCATGGTGAAAGCAAGGTCACTACCTGCCATGGGTAAGAGGTTAGGCTATGGTTTACTGCATGATAGACCTTTGCCAGAGATGGTCTGCACCTGTCGCCCCTGGGATTCAGGTTACTGGCTAAGGCTCTTGCCACCCCTATAGTGCCTTTTTTAGGCAAACTTCAAAGGACAAAACCACCACTGTAACAGGTACAAGCATGCAAAATCTGAAGGTAATGCTACTCAATGCTAGAAGTCTAAACCTCAAAATGCACCCTTTCGAGGCACTCCTAAAAATGGAGAACATCGATATCTGTGCAGTAACTGAGACCTGGTTCAAGGCTCCAGAGAGCACCCCTGCAATACCAGGCTACAACTCTTACCACACTTTTCGGCCACCAAACCAGGACCGAAACACTAAAGGTGGAGGAGTGTCAATATTCACCAAGGATATTCACACCACCAGGCTAGTTGGCCAATACAATGTGTCTGAAATTCTCCAAGTGCAACTAACACTAGGTAAGACTGCAATCCAAATTGTAGCTTGCTACAGATCCCCCACCATACCCCAAGATTCTCACTACACCTTTCTAAACATTCTGGAAAATATTAAGATAGAACCAAACACCCTAATACTGGGTGATTTTAACTACCCTGCCATTAACTGGAAAAATTACTCATGTCCCAACACCTTTGCGCAACGGTTCTTGGAATTCATAAATTCCAACGCCCTGGATCAACTAATCCATAGTCCCACCAGAGGCTCCAATATCCTAGACCTGGTCATTACCAACATGGGAAATCAATGCTCCATACCTATGGTCACCCTCTCGTTAGTCAGGTCTGACCATAAGCTAATCACCCTTAACATCCACATCCCACCCCCACCCCCAGTAAAGAAACCACCATAAAAAACTTCTCCAAAGCCAACTTCATGCTACTCAAGTCAGAAGTGACAAACTTCATGACACCCATGCAGACGGGAACTGAAAGTTCAACTGCTGAATCCTACACTAAGGCACTGTACGAGCACATCCACTCATGCATGAATCGTGCCATCCCAAATAGAACCAAAATGCTCTCATCCAAAAAAGGAAGCCAATCTGGTGGTCCCCTGCCATAAACAAACTTTACAACAAAAGGAAGAAACTTTTGCAGAAAAGAGGAAAATCCCAGGATGCAAAAAACTCCCTTACTAGCCTCAGTAAAAAACTGAGATGCCTCATAAAATCCTCCAAAGCTAGTTACGAAAATAAAATTGCCAAAGATTCCAAAGACAACCACAAAGCATTCTATAACTATGTCAAGAATCTAAATGGCAATGCTCAGATCTGCTCTGAGCTAAAACAGAATGGCATTAAATATACTGATCCAAAGGATATTGCCAATATCCTGGCAGATCGATTCAGTGCCAACTTCATCCCCCTCTCACCCCTTAAATGGCCCATCTCAATACCGGAAGATTGCCAAATTCCAGTAATAATGGCCACACAGGTACAAAATGCACTCTCTAAAGCCATGAATACAGCATCCATGGGACCAGATGACATCCCGGGCTGTGTACTACATGAACTACAATATGAACTGGCATCTCACCTAAGTGTCATGTTTAATCATAGCCTCACCTCAGATTTCGTGCCCACTGAGTGGCGCAGAGCTACAGTTATCCCAATCCACAAGGGGCGATCCACCTTGGATCCCGGAAACTACCGTCCCATCAGTCTGACAAGCCTTATCTGCAAGGCCATGGAGCGTGTTATCATGGAACTTATAAACAAAGACATTGGCAACCTTCAAACACTGGACCCCACCCAGTTTCGGTTTGTGAAGGGCCGATCTTGTCTCCTAAACCTGATTGACTTCTTTGAATCAGTCTCCAGAGCCATGGACAAGGGTAAGGTGGTCCACACAGCCTATCTAGACCTTGCCAAGGCCTTTGACACCATCCCCCACTCTGGAATCATAGATAAACTTACTAAGTTGGGCATTAATCCCTATGTCACCCAATGGGTTGCTAAATGGCTTACTGATAGAACCCACACTGTAAAAGTAGCCGACTCCAAATCCAGCTCCAGACAAGTGATAAGTGGAGTACCTCAGGGTTCAGTCCTGGGGCCGTTCTTGTTTGGCATCTACTTCTCTGAAGTACAGGTCAACACTAAGGGACTCTGGCTAACAAAGTTTGCAGATGACTGCAAACTGGGAGCCATTATTGAATCCCCAAATGATGTGGATACTCTACAAAAGGGCCTTACAGAAACAGATGCTTGGTGCCAGAGCCATGGGCTCAAGCTCAATGCCAAGAAATGTATTGTTATCCCCTTTGGGAAAAAACATGTATCCATGAATTACCATATAGGTGGCAGTACACTAAACACATAAAGTGTGATAAGAGACTTAGGGACACAGGTGGACAGTGGTCTCACCTTCGATAACCACATCGCCACAACAGTCAGGAAATCCTTCTATGTGGCACACCTCATCACGAAGGGATTTTCATCCAGAAAAAAGGAGGTCATTGTCCCACTGTACTCATCCCTCATTAGACCCATTATAGAATACAACGCCCCATTTGGTATGTACCTCTCAAGACATCTGCAACAACTGGAAAGGCCTCAGAAATACCTCACTAAAAGAATCACAGGCCTAAAGCAGATGCCCTACGCTGACCGCCTTAAAAAACTCCAGCTATACTCTGTCGCATATCGTCTACTCAGAGCCGATCTCTGCTTAACATACAAGGCCATGTCAAACCCCAGAGCTGTTGGACATGCTACACTTAAAAAAATCCCAATCCCTCAGAGCTACATGCTCCAGGGATCTAAACCTTGTCATCACAATAAACAAAACATGCTGGAGGGATAGGTTCCTGACCCAGAGACTCCCCAGACTCTGGAATAGATTGCCCATACATGTCAAGCAGAGTGCCTCTTTGGACCTCTTCAAGTGGAACCTTGACGATTGGATGGGAGAAAGGAAATTCACCCCAGGGATCACGTCAGTCGCCCTGCTAGACAGGGGTCCAGGAAAGTAAATAATGTGGGAAGAAATAGCCAGGGAATTGTTATGGCTAGGCTTGTATAGGCCCTAGGGCTGATAGCCTAGTACCAACCTATGAACCTATGAACCTATGAACCTGATAGTCCAGTCCCTCATATTCATCTCTATCCTCTCGGGTGAAAAATGACCTGATAGGGGCTCTCATGCTATCCAGTGAACAAATGGACTTTATGTCGCTTTCTGATGATTAAATGGGCCTGACACTCACTGCATCAGAAAAACAAAAGGACCGTGTGAGTACAGAGAAAGTCTGATGACAGAATGAGCCTGACACTTACTGCATTAGAAAAACAAATGGGCCATGTGAGTACAGAGAAAGGAGCTACCCGCAAATTGTGTGGGAAGAGGGAAAATGCATAGATCATGACAGCAGAATTAACAAAATAGTAGGAAAAACAATGCAGACAGGTTTTGTAACTAGAGAACAGTGTCAATATTTCAGGTAGAGCACTAATGTAGTACAAGCGAAACAATTAATTTAAAAACAAACTACTTCACTATCAGCATGATCCAGACTAATTAAGACATAGTAAAAACTTAAAAAAACATGAACTGTCATATATGCCTACTGCAGATATAACAGGTGCTTGTTTTCAGTGGAAGAGCAGGCATTCAGGTTTCCTTTTCATGTTTTCCTATTACAATGATTGTAAACTGTCAGCATCATGAGTATCAAATATAAATCAAATATAACATTGATTGACAAGATAAATCTGTTTAAAATATAGTTAGTATTTTTAAGTCCTAATTATTAATTCTTCATTTTGCTCATTAGAAAGTCAAGTATATGACAGTGTTATGCTTTTCCTGTTCTCAGCTTGTAATTTGCCAGATGGCATCTATCTTTAAGCTCCTCCCACAACACAGATGTCACAGAGGATAAAAATTAATTTACTGTTTTAGACCAGAGAAATGTGCTTGCAAGTGAGGTCATAGTTATGATTCTGTGTAGAACATTCACGTGTCATAATCAGAAAGAATTCTGTTCATTTTATAAGACGTGGTATGAGCATTCTATTAGCACAATAGTGAACAGAAAGAAAACATTTCAGACGCAAAAACCTGAGACAGGTTACTTCTCAAAAACAGTACAAATACTAAAGGTAAGAATATGAGTGCACAGGAAAAACAAAAGTTTTATGTTTTCTCATGAAGAAGGGTTGAAAATATGTTTATGGTATGTAGCAGAAGTACTGAAAACCACCCAAGTTATACGCCTGTGTTTTGTTTGTTGAAGGTAACCTTAAAATATTTCAATTTTTAATATTTCCCTGTAAACTTATCATGTAGGCATTCATTTTAACTACCTCATTAATCTGATGTCTGTCATTATTATATCCAGGGCATTTTTTTAGCTCAAGGTATATGCTGCAGAATCACCCCTGAAGCAAGATGCACACATACACTGTATTTATTTATTTCATAAAATAGAATTGTAAAAAGTATATGCAGACAACTGGAGGAAGCAAAACTGAACAATGTCTGCATTTAATAAGGCAAAGATAAACTAATTTTTTTAAGTATATTTATTAAAGTTTCAGTTTAAAAGCAAAATGATTCAATAACAATTAACTAGACAAATGGCAGAGAACAAAGAAAAAGCTATAAGAAGTATAACTATATACACTATTTATGAGGCCCAACATACATTACAAGAGATATATAGCAAACAATCTGTGAGCAGCCATAATTGTCTAAGATGTGTTGCCATTGTTTCAGGAGTATTCAAAAAGAGCCACTATATTTAAAAGAATATACAGTGCAACCTAAATGTTGGTGTAGAAGATTATCTGTTTAATTTGGGAAAGGAATAATAGTTTGCTTCCACAGTTTAGCCTCTAGATGTTTGACCACACTATCCAAAACTCATGAAATGGCAGGATGCTGTCTGTTGAGGTTTTACTCGAAAAATCCAAAATTTCAAATTTAAATGAAAAGGGAGATTGAATATTCTCAGCACCTTCCACTTTGCCCAACAAATAGTTCCATTGCATTCTAATCTTGGTACATCTCAGACCATATGGAATGTATCTGCCCCTTCCTGTCCACACTGCCAACATTTACTCTCTCTCCTCATACCCATTCTCAGCTATCTACATGGTGTATAATACCAATGAAATATGAGACAAGGTTACATATCATGATACTTGGGCTGCATTTCCAGTGTTTTAAGGCCTTCACATACCTATTCCCAGTGTAGATCAGTAAGGTCCATCCATTCTGTATTTTTCCACTTCTCACAAATCAACTTTCTCTAAAAGTCCCTATAAATGTTTCCAGTTCTACTTGTTTTAAGTCAGCCCCACTTACCCCGAGGCAGGGTCTTCCTTGATTCCTCTGAGGAGGAAATCTTTCTATTTTTATTTTTTATTTATTTTATTTTATTTTATCTTTTATTTAACATTTGTTGACCGGGAAAGTCTGACTACGTTCCACAGATCCTGTTTTCAGCGGAGGCCCGGGGAGATATGCTCCAAAAGCATGTCTTTAGAATGTGGGAGGAAACTGGAGTACCCATAGGAAACCCACGCGAATGCAGGGAGAACATGCAAACTCCACACAGAAGGCACCCCAGCTGAGAATCAAACCGGAGAACTTCTTGCTGTGAGGTGACAGCGTTAACCACTGCACCACTGCACCACTTTCTAGTCCATATTCGGCTTATCTACCAATACACAAACCATTTGCTTATCTCTAACTGAAACTGTTTATTAAAATCTGATATACTCTTCAATATAGAGTCATGCAAAATCTGGTTCCATTCTAAAATCCCCCTAGAAATCTAGTGAAGACTTGCCACCTTAGTAACTAAGACCCATTGTATCACAGTGATGCCAGATCTGATCAGTAAGGTGTCTTCCCCATCCAAACCCACTGATCTTTATATAGTCCCAATATACCCTAATAACCCAATCTTGTGGTATGCCAAAAGGGTAATCACTATTAATGATGGCTCCAGATACAGACTCACCCATTTCACCCCCTAACTTTCTTAATAGTACAGTTGATTAAGAGGTTAGAACGTATATGGACAAATGAGGAACATCTATCCCTATATAAAAGCTGGGAATTTAAGCAACAGAGTTAAATATTGTATGTCCCTTCACTCCAAGAACTGCAGAGTCAATTCACGATTGTATTTCCCCAAAAACAGAATGACTTGCTGAGACTGGCAAGTTTCTAAACAAATATAGGATATGAAGTAAGACCATCATTTGTACTGCCCTTGTTTTACCCAAGATTGATTGAAACTTTTTTAACTTTGGGAGGAGCTGAAAAACCTTACCCTCAGCTCAGTGAAATTAGTCATTACTGTATTCTTAAAGGATGGTCTGACTATTAGACCTAAGTATTTCTCTTACTCCTCAGGATACAGAGATTGTCGTTTAAGCAACTAGTACTTCTGCATGCAATTCTAGCTGACTTAGAAAGATTACACTATAACCCAGCAGTGGAGAAAAAGGCAATCTTCTCCTTCATTAAAGGTCGTTTTGGCAAACTGACTTTGGTTTCTCTGCATTTGCAGGACTCTCCTTTGACGGATTGACATGCTCTTGATCTAATAAATTAATCTCATGCATGGGAGCTGAATGTACTCTATATTTTCAGCTCTGCAGGATAAGCATGAAGTTAATTCTGCTTCCTTGAAGTGTCAGATCTCTTGAAAAAGTTGCCTTAGGGTACCACTTATGCCATATGTCTACACAATCATCACGAGACATCCAAGTTACTGAATGACATTGTTTATGATATTCTGACCTCCGGTACAATCTATCAGTTTGATCATTCAAGACTAAGTTAAATTCTATTTATTTATTTTTACATTCGTTAACTGGGAAAGTCTGACTTGGAACAAGTCAATTTTCAGAGGAGGCCCGGGGAGAAATGCTCCAGACACATGTCTTTGTAACATGGGAGGAAACTGGAACACCCGGAGTAAATCTACACGAATGCAGGGAGGACATGCAGACTCCACATAGAAGGCACCCCAGCCGAGAATCGAACCGGAGAACCTCTTGCTGTGAGGCGACAACGCTACTGCTGCACCACTGCGCCGTCAGTACACACACACACACACACACACACACACACACACACACACACACACACACACACACACACACACACACACACACACACACACACACACACACACACACACACACACACACACACACACACACACACACACACACACACACACACACACACACACACACACACACACACACACACTCTCCAAAACTTAAACATGTTCACTTACATGTAATGTCCAAGTGTGTAGTCTAAACAAGTATACACACACACACACACACACACACACACACACACACACACACACACACACACACACACACACACACACACACACACACACACACACTCTCTCCAAAACTTAAACATGTTCACTTACATGTAATGTCCAAGTGTGTAGTCTAAACAAGTCCCATTAATTCTTCGAGCAGGTATCTCCTACAAAGCTGAATGCTTCTCCAGATGACTTGCACAGACTCTGCAGAACAGCTCTTGTCCAACCTTCCATTTATGGAAATATCACCAAAATACTAAATGAGGATAAACCACTGCCTCATGCCAAGTTTTGAAAATCCCTTCAGCGAAGGATTTCCCATTTGTGTTTGGGGAATAAAGATTTCCTATGGCCCATTCCTCATTATTAACTGTGCCAACCCAAATAAACTGCCTCCCTCTTCTGCTCATCATAATCTGAGATGCAACTATTTGTGAAGAGTTATGAAACATCACGAGAACTCCCCTCCCCCCTTCCTACTTTTGGCATACAATCAGCACCATATACTGCTTCTCAAACTATCATTTTGGTCTCATGGAAACATACAATATGTGCTTTCTCCCTTCTGACTCACTAGTGCATTCTAGAGCTATAGATTGGGTGGAAACTGCCCCCCACACACATTTCATGAAAAACATTTAATGTTGTCACATGGCTGTCTAACAAACAGGGATGGATTTGAGTCATCATCCTTATGGCTCAGACTCTGTTAAACTAAGCCCCAACCCACTATTGTTGATGTCCAGGAGCATTCTCCAAGCTGGAGTCACTAGAAATTCTTTGGTACAAAATGTATCAATACCTGGTGTGAAAGCTTCTTGCTACTATTTGAAGCAAAGATAGTCTTTTACCAGTAAGAAAATAAAGATTCTCCCCTCATTTCTCTGGCTATAATCAAAAATTATACCTGAAACAAAACCTATCCTTCTATTAAAAGGTCTCTCCATCTACCCTTAAGTTTGCAGAAAGAAAAAAAAATGTTGTACTTGGTAACTGACAACAAAACAGTGTTTTGATGACATTACATGGTAAGCCTCATTCTAGGTATTAAACAGCACTAATATTTGTACATCTAACAGCCTAAAATTGTTTTCTGCATTAAAAAAACAGAACAGCACAAATATCAAAACTTATTTATTTGTCTTTGTTGACTGGGAAAGTCTGACTAGGTAAAACAAATTTTCAGAGGAGGTCCAGGGAAAAAAAGCTCCATATTAAGTTTAAGTTACACATGATGAACATTTATAATTGCATGATAAAACATCTGTACATGAGCTTATTTACATGATTTTAAAATATTTCTTATACAAACATAGCATTTAACACAAAAAAGGGAGAAATTAACATATATTGGCTAATTACTAACAGAAAAATAAAATACAGTAATAGTTAATGTATTTGTAGCATGATGGCCGCTGAGAAAAGATCAGACAGGTGTTTTTGAAGTTACTAATAATTTAGAGACACACAAGTAAAAATGTAGCTTAAAACTGATGAAAAGAGAGATATGAAGGGAGAAATTATGCAAATGAGCAAGAGGATAAATGAACAGAGAAGGAATTATAGTTAGTGGTGGGGTGTGAGCAAAGGAGAG
>NC_056730.1:947256841-947311841 GCF_019279795.1 Protopterus annectens
GATAAGGTACCAAAGATCGGAAAGCAAAGTGGCTGTAAGAGTTGGAGAAAAGTAACCTGAATATAGCTAGGAGGTGAGAGGGAAGAACACAGCCATCTTTGTCTTAGGTGCTTTTTAAGCAAAGTTTTGAAATGGATTAAGTTTTCTATCTCTTTTATCTGTATGAGGATTTCATTCCAGAGTTCTGACACATAATGGGAGTAAATAGTGTCTCCAGCAGTCTTTAATGTCTTATTGATACATGGAGAGTACAACAGGTAGAGGGCAATGATTAGTTTTGAGTATGTCGACTGGTTTGGGAGTTTGAGTCAGTTTAATTGTTTTAATGCAAGGCAGTGGTGTACCATGCTGACAATTGCATAAATAACTGAAACCAGGAGAGGGAGGGGTAAGTGACAACTGGTGTTGCAAGTTCAGAGAGAAGCTTTTGGTGTCACACTGTATCAAATGCTTTAGAAATGTCAAGGCAAAGTAAAGAAACAATGTTGCCCTCATTTCTGTATTGGCTTACTATGTTGGTGAAGTTATGGAGGACAGTAGCAGTTCTCTGATTGGGCTTGAAATCATGCTGGGTATTGGAGAGAAGGTTGTGTTTTGTTATGTTTCATAAGCTGGGAGTGAATACATTTCTCTAGGATTTTTGGAAGGGGTGATAGAATAGCAATAGGCCTATAGTTGGTTAACTCTATTGAAGTACCTCCTAGTGAAGGGGTGTAATAAGAGATTTTTTTTTCCAGATGGATGGGACGTAGTTTTCAATTACTGATTGGTTGATCAGAATGGAGAAAGGGAAGGCTACTGCTTCTGAACCTATTTGAGGAACTCAGTGGGAGGTTATCAGTATCTCAGGTCATTGCTTTTAATTTGGCTAGTAATTTTTTATGGTTGATGTAGGGACAAGATGAAAACTAAATGATGGTGTGTTGCTTTTGAGAATAGATAGAAGATGGAGTGGCGAAGTGAGGTGGTCACTGATTAGTGACAGACTTGGCTGGATAAACTGAGTGTTGATCTGAGTGGTAATCGACTCTTAGTTGTTTGAAAAAGAAGGACAGGTTGTTAGGGTATGGCCAGAGTGCAAGAGTTTATTTAGAGAGGACCAAAAAGGCTTGAGGTGGTTTTTGGTTCTTTTGTTGGAGATTACTGTAGTACTTTTTCTTGTCAGATTTAACAAGGATCTTGGTATGGTTTCTGAGATATATAAACGTGTGGTAGGCATTTGTTTTATACCATTCTTTTCATACTTTGTCTCTTTACAGCAAGAGCTGTTTGGTCTCTTTCATCAGCCATAGTGCTGTTAGATTTTACTCTTATGCTATTACTAAAGTGTAAGTGGTGGGAGGAATTGCTTCATCTAGGGGCAATACTATAAATACATTTCAGTGGCAGTGGTGTTTTGTCAAATTTTGTTAAATTGCATACTTTTTTATAGATTATTTGTCTCAGTGAACCATGTCGTTGTCTTATAACATAGGTTGGGAGGTGGTCACTTAGAGCATCAGGTACGCTACAAGAGGAGTTTATATTATGGGTTTTGTTTGTCAATATTTAGTCCAGTGTGGACTGCCTGTCAGTGCTTTTGTTGATTCTGGTGGTAGAGCTTATTAGTTGGGTGAAGGCAAATAGGTGAATAGAGTCCTAGGAGTTTCTGCAATTTATGGACTGCCAGTCTATATTTAGGTAACCTAAGATGAAGGTTTCCTGGGGGAAGTTGACAGATACCCAGTGAAGAATATTTTTGGCTGTGGTAATGTTGTTGCCTGAGAGTATGTATACTGCTGAGATACATATATATTTCTTTTGGCTGATTTTGAGGTATGCAATCAGAAGTTCAGCATTATTCAATTTTAATATATTTAGACCGGTTGGAGTTCTTTTTAAGTTGTTTTTTATAAATAATAGCAATACCACCTGCTATTTTAAGTTTTCTGTCCATTCTGAGTATGTTGAAGCCTGAGGGAATAATTTCATTGTCAGCCATTTTTGTTTTAACCAAGTTTCAATGATGATCAGAATATCTGGTGAGTAAAAATTTAGACGTGCATGGATATCATGAATTTTGTTGCAGATACTTCTGAAGTTAATGTTGAAAAGAATGAGGTAAGATTCATTTCCTGATGGAAAATTGTATTAGGGCATTGGAAAATAATGGGTTAGCCATGGTGGGTAGTTGATGTGTGGGTTTGGGATTTCGGCAAATATCTCCGCTAGGCTTCAGGATGGAGGTGGGATGAGTAGAGGTATGGAACCATTTGTATTTGTAATTGACTTTCAGTACTGCTGATAAAGTGCTAGTCTTAACTTTATTGTATTTATAAGAGAAAAGATCTAAGCATGTATGTTGGTACAGAGAAAGAGAGATAGACAGGGAGAGAAAGACAGTTTTGAGAATTAATGTATGTGTGTTTGTGATGGAGTTGGGATATGATGATGGAATATTATGGTAGTTAATGAGGTGAGCTAGTTTAGTGAATGTACAAAACAGTAGCAACTGACTTACTGTCATTGTGAGTTGAGATGGTGAGAGTTTAGATGGTGGGTAGAAGAATGTGGAAGTTTGGTAAGATGGTGGCTGTGTGGTATATTAATGGATGGAGTTTTATGAGAAATGGAGAGAAAGAGGTGCGATAAAGAGTGGGGAGATGTTTGCAGGGTGGTATATGGATAGGTTATGTGTAGAAAGCTGTATGGTATGAGTTTGGAGGCAGGCGGAGGGTTAGAAGTGAATAGTTTATAGATGAGGGCGGAGACAAAACACATGTATTGATGACAAGGATAGTAGTCCAAAGTAGTAGCTATAAGTCATTATATGAGTGTCTAAAAAAACTGCTTTTGTGATACTGGTACATACGTGTGTGTGTGTGTGTGTGTGTGTGTGTGTGTGTGTGTGTGTGTGTGTGTGTTGATATATATTATAATTTACACGTGTGTGTGTGTGTGTGTGTGTGTGTGTGTGTGTGTGTGTGTGTGTGTGTGTGTATGTGTGTGTGTGTGAGTGTGTGTGAACAGATGGATAATGTTGGTATGTATTGACATATGCATATATATATATATATATATATATATATATATATATATATATATATATTTTTTTTTTTTATATAGATATTTATTACACACACACACACACACATACACACAAACACACACACACACACACACACACACACACACACACACACACACACACACACACACACACACACACACACACACACACATATGAATATGCATAGGTTTGTAGGTAGGTACTAGGCTATCATCCCTGGGGTCTATATAAGCCTAGAAAAAAAGTTCTCTGGCTTTCGCCACCCAAGAAAGTTATTTTCCTGTGCCCCTGTCTAGCAGAGCCACAGAAGTGATCCCCAGAGTGAATTTCCTATTTCCCATCCAATTGTCAATATTTTTCTTAAAGAGGGCTAATGAGGAGCTTTGCTTGACATGAATGGGTAGTCTGTTCCAGAGCATGGGAAGTCTCTGGGACAAAATCTATCCTTCCAGCATGTTCTGTTTATTGTGGTGACAAGGTTTAGGTCCCTGGAGTGTATGGCTCAGAGGGATTGGAGTTTCATTAAGTGTGGCATGTCCAACGGCTCTGGGTTTGACATGGCTTTGTATGTTAGGCAGAGGTCGCCTCTGAGTAGGCGATAAGCGATAGAGTACAGCTGGAGTTTTTTGAGAGGGTCTGCATATGGCATCTGTTTGAGGCTGGTAATCCTCTTAGTGAGGTATTTCTCTGGCCTTTTTAGTTGTTGTAGATGTCTTGCGAGGTACATGCCAAATGGGGCATTGTACTCTATAATGGGTCTGATGTGGGATGCAGAATGAGTAGAGAGGAACAATGGCCTCTTTTTTTCTGGAGGTGAACCCTTTTGTGATGAGGTGTGCCACGTAGAAGGATTTTCTGACTATTGTGGTGATGTGATTATCAAAGTAGAGACTACTGTCCACCTGTGTCCCAAGGTCTCTTATCACACTTTCAGTGTTTAGTAGGCTACTGCCCATGTGGAAGTTCATGGGTACAGTGTTTTTCCCAAAGGGGATGACAATGCACTTCTTGGCATTGAGCTTGAGGAAATGACTTTGACACCAAGCATCAGTCTCAGTAAGGCCACTTTGTAGAATGTCCACATCATTATGCAATTCTATGATGGTACCTAGTTTGCAGTCGTCTGTGAACTTTGTTAGCCAAAGACCTGCTGTATTAGCCTGGACTACATGATCCAAGAGCTCTTCGTAGTCTCGTTTCATGTAGTCCAAGGAGGTACATCTCAGGTCATTCACACCAACATGGACAATGACAGAGCCATATTTGTACTTGTTGTGGAGTGACCTGAGTGCTTGCATTATGTGGCAGATCCTGGCACCCGACAGGTAGCTGACAGTAACTTTCTCCTTGTTTAGCCTGGTGAGTGGGACATTGGTTTGTCTGACTATAATGTCATCTGTGATTAGTGTGTTGGGTACGTTGTTTTGCCTTATGGGCTAAGGATGAGTGGCACACTGATTTTGTGGACTATGTGTCATTTGGGTAGTGTTGGTGGGTGGTTGCTTGCGTTTCAGCTTTGGAGGTCTCTGTTGTTTGGGCAGATTTTTATTGAGAGCCTCCGCAAATGTAGGTGTGTGTTTTGTGTTACTATGTGTGGGTTTAGGTGGTGTAGGTTTTGATGTACTATATGTTGAGTGTGGTGGGGTGCAGGTGTTTACCTTCTCCTATTGACTGTCTAGTACAGTCTTGGCTGGAGAGAGCTTGGCTTCCAGTTTGGCTATATAAGTGTATCTCACACAGGTTGTAATGTTGGGTGGTAGGAGGAGTGGGTTTTCAGTGTACATGAGGCAAATGCTACATTGCCCCAAGATGCCTAGATTCATCAGGTGGACAGGGAAAAATACCGGGAGCTGACCCTTAGACATGCCTGGATAGGTGCTTATTAATTTAAGTACTAAAAACTGTTTTCCTCCTAACATGTGAGGAAAGTTGAGTGCTGCAGTAATTTGTAGATTATTTAGTGCTTGCAACGAGTTTGAACAAATGCTATTCACAAGGAAACAGTTTTGAGTGCTAAAACTAGAAAACTGGCTAGTTCTAAGGGAAAATTAGAAAAGCAGACTTTCTGGCACTGGAAATAATTTAATCCTTGTTAAATGGCGCTGTGCGATGTGAAAACCTCGCAAACATGGGATTTTAAACAGAAAGATGAAAGGGATAGAAATAGCCCAAAATGGTCAATGAAACTGCAGATTTTGAGCAGAAACCACTCCTTCAGCCACAAATAGGCTGCTCAAAGCTCACCACTCTCACTGATGAACAGAAAAGCTTCCTTCTATCTTAGTAAGGTCTGGGCAACACAGAAACTATAAAACAGCCCATAATTCAGCAAAATCTGGAAACCAGACTCTACAGGTTATAGAAAAGCAGGAAACAAGTAGAGAAATAGGAGTTTTTTTTTTCAAAAATGAAAATGGATACAGTAAAACAAGCATTTTTAAAGCAGAAAAATGGCTATTGCACTGGAGTGTGTAGCCCTCAACAGTTCACCAGTTGAAAAACACTTCAAAATGATCAGTTAAAGTGAAAACAGTATAGGCATTCAAAAAACAGTTCAAATAATTGCAAAGTTAATAAAAAATGCTCAGAATAGTGTAGCTAGTGAAAATAAGCTTACAAAGCAAAACAGAGGTACTTAATTCACTCAAAGTCTCCCTTTTCTTTCTCCCTGCTGCTGTAGAGCTCTTTAGGACACCCAGGGAGGATCTTGTTGAGGTAATACAAGTGCAAAACTGAGCAAACACAGTTTTTTAAACAGAAAGATGAAAGGGATAGAAGTAGCCCAAAATGGCCAATAAAACTACAGATTCTGAGCTGAAACCACTTCTCCAGTGACAGATAGGCTGCTCAAAGCTCACCACTCTAACTGATGAGCAGAGAAGCTTCCTTCTATCTTAGTAAGATCTAAGCAACAGAGAAACTTCAAAACAGCCCAGAATTCAGCAAAATCTGAAAACTGGACTCTACTGGTTACAGAAAGGTGGGAAATGTGCAGAGAGATAGGATTTTTTTTTTCAAAAATTAAAACAGATATGGTAAAACAAACATTTTTAAAGCAGAAAAATGGCTATCACACTTGTGTGTAGCCCTCAACAGTTAAACAGTTAAAAACATTTAAAAATGGTCAGTGAAAGTGCAAACAGTATCAGAATTCAAAAAGCAGTTAAAATAAGTTGCAAAGTTAATAAAAAGTGCTCAGAATAGTGTGGCTAGTGAAAATAAGTAATAAAAAGCAAAACAGAGGTACTTAATCCACTCAAAGTCTTCCTTTTCTCTCTATGCTGCTGTATTCCTCTGCAGGACAGCCAGGCAGGATCTTGCTGAGGTAATACAAGGGCAAAAACTGCTCAAACATGAGTTTTTAAACAGAAAGATGAAAGGGATAGAAATAGCCCAAAATGGCCAATAAAACTACAGATTCTGAGCTGAAACCACTCCTTCAGTGACAGGCTGCTCAAAGCTCACCACTCCCACTGATGAACAGAGAAGCTTCCTTCCATCTTAGTAAGGTCTGTTCAACACAGAAACTACAAAACAGCCCAGAATTCAACAAAATCTGACAACCGGACCCTACTGTTTATAGAAAGGCGGGAAACGAATAGAGAGATAGGATTTTTTTTTTTTTTCAAAAATTAAAACAGATTCAGTAAAACAAACACTTTTAAAGCAGAAAAATGGCTATCACACTAGAGTGTGTAGCCCTCAACAGTTCAACAGTTAAAAACACTTAAAAATGATCAGTTAAAGTGCAAACAGTATCAGAATTCAAAAAGCAGTTCAAATAAGTTGCAAGGTTAATAAAAATGCTCGGAAAAGTGTGGCTAGGGAAAATAAGCAATAAAAAGCAAATCAGAGGTACTTAAACCACTCCCTTTTCTCTCTATGCTGCTGTAGAACTCTGCAGGACAGCCAGGCAGGATATTGCTGAAGTAATACAAGGGCGAAAACCCTGAAAACATGGACTTTTAAACAGAAAGATGAAAGGGATACAAATATCCCAAAATGGCCAATAAAATATATATTCTGAGTTGAAACTATTCCTCCAGTGACAGATAGGCTGCTCAAAGCTCACCATTCTCACTGATGAACAAAGAAGCTTCCTTCTATCTTAGTAAGGTCTGGGCAACACAGAAACTACAAAACATCCTAGAATTTAGCAAAAACCTGAAAACCGGACTCTACTGGTTATAGAAAGGTGGGAAACCAGTAGAGAGATAGTATTTTTTGTTGTTTTTCTTTTCAACAATTAAAACAGGTACAGTAAAACATATACAGTATTCAACTTTGAACAGTTAAAAAGTGCCAAAAATATACTTATCAACTGGGAAAAACACTCAGTCGGAACAGAAGGAATTTTTTTTTTGTTAGTAAAGTTCATGGGAGGAAGGAGGAGCAGAAGATAATTCAAGGTTAAGAACCTAAGTGAGTTGGCCTTCTCAAATGTTCTCTCTGTATTAGGTAGAATGAACATTAGACTAGGAGGAGTGTCCCAGATCAAATTTACAGTACGAGCAGGCAACTGCAAAGCCACCAACTACAACAAACACCACATGAATAGGGTGCATGGGAGGGAGAAATTCAATTTCAGTACAGCTCAGAAACAAAAAAAAAACAATGCCAGCAAATATATAAAATAATTCAGTTTGCAAATATAAAAAAAAATTCAGTCAGGCATAAATTAAGACAATGCAGAACTCTGAAAAGAAGTGCCATAAAATGTACTTATCAACAATATATTTCCAGATTGTTTGAGAGCACTCTTCAGTCAGAACACAAAGAGTTTCTAACAGTGTATGCAGGAATTTACAAATAGGGACTATTTTTAAATCAGCAAGCCTTGAAACAATTTGATAACAAAAAAGCTGTTAGATCAGTTTTATAAACTTTAACACCACCACAAGGATGGGGGGTGGACCAGTGTCAGTACAAACCAGAAACAAAAACCAATGCCAGAAAATATATAAAATAATTCAGTCAGCAAATATATAAAATAATTCAGTCAGGCAAAAATTAAGACAATGCAGAACTTTGAAAAGAAGTGCCAAGAAATACACACACACACACACACACACACACACACACACACACACACACATACACACACACATAAATATACATATGTGTTTGAGAATGGATGCAGAAATGTGTTGGTAAGCTTGAGTGAGTATGGAAAAATGTGAGTTGAGAATATCTGTGAAGAAAGTTTTATGTCTGTGAAATGGGCTGCTCCAGGAAGTGACAGAGGATAGAAACTGGAAGAGGGTTTTTAAAGTATATCTCTTTAAGGAGTGGGTAATATGTACTAAATTGTGGGAGGAGTCAAGAGGGAATAAATGTATGGGTTCAGGGGTGGCTGGGGAACTGGAAATGGGAGAGGAGCAAAGCGGTCAGCATCGGGCAGCGCTGCTTAATTGGGTTTAAACCATTCTCGGCTCCACAAAGTCTGCTCTTCACTTTTTCCCTTAGAACTGATCTAGTTCTCATAATAAACACCCTATTCCCACTCTAAAGCCTGGCACTTGCTCACTAAAGCAATTATATAAGTCCACTAAAAAATTAAAAGCACTACACCCTCACAAACTCCCCTTGAGTACTTTGTTCCCCATTGGCCCTTTTTTTCAATTATAAAGGAATTCCCAATACTATTCTAGCATGTCCAAAGGTCAGTTGTCAATCTCCTCTCCGGTCCAGCTGGTGAATCTGGGAATCTTGAGGCAATGTTACAACTGCTTCATGTACAAAGACAACCCTCTCCTCCTCCCAACAAATTCCAACACATGTGAGAGATGCAACCATATAGCCAAACTGGAGGCTAAGCTCTCTCAACTCAGTACTGGCGTAACCAGTCAGGAGGAGAAGGAAACCACATTCACTACAATTCCAGTCTCACATAGACCTACCACGACAGCAAACCAAACACATAAACACACAAAAACATACTCGGAGGCTCAAAATAAAAATCTGCCTAAGCAGCAGAGACCTCCAAAGCAGACACCCAAGCAACCGCTACCCCAAAACAAAACACGTGCAACACATAGCTTTCAAAGACAGTGTGCCAAACAGTCACAGCCCTTAAGGCTAAACAACACACCTGATACACTTGTAATAAATGACTCTATCATCAGGCACACTGACGTCCCGCTCACCAGGCTGAACAAGGAGAAGGTCACGGTGAGCTGCCTGTCGGGCGCTAGGATCTGCCACATGACACAAGCACTCAGGTCACTCCAAGGCAAGTACAAATATGACTCAGTCATTGTCCATCTGGTGTGAATGACCTGAGATGTACCTCCCTGGACTACATGAAAAGAGACATAGAGGAGCTCTCTGAGCATGTAGCCCAGGCCGGTATGACCCTGACCTTGGGTAGCATCTTACCCTCACCAAGAATGATGCCACAATATGAAGACAAGATGATCAATTTCAACAATTGGCTTAAGTATTGGTGTCATTCAAAGAGGATTTAATGCCTGTCTGCCTGGGATGACATGCTCGACAAGCCACGATGCTTCGCTAGGGACGGCTTGCACCTGTCACCCCTGGGCTTTTGGATATTGGCAAAGGCTCTTGCCACCCCATAGTGCCTTTTTTAGGCAAGGCTCAAAAGACAAACCCACCTCCATAGGTATCACAAGGGATAAGAAACTAAGAGTAATGCTACTCAACGCCAAAAGTCTAAACCTCAAGATGCATGCACTCAAAACTCTCCTTAGCATGGAGAACATCAATATCTGTGCAGTAACAGAAACCTGGTTCAAGGCTCCCGAGAGCACCCCAGCACTACCAGGTTATACCTCATACCATGTTTTTCGGCCCCAAAACTTGGACCGAACCAGAAAAGGAGGGGGAGTATCAATATTCGTCAAAGATACCCACACCTCCAGGTTGGTGGCACAGCACGAAGCATCAGAGACTATCCATGTGCAACTAACAGTGGGTAAAACTGCCTTCCAGTTTATAGCCTGCTACAGACCACCCTCCCAAACCCAGGAACCCCACTCGGCCTTCCTGAGAACACTGGAAAATATGAAGGTCTCTCCAAACACCATTATATTGGGTGACTTCAACTACCCTAACATAGACTGGGAGCATTACTCTAGCTCCAGCACCCTAGCCCGAAGGTTCCTAGAATTTATAAACTCAAATGCTATGGAACAACTTGTTGCCACTCCCACAAGAGGGTAAAACATACTGGACCTGATCATCACCAACATGGGGACTCTGTGCTCCAGACCAGAAGTGTATCCCTTACTGGTAAGATCAGACCATAAACTAATCTCACTAGATATTCACATCCCGACCCCAGCCCCTGCCCAGAAAACCACAGTGAAAAGCTTCTCTAAAGCAAATTTCACACTCCTCAAAACCGAGGTGGAATCCTTCAAAGCCCCTGGGCCTGTGGAAAATACGGCCCAGACCGCAGAATCCTTTATAAGCGCATTCTATGAACACCTTCAAGAATGCATGGATCATGCAATCCCAAATAAAACCAAGACCCAATCCTCCAAAGTTAGGCGTCCTGTCTGGTGGACCCCAGCCATAAACAAACTATACAATAGAAGGAGGAAGCTACTACATGATAGAGCAAAATCCCAAAAAGGGAAGGCATCTCTGATCAGTATTAGCAAAAAACTACGGGCACTCATAAAATCGTCTAAGGCCAGCTTCGAGAGAAAAATTGCACAGGACACTAAGGATAATCACAAGGCTTTCTTTAGTTATGTTAGGAACCTGGGTGGGAATTCCCAGATATGCTCAGAATTAGTTCAAAATGACAAAAAATACACCAAACCCACAGACATTGCCAACATCCTAGCTGACAGGGTCAGCGCAAACTTCTCCCCCCTTCCCCACCAAAAGGGCAAATATCTATCCCAGCAGAGTGCTGCCCCCCTGACATCTCAGATGCTCAGGTAAGAGCCACCCTCTCCAAAGCAAAAAACACAGCATCAATGGGACCAGACGGTGTCCTGGGCTGTGTCCTACATGAACTCCAAGAAGAACTAAACCCAAACATAAAACTACTGTTCAATCTCAACATTACTACAGGATATGTACCCAAAGAGTGGACTACAGAAAAATTGGCCTTCTCCACAAAGGTGGTGCCTCAACAAATCTTGGAAATTATCGCCCCATAAGCCTGACTAGCTTGGTCTGCAAAGCTATGGAAAGGATCATCATGGACCTCATAAATAAAGATATTGGGGACCTACAGACACTGGATCCTACCCAGTTCGGCTTTGTTAAGGGCAGATCCTGCCTCTTAAACCTGGTTGATTTCTTTGAAACAGTCACCAAGGCCATTGACGAGGGGAAGGTGGTCCACACAGCCTACCTGGACCTTGCAAAAGCCTTCGATACAATACCCCACTCGGGCATTATAGATAAGCTCACCAGCTTAAATATAAACCCCTATGTCACTAGATGGGTTGCAAACTGGCTCAAGGACATAACCCACGTGGTTAGAATTGCTGGAGCCATGTCAGACTCCAAACCAGTTACAAGTGGCATCCCACAAGGCTCAGTCCTGGGACCTCTCTTGTTCGGTATATATTTCTCGGAGGTACAGGCTAACACGGAAGGACTGTGGCTGACCAAGTTCACAGATGACTGCAAACTGGGTGCCATAATCGACTCTCCAGCCGACACAAGCATTCTACAAAAGGGCCTCATAGAAACAGACAACTAGTGCCAGAGCCATGGCCTCAAGCTAAACGCCAAAAAGTGTATAGTCATCCCCTTTGGCAAAAACAAAGTGCCCACAAATTACCACATAGGTTGTAATCCATTAAGTACGGAAGAAGTAATTAGGGACCTGGGGACCCAAGTTGATAGCAATCTCTCATTTGACAACCACTTGGCCAAAGTGGTTAGAAAAACATTTTATATAGCCCACCTAATCATGAAGGGATTCACATCTAGATCAGTGGAGGTCATTGTGCCTCTTTCTTCTTCCCTCATCAGGCCCATAATTGAGTACAATGCCCCTTTTGGGATGTACCTTACCAGACACCTGCAGCAACTGGAAAGACCCCAAAAGTACCTCACCAAGAGGATCAAAGGGCTCAAACAGATGCCATATGCTGCCCGGTTAAAGAAACTCCAGCTCTACTCAGTGGCATACCGCCTGCTCAGAGGCGATCTGTGCCTGATGTATAAAGCCTTGTCCAACCCGGAATTAATGGACATGCTGCACCTCAGAAAATCCAAATCCCATCGAGCTACGCACTCGAGAGACTTGAACCTCAGCACTGAAATAAATAGGACATGCTGGAGGGACAGATCAATAACCCAGAGGCTCCCTTCTCTCTGGAATAAAATCCCAGTCCAGGTTAGGCAGAGTCCCTCATTGACTCTCTTCAAGAGGAATCTTGATGAGTGGATGGGAGATAGTAGGTTTACCCCGGGTATCACTTCTGTGTCACTGTTAGACAGAGGCACAGTATACTAACCTCGAAAAAGGGCATAGCAAAATTCATTTAAAATGGGTGGCGAAAGCCAAACACACTCTGGCTAGGCTTATAAATGCTCTAGAGCCGATAGCCTAGTATGAACCTATGAACCTATGAACCTATAAACAATCACAGTGGCAGGAGGCAATCACTCTAAGCAGGCAACATTAGCACAAGTAATGGTAAAGAGACTCATTTAAAACCATGTACTTTGCTAATTATGGACTAAAAATGCTTAGTTATAAGTTAAGGACATACAAACACATTCCCAGCCCAAATTAAATTAGCTAATAATAGATAAACTATTAAAGTGCGTGTGTGGGAAGGGAGGCAGTCACAGACGATTCCTTAGCAACTAATGCAGTTGCTTTTAGAAACAATTAATGTAAGCCTTGCTAACAAGTAATTTAACTGGGACTGCAAGCTCAGTTATCAATTAATAATAAAGACATAACAGCAGAGTTAACTTGTATTTGCTACTTTACATGCCGTATTGCAAGTTGAAAAGGAAAGTAGAATGCTGTAGTTAGGGGGTTTCAGTAGTAGATGTCCAACGCCTTGTTGTTTATTATAGAAGAGAACCCTACCTGTAGCTTGAAGTTGTCTAAAAAAGAAATGCGGTAAGACAAGAGCAGTTAAGGTGCTACTTTTTAAAGTAAAGAGTCAAAGACACAGGCAGAGGCAGTGTGCTAGTGTGCAATGAAAGGAACAAGAAAAGAAGAAGAAACAGCTGCAAAACAGCCACTGAGTTACATCATACATTGTGTTATACATGCAGGCAACGCATACATTTTATATATATATATATATATATATATATATATATATATATATATATATATATAAATAAAAAATAAGGTTGTACAACTTCACCCTAATTTATAAATGGTGATATTAGGAACCATCCAAATGTTACAGCTAAATGTATTCCAACACTCAGATTTGGAGTAGAAATGGCAGTACAATACTCAATGTGTCATGACACTAGCCATTGAATTATTCAGCATAATGACCCACAATAAGATTTGGTATTTGTAGCTGGAATTAGAACAACAATAATAACATAATGACAGTGAGGAAAAGAGAAAGTGAATGACAGAAATAAAGAAGAGATGGAGTGTGGATAGAGGGAATACTGTAATCTCAGGTCACTAACTGTAAGGATAAAACATTGGCTAAACCTTTCTAGTACTGCAAGGAGGGTGAGGAGAAAGGTGTTTAAAGAAGGAGAATTACAGAAAATAACAAGAAAACACTGTAAAGGGCAGAGATAAACAATCACAGCAACAGCAAACAAGACTGACCTCCTTTCCTGCTATAATACTGCTCCTGTCCAAGATAAGGAATCTATAATAGATATAAAAATCACAATTTAATACAGTTAGGGTTTCACCACAACAAATTTACAATAGGTAATTAAAGAGACTCACCGCCATCATCACAGAGAGAAAAAAAGGGGAATATCTCACCTGGAGATACTTCTCACCAAATTACATTCAGCTAAAGAAAATAAAAACATCTAGAATAAATCAGTGTCACAGCATGTTCATCTCAATAAAAATCAAAATTGCATCATAGCAGCAAGACTGAATATACACCAAAAGCACCTATCCAAAAACAAATTATCCGTTGTTACACACATTTACTCATCACATTAAAAATGTGGTTTGCATCAACTATTGTTAATTAGCAATAAAGATGCCCAGACTTAGAATAGTCTATGCAATACAGAGAGCATGTGGAATAAACCGTACTCAGTAGTCAACCATCTGCAGTACTTTTGCCCAATTTCTCTAATTTCCAAATATTCAAATATCGTTCAGCAACAAAGTCTGATGAGCCTGAGAGAATTTCTGAACAGGTTTAATCACTAAAAGGGCTTCTCTGGTGTAATATAAAATTCTAGAGATTTCCTTGAGTGACTCGGACCCTCCCTGGACCAGTCCTCATTCATAGGTTCATAGGTTTATAGTTAAGTACTAGGCTAGCTGCCCTTGCTGGTCATTTTAAGCTTAGCCAGTTCCTCTTTTATATGCTCTAATTAACCTATCCCATTTGGTTAGAGATTGGTCTTACCCATCCCATGGTTGATGATTATATATTACCCCTAATGAGAATAACTAGGATCATACCATAGATAACTGGTGGTGAACCATGCATGGGATAAAGCATTTAAGAGCTGCCTCTGTCCATTAGTAGTGTAGGGGCAGTCCTTGGGTAACTTTTCTGTTTCTCATCCATAGAGCTAAGTTGTGCTTGAATATTGACAGCGCTAAACTTTGTTTTATGTGGATGGGGAGTCTGTTCCAGAGCAGCAGTATCCTCTGCGAGATACACCTGTCCTCCAAACCGCTCTGTTAATGTTGAAGAATAGGTTTACATCCCTAGACCAAGTATTTCTGATGCCATGTGACTTTCTGAAGTGCAGTAAATCCATCAATATTGGGCCCTTGCACAGCTCCTGTTGCACTTTCACATATCTAGAACATGGAGAATTTGTCATACATTTATCTGGGACAGATATTGTGGACCCAGCTATATGTCCTTAGTAACTTGCAACTTTAGGCTGTTGTAGAGGTTGGAGGATAGCATAATGGTTAAGGTGTCTACCTCACAGACACAAAGTACAGGGTTTGATTATCACCATTAACAATACTTTACTATAACTTGTGTATCAGTGCACTAGATGATAGAGGTGTTGAACATTCCTTGCCAGAATTCACTGAACTTTTGCACTGCTTTAATTTAATGGATGCTGGAGACTTAGTTGAGGAAAAGAGACATTCACACTTCTTACTTGTTATTTCACATTCCATTTCACAATCTGTCAAGTGACCATCTCTTTCTTCCTCATCCATTTTTTTATGCCATCTTCTGACTTCATCTAAAAAACTCAGCCTCCTGCATGGAGTGGAGGAGCACTTTGTTTCCCCCTTTCTCAATCGCTAATTGGCGATGGGAACATAAGAGATACATTATAACCTAAATTGAGCAGATCATTTTTAACTCATTACATCCAAGTGATGCCTCCAGGTGCATTTACAATTAACTCTTACTGACACCTCTAGGCATCAAATATTGCTTGTTCATATTTGCATCAATAATTCCAAAATCATGGTATGTACAAGGTTTTATAAGATTTCATCTTAAACCTTACACAATGGCAAACTCAACTGCATTAATATTTGACCTCCTGTCTAGTGCAGGTAAATTGACATTAACTGTTGTTTTTATGATATGAATTTATATAGATATGATTTTCATGTTTTTCTAAATATTTCAACAACTGAGTAACACAGACAGAACTCCTTAGCCTCATATGAAAGCTCTCAGGTAGGTGAATAAAATGCTGCTGATAGTACGTATGTAACTTGAGTGGTTGCTGAGATATTGTAATTTGTTTACAAAATATCACAAATGTAATAGCTACTGTGTTTACTGTGACTCATAAAATTCAGTTTAAGACCTAGAACCTAAAGAATACTACCACTATAAAAATAGTTTGTGCTGAATGGTTTGCCATTTATACTTATTTCATAACCACTTATGATTCCAGAAATATGAACATTTGTTTGAAATGTGAGGACATAATTCGATTCTGTCAAAAGCCTTAGGCTCCGCCCATTGGAAGTTACATTGCAAACTTCCTGAGCTCCATGAGTTAATAGGTACCAGGGATTGTCTCAGTGGATACAAATGCCATGAACAGTCTATCAAAAAGTGTAGAGTAAGATTATTCCAACGTATCCTTTAATTTATCTTGTTACAATGGATGAGCCAGTCCTGAATCTGATGACATGGCTATAAGAATAAGTCTGTTATAAGAGCACATTTTAGCAAGAGACCCTACTGTATGGCTCAATTCAATATCACAATTAAGAAAGCTAGGTGGACAGGTCACCTTTTTCAGTAAATCTTCAGCAAAGGGGCAAAGATTATGGTTTGCAATATTATTAGGCTCCCTTATTAAGCAAATAATAATTCTCCTTGATCTATTCTTCAGATCATCAAGTTTACTGACATATAATGTTTAGTTTTCCCATAGCATTTTGCTGACATTTGCACTTGCAAACAACCACTCTTGCAACACCATCACATCTGTCTTGAATGTAGTCATTAGGGCTTCAGGACCACTCAATCAGGCAGCTTGCTGTGCATGAACATATTTTGTCTCTGTTGTCAGTAAGGTCAGTTATGTAAAGAAAAAGAGTAACACATTGTGTATTGAAACATTTTTAATCCAGGAAATGAGTTCCTCATGGTCCTACATTGTTATACTTTCCTTATTTGTGTTTCTGAACAATACAAAGGGTAGTAGTCATTAAAAAGAGGTATAGTAAAACCTGAGCAGCATGAGAGATGAATTAGTGAGTGACCAACTTCTTTGGGCTAGACATGCTCCCCCATCTTTTGTGGTTTTCAGTATTTAAACTTGATTTAACTACACACATTTCCTTTGTCTTCCTTAGCAGCTGTGTCATACATGGATCACACCATCTTATGATTGGGTGGAGACCTCAGGGTCATACTTTCTACTGTCACATGGGGGGGCACTATACTCTGTTTTGAGATACACTTTTTATTCCTGCGCCAATAACTTTTTTCATTTACAGTGTGATGACATCCATCTTTATGCTCCTCCCACACCATTGCTGTCACAGAGAATAACAACTAATTGGCTGGTTTTAGGCGATAGAATTGTAATTGCAAATGAGGGTATAGTTCTGATTCTGGGAGGAGTATGTACATGTCAGAATTAGGAGAGAATTCTATCCATTTTATTAGAACTGAAGTAAACATTCTATTAGCAGAATAGTGAGGAGAAAAAAAAGACTTCAAATACAAAAAGCAGGCTACTTTTAAAAATACATTTTTCTTATAATTTTCTTCATCATTAAGAAAAAGTAGCACAAATACTGAAGGTAAGAATATGAAAGCACAGGGAAAATGTTGTCATGTTTAATCATGAAGAAGGGTTGAATATGTGTTTAAGATATGCAACAGAAATACAAAAACCATACAATATAAGAGCCTGCCTTTTGTTTGATGAAAGCAACCTTATAATATTTCCATTTTTAACACTTCCTTGAGAACTTATTATGCATGCTTTAATTCTGACTACCTCATTAATATGATGGCTGTCAGACCCAGGGTATTTTTTCACCAGAAATGTATGAAGCAGAACCACCCCTGGAGCAAGACATACGCGTTCTATTGATTTGCTTCATAAAATAAGATTATAAAAATAATATGCTGAGACCTGGTTGAAATATCATTAAACACTGCCTGTCTGTCTGCCTTTAATATGGTAATGATGAACTCATTATTTTTGGCACTTTTCTATTTTTAGACCTGATTTTAGCAACACGCATTTTTTTAACAGTTGTGTCATAAGTGTCACGCCTGAGAGGGTGGGAGTCACCATGTTACCTGAATGGGTGGAAACCTCAGGATTATACTTTTTACTGTCATATAAGGGACCCACTATCTTCTCTTTTTAATGTACACTTTTTATTCTAGCACCTAGAATTTTCTTCAGGTAGTTACTGTTAAATGTGTGAGAACTTTAATGCTTTTTCTAAAAGCTTTTCTTGCTTTCATTCTATAACAGTGAGTGTGTGTTCATAGGTTCATAGGTTCATAGGTTCATACTAGGCTATCTGCCCGAGGGCATTTACAAGCCTAGCCCATAGTTTTGTGGCTTACGCCACCCCTTTAGTATGGGGAACTATACCCATTATTTTGCTGTGCCTCTGTTGAGCAGTGACACTGAGGTAATCCCTGGGGTATATCTGCGATCTCCCATCCATTGGTCAAGATTTCTCTTGAACAAGGCCAGCGAGGTGCTCTGCCTCACATATACCGGGATTTTATTCCACAGCATAGGGAGTCTTTGGGTGATGAATCTATCCCTCCAGCACGTCCTATTAATAGCCGTGTCGAGGTTTAAGTCTCCCGCCCTTGTGGCTCTGACGGATCTAGATTTTTTGAAGCATATTCATCAAATCTGGGTTTGACATGGCCTTGTATGTTAGGCAAAGGTCGCCTCTGAGCAAGCGGTAAGCGACTGAATAGAGCTGGAGTTCTTTCAGTCGGGCAGCATAGGACAGATGTTTGAGACCCTTTATCCTTTTGGTGAGGAAATTTTGTGGCCTCTCCAGCTGCTGCAAGTGTCGGGTCAGATACATTCCGAATGGGGCATTGTACTCAATCATTGGTCTGATGAGTGATGAGTATAGGGAGACTATGACCTCCCTTGATCTAGATGAGAATCCCTTCATGATAAGGTGGGCAATGTAGAAGGTCTATGCAGGAATGCTACTCATTTTGAGTCTTAAAAAGTTTATGTTCCACACTGTTCCACATTTGAAGGGCATGTTACACATTCAGCTTTAAGAATTGTTTTCTAATTAATGTCACAGACAGCTGAGGGATATGCTTAGCAGTGATGAAAAGCTTTTTACTTTTAGCATCTTTAGTGGCAGTAAGTGTTTTAGGTGATAACAGAAAACACTGGACTTTGCGTAACCATGTCACATGGTATTCTGGATTTGTTCTTACATGCAGTCAAGTGTTCTCCATTATCACCCATGTGTGCATGTGTTTGCAAGAGTGTGTGTACATGTATGTGTGCATGTGCAAATGAGTATGTACGTGTACACGTGTGTGTGTGTGTGTGTGTGTGTGTGTGTGTGTGTGTGTGTGTGTGTGTGTGTGTGTGTGTGTGTGTGTGTGTGTGTGTGTGTGTGTGTGTGTGTGTGTGTGTGTGTGTGTGTGTGTGTGTGTGTGTGTGTGTGTGTGTGTGTGTGTGCGTGTGTGTGCACGTGTGTGTGTGTGTGTGTGTGTGTGTGTGTGTGTGTGTGTGTGTGTGTGTGTGCGTGTGTGCGTGTGTGTGTGTATTCATGTCCATGCTTCTGTAGCTATACTTGTATGTCTAATGGTGCAATATCATTTGCATATATATTGTTAATTTGCTTGTTTATAATTCTTTTACATTATGTAATCCAAAAAGAATAAAGCTAGTGCTTAGCCAAATCCCAGTTCAGCAAAGAAATAAATCAGCAAACCAAAAACGTCACTGGGAACCGCTGCTGTACAAATACTGTAAAATGTTTATTAAAACACAAAACAAACCAAAAAGTATCAAAGTGAGCGCTTTTGGGCTAAGCCCTTCTTCAGACAAAGTGCTTCTCAGAAACATCACATTTTAAAATAAACATACACCAATCACTCTTCAGTAAAAAACCCCACCCTGTTTTAATTGTTAGCTGAAACTAACAAGTCATCATTAAAAGCACTCTTACTTAATAAAAAGTATGCCTACTTTTAAGTGTTGGCTTCAGAAGCACCATATCATTCAGCCCAGGTTGAATATGGGCTGTTAAATCTAAAATCCACATGCCTACCTAGGTCGCTGGGTACTGTCCCATGTGGGGGCTGTAAGGCTTGTGATCATATTAATAGGGAGACAGTGTTTGTACATCCTTCCACAGGGAAGAGTTTTCATTTTAAAGGGAGAGCTACCTGTAGGACCATTAATGTGGTGTATTTGGCTGATTGCACGTCATGCTCAGGATATTATGTTGGTAAAACCAACAATATGCTTAAGGTCAGGATACTACAGCACATTTCGTCAATTAGGAACAGTGATGAGCACAATGCGCTATATAATCATGTAAAGGATAATCCTACACATAGATTTAAATTTAGGGTGATAGCCAATGTATTCATTAATAAGAGAGGGAGTGATATTAGGCTAAAGACAGAAACCATAGAATCAAAGTGGATTTTAGATTTAACGGCCCATATTCAACCTGGGCTGAATGATATGGTGCCTCTGAAGCCAACACTTAAAAGTAGGCGTACTTTTTATTAAGTAAGAGTGCTTTTAATGATGACTTGCTAGTTTCAGCTAACAATTAAAACAGGGTGGGTTTTTTTACTGAAGAGTGATTGGTGTATGTTTATTTTAAAATGTGATGTTTCTGAGAAGCACTTTGTCTGAAGAAGGGCTTAGCCCGAAAGCGCTCACTTTGATACTTTTTGGTTTGTTTTGTGTTTTAATAAACATTTTACAGTATTTGTACAGCAGCAGTTCCCAGTGACGTTTTTGGTTTGCTGACATTATGTAATCATAAGCATCAGCTGGATGAAGTCAGATGTTTATGAATTATGTATCCCTGTGCCTAACACAGTTTTCTGATGACTCAGTCCTGTTGTGCGTTGAGGATTCCTTAACAACTGACCTAAATGAAATTCAGAATAGTTTGATATCCTGTGTGACTGGTTTGTGTACTCAGATCTGTTTCTAAACAAAAGCTTATGTAAGGCCATGCTGTTCTACAACAAGAAGTTCAAAGGTTTGCACTGCCCAAGCTAAAAGTCATTTTGCATAATGATGAACATATTCATATTACAGATTCCATTGCATGTTTATGATGCAACTTTGGTGTTCTTCTTACATCTGACCTTCAGGTCAGCAGAGCTGTAGGGAAAGCCAGTTAGGTTTTTGTCTGAATCAATGGGCAAACAACTTCCTGAGCAATGAATTTAGAAATTCTGTTTCATAGGGATCTCCTGCTTCAGTGTATACTGTAATTGGCAATTCCGTACACAAATCCTTCATCTACTTACTGTCTGACCCTAAAGATATTTTCTACAAGAGACTGCTGAATGTGTATCACTCACAGAATGTAGTACAGGCTATTAAGAACAATGGGCTGGTCTGGTCTTAGTGGCAAACTGAATCAAATAACCAAATGTTTGCTTTCAGAATTCTTCATGAAAAGTGTTATTCAGTATTCACAGGTAGGGTATATATTCTTCCAACACTCACAAGCTGAAAAATTTTTAGAAATTATGATAGCCTTGGGAACAGCCTGTTAATTAACTACCTAAACCCATTCAGAATGACTTACCTCTGAAGATTTGTTCTGAGACAAAAACTACGCATTTAAAATTTTGGAGTGAGAATGGAAATGAACTGCATATCCTGCACATGTGCTGTTTAACTGTATGTTATAGTACAAAAAGTACTGGCTGCCAGTATTGTACCATGTTATCAACCCATGACAGAGTCAGGAACATGTGACTGCGGACCCTCTCCATGCATACTACTTCAATACACCATGGATGTGGTTTTCCAGTTCTCATGAAAAGGTTACGATAGATCTAACAATATTTTAAATGGGGGGGGGGTAGATGAAGAGATTGATAAAAGGGGAGGATAATGCTGATCATTGTTCAACTGGCCGACAGACAGCAGCAGCAGATGCCAGTGGCAGAACTGCTTCTTGTGAATATAGGGTATGAAAACGTTTTTAAAGACCTGTCTACCCATGCAAAGGATGGACTTTAGCCTGTAGCGAATACACCAGGTAGAGAGAATGACTTATGTTATAAACAGTGGAGATGCTGGCCAGTAAGAAAAAGCTTAAGTTGCACAATATTGAAGAGACAAAACCCTGACATGACAGACGCTCATGTCTCCCAAGCTATTAATCACACAAACACTTTTGCCCATTTTAAGGAAGTATTATATACCCAGTTAATAATTAATAATAATGCTTACTGTATTCCAGAACATTTAAACTCTTTTTTTCCTAACACTTCACCCTTCTGCCCCTTTTGGTCCACAGCTAAAGCTGACCTCCTACACATTCTATGGTACTGTAAATATGCTCAGAATCTATGGAATTCCCTAAGGATCAAACTTAAAAAAATGGGCTATGGCAAATCCACTCTCTCCTGGGAATTTGCTATGCTTCATATATGCCATGAGAACATAATCTCTACTGATCTCAGGATACAGATTGCTCTCTTCATGTTAATCAAGCTCTGTATTACACAGAACTGGTTAGATCAATGAAAACTCGATTTGGGCAATTTTAAGAACATAGCATCTAAGTATATCTTATCTCATAAACTAACCACTAACAATGTGAATAAGCACCTGAAATACCTGAGGTTCTGGAGTATTACCCTTGACTGCATCTTAACATAGCAAACAATGTTTTTCCTATAGTCATTGTCCTTTAGTAGTAGTGCCACCAGTCTCCTCCTCATCAGAGTCTTACTCCGCTGTGTTCTCTAATGGTTACATGTATATAAGATGCATACAAAGATGAAAACTATTATGTATTGTTAAATGTAATTAGAATCCTGTCATTATATTGTAGCACTATTTGTAAATAATTGTATATAGAAGTTGTTTTTTTTTTGTTGTTGGTTTATCCTGTATTCTATAACACTGTATAGTTATTTAATACATTCTATATGCAAAAAGCTGCATTGTACATTAACAATGTTAATATTGTCATATTTCTCATACGTCTGTTCATCTCACTCTGCTGTCCATCTATGTCACTCTTCATATTGAGAAAACGATCTTTAAAGATACTTGTCTATTACTAGAGTGAAGAGTTGCTTCATCTAACTTTGTAAACGGTTTACTTTCAGTGTATTGTCATCTGTTACTGTGTATTGTACTTTACAATTTGTTTAATGTAACAACAAAAAATAAAAACAAAGATATGAAAAAAAGTGAAAAGCTTTGTTGGAGGTGTGAATAAAAAGGAGACTGTTTCATTTCTTAAAAAAAAGCTTCTACTTAAATTGAACTCCACCACCTTGTCTGCTGACAAACTTCCATCAGAATATCTAAAAATAGTATAAAATTGAAAGAATACTGGAAGTCAATTAATGAATTTTTGCAGGCTCTTTTTACAGATAATTTCATTATTTCTAAATCTCTTATATTATTCAATACACCTGTACCTCAAAGTGTTAAAAAGGTTAAGCTTCCCTTGTTATGGTCTATTCTAGCAGTGGCTAGAAAAATAATAACTAGAAATTGGATTTCAGATACACCTCCTTCGTTCAATGAATTTAAAAATGTTATGAATATAGTGTGCCATACGGAAATAAACACAATTAGGACTAGAACAAATAGAAAAACATCTTATTTTATTGTATGGGATAATTTACAAAATTTGTTAAAAAAATTTTAATTTCAATAGCATGGTATTTTAGTTTAATTAATTGATCTGATTGTAGTGGATGTCTTTGTAAATACTTTAGTTGTTTTGTTGAATATTATAATAATACCTATTTTTAATTACTTGTATAAAATTGTTATGATATCTCTTATATGTTAAAACAATAAACCTGTTTTGAAAAAAAGAATATCTAAAAATAGCTGCTGATGCCATGGCTTTTACCAGTTCTGTACCAATAAACAGGTCCATATCTGAACAGTATGTGTCTGCCTAAATACAATGAATTCTGGAAACGTTCCTGTATTATTGCATTGCACAAAGGGGGTATATATAAATGACTTTAACTATCATAAACCCATTAATATTCTCTTCTCACTTTCAAAAATTATTGAAAAGTGTAGCTACACACAAATCTTACAATATCTCAGCTCCAGTAACCTACTTTCCAAAACACAGCGTGGTTTCTTTGACCCCCATCAGGGTACGACCATTAACACTACAAATCAGCTAAAAATAATGGCAAACTTGTATCAGGACTGTTATTAGACTCATCTAAATGATTTGACACAGTATTGCACCAGCATTTACTCTCTCAACTTGCTTCTGTAGGACTTTCTTAAAACTTCCTTTCATGGTTCCTTAATTATCTGTCTGAAAGAAAACAAGCAGTCAAATGGCCACAGGATCAGTCCGCATTTCAACTTGTAACCATAGGAGTTCCACAAGACTCAATCCTTGACCACTCCATAATGCCACACAACACGCAAACATTGTCCAATACACCGAGTCCTTCATTAACATGTGCATCCCCAACTCTCTCCAGACTCCATGAATTTACTTAAATTTATTTTACCTGGATAGAAACTAGGCTAAAAACACACATCTGCTGCTTAACCCTAAGAAAGCAAAATTAATGCTCTTCACCCCAAAACAATATAACAACCAAAAGCGATCTTTCCTAACTACAATTTCAAACAATACTAAAATAGAAACAGTTACACACAGTAAACTCCTAGGAGTTGTCATTGACAAAAATCTCAGAATGTTACTACCCCATCTTACAAACCATAAAAAAGACCAATTAGAAACTGGGCTCCCTTTAGAGAGCCAAACAATTCCTTACAGACACAGCATGGCAAACATTAATGTAAACCTATTTAACCCCAGACCTCCTTCAAGCATCAGCTATCCCAGTGGCGTAACTACGTTAGAAGCGCCCCGAGGCAAACTTTTCCTAGGCACCCCAACACCCCCCCAACCCATCGAGATGACCCGAGAACGAAAAAGAAAGATAGCACAAAACAAAAAAAAAAAAATGCTTTATAACTTAATACTAATAGTTATATATATAATATATATATATATATATATATATATATATATATATATATATATATATATATATATAATATATATATATATATATATATATATATTTTTTTTTATTTTTCAACCAGTTCAATGTTAACAATGTTGTTAAATGAATTAATGATGAGAGAAGAGAAATGTCACAATATCCAGTACAAGCAATAAATAAAAACAAAAATCCTATCTACATTTAAATGCAGAAAATTAGTGCAGAAAATTAGTGAGCATGTTTATAACAAGAAACAAATGTCTGGAACACAAAATATAGCAAAAATAAATAGGAAGATGCATATAACAAGCATAACAAGCACTTTTGTAAGGCTGTGTTGTTGCAGCTAACTGACCCTATATATATATATATATATATATATATATATATATATATATATATATATATATATATATATATATATATATATATATATATATATATAAAACTAGCGAGCAGTAGAACTGTGCAACACCACACTGGCACATAACAAATCATTTTTCATTTCAGATATTTTAAGCATATGATATTTGTACACAGGTACAATGATAGCTTGATGCATTGACTAAAAAAGTACACTCTCCCCAGCTTACTTACAGCTTCCTTCCCCATATCCAAAATCCATTTCAAAATGTAAGTATGTTCCCCTCCTCAAAAATTCAAGATTATGTTTATGTCTAATGTCAATGTCCTCAGGTGGTTATGATTCTCAAATGTCCTCTACAGATTTCAGAAAAATACAGAGATTAAAGTGTGTAAAGACCTGATCTGATGTAGACACAGACCATTAGATTTGTTACATTCTTTTCTCTCTCTCTCTCTCTCTTCTATATATCTATCTCTATATATATATATATATATATATATATATATATCTTTATAACACATCAATCCAAAGCAAACTTTCATTTGACAGAGGTTTGATAAATTGACAAGACTATATAAGATGATAAGACTGGCTGATCGATGGATACACAATAATATGTATCAAACAGCATTTTTGTAACATTTATATTTTTTAAGTGTATCATTATCACACTTTATCCAACCATCACAGAAGTTTGAAGCTGGCGGTGGGGTCATTTTAGAACTAGCAGAACTGAAGTAAGTGACTCCTGACTTTTGCTGAACTTTGTTTATTTATGCATTTTCCTTTAATAATGTTTATCTTTACATTTTTATATGGATCTTTTTTACTGGACATAGGTACTAATGATACAGTTGTAGAGAGATGATCTCTTGCATGGCTTAAGGTAGAATAAAATTAGAGTAATAAAAAGAACAAAGAAAAAATCTCAATAAAAAAACTGATTTCAAAGAAGGTGCTTTCAAAATGAACTGTCAATTGAGAATTTTCTGGAGAGATCTGACTGGTCCTTCAAAATTTTCATTATTAATTTATTTTTCATTCAAGTCAAGCTTATTTCATCTTTTTTCATTTGTAGTCATTCATTATCCATTGTTTCTTTGTTATTTGAAGAGAACATAGAATTGAGGATGGCTGTTCAGTCATGAGATGGTATGTATGAAATGGATCTTCGCTAATAGTCAGGAAAGGCTATCATTCAATTAGAATGGAGGATGGCTGTTGGCATTCAATTAATTACATTTTCTGGCTGGAGCTGCTTAAAAAAGTGGTTACTTCAGTCTCACACATGTTTTTGACTATACAATCACAAAAGTTAAAGTTAAATAAAAGCAAGTGCTCACCTGCAATCAGGAAGATCAAAACTGCTCAACCTGCCTTGCAGGCAGAACATTTTCCCATGCCTGGCTTTTTTCTTAAATACCATTTCACTTTTCACCATCAGGCAAAAGTACTACTGTAGAACTGGAACTTCATCACTAATTTGGGGACAGATCACATCTAACATAGGATCATCACTTGTATTGAAAGATTTAAGGACTTATACTTCCTCAGTTCAAGTCTATACCTCAGGACTGACATAACTGAAGTGAGAATTCTGACTAACTGACTAACTTCTAATATGCTCTATCTGGGCTATAAACATCTTCTCACCAACTGGAAATCTGCTCATCACAGGTCAAGCCAGCGAAATCCCAATCCACATAACAAGCCAAAAACACACAATGCCGACCAAACTCCTGAACATCCTTATCGACGCCAAATCCACCACATAACGAAAAGAAGCCGACAGAAATCCAAATAACTGTCCACCCGAGCTGAGCTCTCACTCCTCATTGACCCTGACTGCAAGTGAAAAGGGGCTCTGGAAGCTCTGTTCTGGACCTCAGCGGTCTGTTGCAAGGAGAGAGTTGAGGTACCCATATTTCTGTGTTTCCGTTTGTTTGCTTTCATTTTTTTGCCGATTTAGCCTGCACAGGCAGTCTGATGGTTTCTTTTTGTTTTCTCAATTTTTTTTTTTTTTTATGGATGGGAGATCCATCGACATTAGTTTGTTTTTCTCAAAAATTTTTTATTATTAAGCAACATCCACAGCCTGGCCTGTCTGATCTTCAGCCCTGCTGTGAAGCAATGCTTCTGAGATCCTGCCTGGCTTCTCAAAGCCGCCGCTATCCTATCTAACTAAATACCACTTTTTAATACAAACTAACCTCTTGCTATAATTATAATAACACTGCTAAATTCAGCACTAACTCAATACATAGAACCCACCACTGTTAAGCCTTGAGACAACTTACCTGCCTGAACTAAGCAACGTTCTAAGACATTCACAATTAGTATCTGCATGTAAATGTATTTACTACTCAGATAAATGCCTACGCTGAAAAATATTTTACTGCTTTAATGACTTTCCAGAGTTCTCCACTCTGCCAACAAGTTCTTATTAAAATCAACTAGGTCTAATACCTCAGCCGGAGACTCAGCCTACTCCTGCTGTGTCTCAAATATACACCATCTCAAAGCACATCAAACTTGCTGACAAACTGCTACACTTTAAAAAGTCTGCTGAAACTACATCTGAATAAATCCTGGTCATGCTCATGCTCAGCACCAGGCTGACTCTCCAATATCCCAGCATTCCCTCCCTCTTTAGTCCCCGTTTAACCTACTCCCTTTCCAGTCATGCACACCCCTTTCTCTATCTCCCTTTCCCTTACTTCACCTAAATCAGTTCTAACATCTTAGTTCCTGTAACACACTTTAAACTCTAACTATGCTGTCAGTGCTTACCTAAATAAACCCTATACTACAATGTTTCCCCTTCTAAAATATAAATCCATTTATTTCCTGCAATAATTTAGAACTGCATGCTCTTATACATATTGTTGTAAATACTGTATATACTTGTCTAGTATCTGTTGTTTTTTCTGCAAAATATAACTGTTTTTTTTCTGAGAACTATCTAAATTCACTTGTTAATATAAATGTACTGTGTCAGAGCTTTTGCCCAGTCACACTTTCCCAGCCAACAAAGGCAGATAAAATAAAATAAATAAGCTGCATTCTGCACTTTGATGTTAGGGTTCTGATAACATCTACTTGTGTATTATGAAACTATTATGTGGATATCTCACAGTTAAAGAATGAAAGTATATCTTTGGTCTCTGTTTTAGTAAACCTGGATAGAATATAAAATTAAATAAACAAGCTGCAATTTTAGGAGAACGTGGAACATAAAGATATGAGGTAGCCAAGGCAGACTTTCATAAGCAAAGTGGACTTGTTGTAGTCCATCATACTTACAGCAAGTGTGCCAACCTTTCATCTTTAAGGGAGAGAAGTTATTAATCCAAGTGACTTCTGGTTATGACCCCTATGACCTTCAGAACCCCACTAAGAATTCATAAACTCAGCACCCATGTCATCCTGCCAAAATACTGATGCATGCATTAATTCCTTTAGGTGCTAACATATTGCAAATATTTAGAATTTGCTATTTTTATCAGTGACTAAAAATAGTGTAGTTTGTTGCCATGGATATTCCTCTTAGTACACCTTTTAGCTGTTTGAAAATTGCTTCTACCTGGTTGCAAGTATTAGAGCCTAGAGTCCTCCCAAAAGTGATTCATTGAAGCAATGGAAATATGGAGATTGCTAGGAGTATATGGTGAAAATGTAATTTTTTAGACACTTCTATGATCACCATTAAAAGTGATAAAATTTCACTGGAATACATGCATATAGTCGATGTAACTAACTCCAAACTTTAGTTATTCTGAACCAGAATGTCGAATTTTACATTGACGAATGGTTGGAATGTCATACGAAACACCAAATGCGACATTTCTGACCGCTCTACCACTTAAACAAGCACTACCATGGGTCAAAAGGGGGGATATTGAGTGTTTCGATTATCTCAGGTTCAGACATATGAGAACCTGCTGCACTGCTTTCGACATTTAGTACATCAACAAGGTATTGGTAACGGACAGCTAAATGTATGTATACCAATTTCACCTTATTTGGTATTTGTAAAGAAAATATAACAACTCATTCCATTGCAAGTCAGCTTTCTTTACCAAAATGCCAAATTTTATAAATGCAATACTTTTCTGCTGCCAAGATTACAAAAGCATTTCCCAAAACGTGACAAAATACCTGTGATGATACGTGAAAGACATATCTTATATCTGTACACATATAGTACATATAAAGGTTTTTATACAAGGAAGACCATTTAGAGTTTTAAAAGAAAAAGGATTTCTTAACATGTTTGATAGTAAACAAAATAATTTGAATATGTTTTAGCTAGATATAAAAATAATTTGAATATGTTTTAGCTAGATATACTTCTTGACCAGAAGAGCACTCTGTGTCACTAGGAAACAGCTGCAGATTTACATCTTAAAAATACTAATTTGAGCTAATATTGTTTTAGCTATGTATTTTTGTTATATAATATAACCTTTATAGATATGCATTTTTATATGCTTTAATTTTGGGTTTATACTTTAGTGTATTTATTCATTGAGTACATATATGTTTATGACAACATATACAGTTTAGGTTTATACTTTAGTGTATCTATTCATTGAATACATATATGTTTATGAATACATAAACAGTTAAGGTGTATATGTAGTGTATCTATACCCTGAGTACAGATAGTTTGGGTTTATACTTTGTGTATCTATTCATTGAGTACATATATGTTTATGACAACATATACAGTTTAGGTTTATACTTTAGTGTATCTATTTACTGAGTAAATATATGTTTATGAATACATATACAGTTTAGGTTTATATTTTAGCATATCTATTCATTGAGAACATATATGTTTATGAATACACAAACAGTTAAGGTTTATGCTTTAGTGTATCTATGCACTGAGTTCAGATAGTTTGGGTTTATACTTTAGCACTGAGTACACGTTTTTGAATGCATGCATTTTATGTTTACATGTCAGTGTATCTTTGCATTGAGTAGGGAGTGTAGTTATAATAAACATGATGTATGTGATAATATTAGGGCATATCCAGATATTAGCTATTTTAGTGCCTCTGGTGTTGTTCCTGTCCCAGGTGATGGCTGCTGCATATTTAGTACACATTTTACACTTACGTATATAAGGAGTTGATATGTTGGCATGCATTTATTATACTGAACAGGAATTTAGTGGAAAAAAGTCTAATATTCTAATGCATGCTGCTATTAAAGATCAAATTTGATTCCATCATTGAAGAAGTTGTATGGACTTTTGTTCCGTTAAGACTAATGTCATTATGACAGAAAGTACCAGCTAGCCACAGTACAGACTTGTAAAAGTCATTGTGCAGCATACCACATTTGTAAACTTGCAGTCCTCAGAAGGAACATTACCACTTCCAGGAGCAATCATTATGTTTCTGTTGAAATGTAACTGCAGTCATGTTTCCCAAAACTGAAAAAAATGATTATATTTTTGTTTTAATTGTGGTCTGTATTATTTCCAAAGACTCATGAAAATTAATTTGCATTTTCCAAAAAAACTGATGAGAATGTTTTTTCTTTTTTTCCAGATCATCGTGAAAAATGCCTTTGTGGAGTGAGAGTCATATTTCCAACTTTTACTACTCAAGTAAAAATACGCATTGCAGGAGCTATTGCTCTGCACCAAATTACCTCACCAGCTTTAATGATTATGCATTAAGGTAGGTCTTCTGTCTTGCACAGTAAAACAAACCCAGTGGCTGTTAATGAGGAATCGCTTTCATGATGTTACCAGAAGAAATGATACATAGCAGCAGGGCAAGCGCCACATCAGGCATAGCAGTACATAAGGGAATTAATGATTTCTCCAGCAAAAAAACAACTTAAATGTAGGCAATATAGTTTGATGGTGCTTTCCACTTCATATCAGTCTTTAAAGATTATGGCTATAGCCAGGAATACACAGTGTAAGCCATTGTACATATGCTAATTTCTTTGGGGCAGCATTTTGCTAAATTTAAGGGTGACTTATGTTCTACTTTGCAGCGTTCTAAGATCATTGTCCAACTGCATGAGCCATATGACTGTGCATTCAGCAGGATTCAGCTAACAGAGATAGTACAGTTGTGTAAGTAAACTTATCATAAAGCACAGCAGAAGAAATTCAATGGCTTGGGTGCCACATAATTCAGAGCTTTCAGCAAAACTTAGAGTGGGAGGCTGAACTCCGACAGGACATTGCTAGGAATATCAAAAATAAATGTACACACCCTGGCATAAAAAGCACACCAAAACACAAAGGAGATGGAGGGAGAAAGTGGCTACTGCAGCAGTGATCATTCAAACATGTACTGTTGTGGTAAATTTACTTATGTTCATCATGTTGATCTGATTACTTAGCTTAGAATAACTGGGTGGTGGAAGAATAAGGGTGTAAGAGTCCTTGGAGAATTGTACCCAGCAAAGCTTGATGTAGACCTGGAGACAAAATCTACGTTGTTGTGTTTTGTAAAAGTATGTACAAAGAGACATGTGCTTCTCAGATACTTCTAGTGTCCAAGCCTTTCCAAAAACAGAAAAACAAGAGATGAAGCCAAAGGCCTAGAAAAATGTGTATTGACCTTACCTGGAATAGTTTTGTTGTGCTGGGAATTGTGATATCCTTCCTGTGGGCCAGTGATCAAGGAGCATCAGTATTCACAACTTACACTGGTGGGGAACATTCACTGTGAGAAAAATAGACACACATAGGGAATGCACACTACAGTCCTGGGGCTGGGCTTTCTCTTCAGTCCACAAATAAGAATCCCCACTGACCACTATAGACCTGAGTCCTTAGCCGGGTGTTCCAATCCAAGTCCTCCACCACCCTCTCTGTGAAATCAGTGGTCTCAGTGTCCCTGTTCAAAGTAGCTGTCACATTCACTCTCTTAAGATTTGATTTTCACACACACACACACACACACACACACACACACACACACACACACACACACACACACACACACACACACACACACACACACACACACACAAACACACACACACACACACACACCACACACCTGGGAAAGGCTGGCACAGCTTATCTGCTCTGCCACCTCCACCCAGACTATAAGGTAGATTTACCACCACCAGAACACACAAAGCCATCTTCTTTAAGGCTCTTGCCAGGGTACCCAATTATGGTAGTGTTTAACCAAACAGCAAGACTTTCAGAAATGTGGAGCCACAGTGCCACTAAATAAATGCAAGTACTCTCAAAGGTTATTTTCTAAAAGACCAGCAACAATGAAAGGTTTAAATATATTTAATAATAGATCATAAAAAACACAAAAAGGGTGAATATCTGTTTACAATAAACACCCACATTTCAATCACATGAAATATAAAAAACAACACAGATGGAAAGACTCAGACAGATACTGAAAGAACAGCATTTAGCTACTCTCTCTATATTTTCTTCACTGACTGAAGAATTACTGTTCCCTAGTTACTTACTTACTTACTAAAGCAAGGCAAGATGAAAGTGGATGAGTGTCTTGTCCTTTCCAAAAACAGAGTGCACACCTCACATCTCTCACTAGTATTCAAATACAATTTCAGTGCTAGCTACAGAATGACATCACATCTGGTCACCTGACTCTGTGGTTCCCATACTACCCTCATACTAGAAACAGAGCCAGGATCTGGCACTGATGTGTCACAATACACACATAGAACTTTAGCTAAGGTTTATTACGCATCTGGAAACTGTAAAACAATTCCACCACTTCCACCCTTCCTGCAGAAACTAACAAGCCATTCTCTGGCACCCCAGGGTAGACATTAGTTCACCACTAAGGACAATAGAGTAGGATCCCAGTCCAGGCTTTTCACAAACATTGTGTATCTGGCTGCATTCAGACCTATGGGATAAAATCTTTATGGCCTAAACCAAGTCATTTAATTTCAGGCTATTTTTTCTTAAGGTTAGCTGGGCTGAGCTTAACTACTTCTCTTCCAGTATCCTCTGTTAAAATATATACATTACATCAGTTATAACAACACAGTCTGACATACATGTATATTTCTTTTCTGTCCAGCAGGACCCACTGTTGATACAGATTTAACACAAGCAACTTTACAATTGTATTTTTAACACAAGCATCTGCACAAATCAGTTTGATATTCAAATGACATATAATTCTTTACAAAACTCCATCTAGCTATGCTGGCATATGTTACACATGCATTGCCCTACTCCCTTTGGGACAGCTGATACTAGCTCACATCTTCACAGGAATAACAAAAGATAATAGTACGAGACAACCATTAGACAATAGTCTACTTTGACAAAGTATGTCCCTTATTTTCTTCACAAGAAATGAGCAACTGATCAGAAGTTCTGAAAGACTTAGTTCTGTCAAGATAGTAATTGAGTGTCAGTGGACATCCAAAGTATGAAGTATCCTTTCACCCTCATTTTTGGGGGTTCAGGGAAGAACACAGAGAGAAGGATGGTTTGGCTTAAAGTAAACTTGGATATCACTTAGATATTTAGGCATAAAAGAAGCACTAATTCTTAATTCTCAAGGAAACCCCAGATATCTGGAAAATGAGATAAGGTTGACCTACTGTAAGAGCTTGCAACTCAGATACTATTCTTGCAGAGGTTAGAGCAACCAGTAAAATTGTTTTCAATTTTAAGAACCTCAAGTCAGCCAGGCAAGTTTATTCAAATGGAGCAAATGTTAGCTTCCCTAACACAAAATTAAGATCCCAAGGAGAAGCCACCAATTTTCTTGGAAGTATCTTATGCAAAATGCCATGCCTTGAAATAGGGGAATCCAGGAGCAGACGTGCTGAAATCGTTGAATAAGGAACCTTGCTAGAGATGTAAGACAGGCCATAGGAAAGTACCTCAAACAAATATTGTAAAATCAGAGAAACACTAGCCCAGAATAGATGCTGGTTATGTTTTTTGCACTCACTGGAAAAACATTTCCATTTCCTGATATATGATTGTCTAATAGTAGACTTTCTTGTCTTCATTAATACCTGTTGCACATCCTCAGTAAATAAGTGCCTAGAAGGTATTAAGACCTCATCATTCAGGCAGTCAGCTGAAGTTGTTTGTGTCAGGATATATCAAACACCCTTTTTCTTGTCTGAGTAGATCCCTTTTGTGAGGAAGTTTGTGATAATTGCAGGTGGCCATTTCCAGAAGAAGGGAAAACCGCTGTTGCCTGGGCCAAAAGAGAGTCACCACAGTGATCTTGGAGCATTTCTTATGTATCTTCAGAAGTACCCTGGATATTAGTGGAAAGTGTGGAAAAGCATACAGGAACATTCCTGTCCAAGGCAAAGAAAAGGTATCTGAATTCCAGGCCTTCTTGCATGGAGTCTTGGAGCAGAATTTTGCCAGTTGATTGCTCAGTGAGGATACAAAAATGTCTTCTTGATGAACTTCTCACAGATGGGTAAAATCTTGGAAGATCTCCTGATCAAGTTTCCATTTGGGAGTTTCTGCCTTTCTCCTACTGCTCAGCTAGTCTGCAACACAGTTTTGCTCTGATGGTATGTAGGAAGCCTGTAGAATGAGATTGTAAAAGCTATATTCCATATTAACATGGCTAGTTATGCATGGATGATTAGACTAGGTTTCTCCCTTGCTTGTTTATGTACCACATCACTGTGGTATTACCCATAACAGCTAGAAATGGTCCTCAGGACCAAAGGAGAATATGAGTAGATTGTCTTTATAAGGTCAAGCATCTCTTTTACATTTATGTGCTAGTGTCTGTCCTTGTTGTCCCAGATACCTTGAACTTTTATCCCCTTTGATACTGCTCTCCAAGCAAAGTCCAAAGCTTCTGTGGTGACTTGACTGCTTTGGAGTAGGAGGGGAGAAAAATAGACTTGGAATCAGGGATATAGGATGCCTCCACCATGTAATTTCTCTCCTCACAAATCCTAGAACTTGAATCTTAAAAGATTATGGGTGTTGGTTCAGACACTAAAGAGACTTCAGATACTATTGTATTTTTATCATGCAGTCTTGCCAGAGGTATCCTGAGAATCATAGATGCCATGAGACCCAGAATCCTGAGGTATTCTTTCACAGTGACCAAAGCCCTGGAAAAGATCTAAATATAGATCTATTTTCCTGTGGAAGTAAAGTTCTTTGTAGTGAGGTGCTTAGCAGACATGCCAGGAACACAATCCTGTGCGATGGAGTCAAAACAGACATTTGAGTGTTCTCTTGAAATCCCAGCCTGCTTAGAAGATCTCTATCCCAATTGAGAGATTCCTGACACTTTGAAAAAAAAACTCTGCAAAGATAAGCAAGTCATCTAAATATGGAAAAATGTGGATAGCCTATAGCCAGCAGCAGAGCCAGATCATGGTCAAATGGGGCCTTGGGGAAGGTAATGGAACAGGACCCCTACACACAGCAGCAGCAGCCCCTCCAGCTGTCCACCCCCCAGCAATTCAAGTGTCCCATTACTTGGCTATTTCTCCCCAGTTACCATAACACGGTTCAAACTTGCCAGTGTGCGCACTACTTCTACAATGATTACATATATTTAGACTTGATTTAAAGCTTATTTCAAAATTTATAGCACAAACACTGATAGATATTTGCTAAACAAAGCAGTAGAGTCTCACAGTGTAAACAGACTTAGCATTAACAGTAAACTTGTCTGCCATTAAAACTCACATTCATTGAAATAACATTGATACCCACATCTCACATTCAAAGAAAATGCATCTGGTCAGTGGCAGATAAAGTTTACCTTTGGGCTATTTTCAAATCATGGGCCCCTTGGACACATTTTTAGGACCATGCAGACATGCATGCGTTCTTTGATTCACCTTCCTGAGTGTATCAAATTATAACCCTTGTATAATAATAATACCTTGTATATAATAATATAATAATAATAATAATAATAATAATATAATAATAATATAATATACTCTTGTTAGAGTGTGTTTAAATTTGAAGTTTTTAACATTTTATCAGCAAACAATGAAACAAAATGTATGGGCCAATAATGACAAAACTGCCCATTTCAGAATATTTCAACCATAAAAGGCCATTCAGTATCAGTCAATATGCACAACCTCTGCAGAAGTAAAGGTAATCTGAATAATTCCACATTAAAGAGATTTATAACTAATGAGGATGCTGCTTGCACACAACTTTATATTTCAAATTCAGTACCTGCTACCCTTGAATAATGAATTGCTTAGGTTACATTAATAAATGGTAAGCTGGTAATATTGCAATAGGAAATGGATGGAAAACCAACAGCAGGTTCATCATTACTAGGCATCTCATTAAAACTGTGACACACTCAGTACTGCAGCACACCACACCTCCTTAAAGTACAGCTCAGTATCAGCAATCTATTGACATGAGGCACAAATAGAACCCAGAGCCTTGTGCATTAAATGCAAGTATGCTACTTGTTGTGCTACTAACACTGCTTTTAAAGTTTATAACACAAGCAGTGCTGACCATTTGCTAAACAAAGCAGTTGCACATTGAAAACAGACCTTAGCATGAGCAGCAATACACTTATCTTCTCTTGAAGCTCACAATTCTTTGAAAATGCACTTTGAGTAGTCTGATAGTTGGTGTTGCGGATTCATGCTCTTGTCCCCTGTAACTAAGGGACAAGGTTTGAACCTAAGAAAATTAACTAACCTGCCATCCATAACTAGGGCATTTCACACATGCACACCTTAATTCCATGTCCAGAAGAAGTCAGAGGCAGGCATTCAGGCATAAATGCAGCAGGAACATTAATTTGTTACATTTAAATTCTGTGTGCAGACATGGAAAAGAAGAAGCAACAGCAGGAGGTGTGTGCAGGGATGCACAGACATAAAATGTGTTATTAAAGAAGAAGAAATGCCCTCCTCCAAGCCAGCAGGGGACCATCCCAATCAAAAGGGTCCTAGGAAACTTCCTAGGTCACCTATTGCTGGATCTGGATCTGGCAGGCAGTGTGCTTTAACTAGACATAGGCACTTTGTGAACACTCTTGGCTCAGTGGATAGCCTAAAGGGTAAAGCAGAGAACTGATAATGTGATCCAGATGCATAAAACCATAAGAAATGTTTCAAATCTGGATGGATACGAATGTGATAATAAGGACATTTTAAATTTAAGGTTACTAAAACACTCAAATCAGGAAGAAGAAGTAAGAGATTGTGTAATGAAAGCATTTTGAACTTGGGCACTATCACAGTCTGTTTAGGAAAGAAAAGTCCAGAACTGGTCTCCAGGCATTTTCTTTCTTTTCATTAACAATTCCCCAAAAAATCTATTACCAGTGGAGCCATTATTCAATATGCAGATGACTCAAACATTGTCTGCATAACAGACTCTATTTCTGAACTCCAACTCAAAACCCAAACAGCCTTCTCCACCATTGATTCCTGGATGTTTAAAAAGCAGCTAGTCCTTCACCCAAATAAATCCAAAATGATACTTTTCACCCCCAAAATATCAACTCTGTTGGACAAAACCACATTCAATATCTACTCCATAAGTAAAGCACTAATAAAAGTTGTCAGCCACACAAAAAGTCCAGGAGTATCCATAGACAAACACTTAAAATTTGATGTTCACTTGCAACAAAACATCCAAAAAAAACATCAGAAACTTGGAATGCTCAATAGGCATAACCAGTTCCTTAGCCCCTCCACCAAATGAACCCTTGCCTCCACCTACCTACTCCCTTCCATAATGTATGGTACCCCCTCTACTTACCAACCTCCAAACCAATCTAAAAGCTGAGCTCAAGACATGTTATCATAAAATTGCAAAATCTGCAACAAATTCCAAAAACTTCTCCCCTCACTGCACTGCTCTTCATTCCCTAAAATGGCTGGAACTACCAAACTACCTCAACTATCTGCAACTTATTACTGCTAACAAACTTATCTTTAATCTAAATAGCATGAAACATGAAACACAGCATCAATGGGACCAGACGGTGTCCCGGGCTGTGTCCTACATGAACTCCAAGAAGAGCTAAACCCAAACCTAAAACTACTGTTCAGTCTCAGCCTTACTACAGGATATGTACCCAAAGAGTGGCGTACAGCAACAGTGGTCCCTCTCCACAAAGGTGGTGCCTCAACGGATCCTGGAAACTATCGCCCCATAAGTCTCACTAGCTTGGTCTGCAAAGCTATGGAAAGGTTCATCATGGACCTTATAAATAAAGATATTGGGGACCTACAGACACTGGATCCTACCCAGTTCGGCTTTGTTAAGGGCAGATCCTGCCTCTTAAACCTGGTTGATTTCTTTGAAACAGTCACCAAGGCAATTGACAAGGGGAAGGTGGTCCACACAGCCTACCTGAACCTCGCAAAAGCCTTCGATACAAAACCCCACTTGGGCATTATAGATAAGCTCACCAGCTTAAATATAACCCCCTATGTCACTAGATGGGTTGCAAACTGGCTCAAGGACAGAACCCACATGGTTAGAATAGCTGGAGCCATGTCAGACTCCAAACCAGTTACAAGTGGCATCCCACAAGGCTCAGTCTTGGGACCTCTCTTGTTCGGTATATATTTCTCGGAGGTACAGGCCAACATGGAAGGACTGTGGCTGACCAAGTTCGCAGATGACTGCAAACTGGGCACCATAATAGACTCTCCAGCCGACACAAGCATCCTCCAAAAGGGCCTCATAGAAACAGACAACTGGTGCCAGAGCCATGGCCTCAAGCTAAATGCCAAAAGGTGTATAGTCATCCCCTTTGGCAAAAAAAAGTGCCCACAAATTACCACATAGGTGGTAATCCATTAAGTACAGAAGAAGTAATTAGGGACCTGGGGACCCAAGTTGATAGCAATCTCTCATTTGACAACCACTTGACCAAAGTGGTTAGAAAAACATTTTATATAGCCCACCTAATCACGAAGGGATTCACATCTAGATCAGGGGAGGTCATCGTGCCTCTTTACTCATCCCTCATCAGGCCCATAATTGAGTACAATGCCCCTTTTGGGATGTACCTTACCAGACACCTGCAGCAACTGGAAAGACCCCAAAAGTACCTCACCAAGAGGATCAAGGGGCTCAAACAGATGCCGTATGCTGCCCAGTTAAAGAAACTCCAGCTCTACTCAGTGGCATACCACCTGCTCAGAGGCGATCTGTGCCTGACGTATAAAGCCATGTCCAACCCGGAATTAATGGACCTGCTGCACCTCAGAAAATCCAAATCCCATCTATCTATGTGCTCGAGGGACTTAAACCTCAGCACTGAAATAAATAGGACATGCTGGAGGGACAGATTCATAACCCAGAGGCTCCCTTCACTCTGGAATAAAATCCCAGTCCAGGTTAGGCAGAGTCCCTCATTGACTCTCTTCAAGAGGAATCTTGATGAGTGGATGGGAGATTGTAGGTTTACCCCGGATATCACTTCTGTGTCACTGTTAGACAGAGGCACAGTATACTAACCTCGAAAAAGGGCATAGCAAAATTAATTTAAAATGGGTGGCGAAAGCCAAACACACTCTGGCTAGGCTTATAAATGCCCTAGGGCAGATAGCCTAGTATGAACCTATGAACCTATGAACTATAACACCTCTTTCCCTCTTAAAAGATGTCAGTCTCAATAATCTCTGTCCTACTCCTACAATCACTATCACATCTCCTCCCACACTCCATAAAGTCCCCACCTACCCTCACTCACACACTTTCTCTTACCCTAAGCAACCAATAGTTATCTCCTCATCCATCCTCCCAATGAATACACCCTCCCTCCTACCAGCTTACATCTAAGAATAAGGCAAAATACCTTAACAACTACCCACTAAAAATGAAATCATACTATTTCCCAAAGACCCTGCTCTTATAAGGTGACATACATGCAAATCCTGGTCCTACTACTAACTCATCCACCCCACAAAATACCTCCCCCAATTCTAGCCAATCATCCATACCAAATAAACAAATTTCTTTCTATTCTATCAATACTCGAAGTATCCTTAACAAACTAAGCCAATTTCATGCATGGGTATCTCATCATACCCCAGACATTATCTCTGTAACTGAAACTTAGCTTAAACCCCAAAATCAAGATAAAGACATTCTCCCTACTGGTTACAACATACTCTGCCAAGACCACTTAAAGAAAAAGGGTGGTGGTGTTGCCATACTTTACTCTTATAACCCCACACTTTCCCATCCTAAGCAACCTTTTCCCTCTTTTACATCTGCTGAAATAATAGCAGCAAACTTTAAATTTAATAACTATTACCATTACAGTAGTAGCCATATATATTCCACCAGGAGATAACATTCCCCTACTGGAAAATATACTCTCATATCTCACCCAAAACATCCCTAATGAAACTATCCTCCTTGGGGATGTAAACATTAATTGGCAGAAGCTCAGCAATCCAAACTCTCAGCATCATATAAATCTCTATGGATTTACGCAACTAATCTCTCAACCTTACCCATGCTAATAACTCACGTTCTCCAAGCTCCCTGATAGACTGGATACTTGTTTCAAATTCCGGCAAACACCATAATCCAGAAACACTAGCTGACTCCCTGAGTGATCACTCACCTATAAAAGTGCTCAGATTTACCACCCATCTCTCTAAACCACACCGACTTATCACCTGCTGTAAACTTTCCAACTTTAACCCAGATACGTTTAGAACCCTTCTCTCCAGAGTTAACTGGGACTTCCTTACACAGCTCCCACTAGATGATGCAGTAAAAGCTTTCAACTCAACTTTCCTTAGCATCTTAAATTTCCTAGCTCCACCCAGAAAAGTTCAGATAAAATCAAACATTTCACCCTGGTTATCTAAAAGCACCTGTACCCTTATGAAAACCAGAGATAGGCCATGGAATATATGGGTAAAATCCAAACTTCCAGCTGACTTGCAAAAGTACAAAGAACTTAGAAAACAAACAAAAAAACTCATCAACAAAGACAAAAAAGATTTCTACTATAATCCCCCAACAACATTAAAATCTGATCCAATACAATTCTGGAATGCTATAAACCAGATACTACATCCTGGCAACCCAACTTCGCCAAATCCACATCCTGACAGGTCCCCTGAAGAGTCTGCCAATACCTTTAACACTTATTTTATTGAATCAATTTCCAAACTATTTAACCCCAACCCCTCTAACACTAACACTTCCAACCTCACTGAACCCCCCTCACCTGCTAACTCAGTAAACTCCCTCTCTCTCAAACCTGCTCCCACTAATTATATCAAAACTCCACTCTCCAAACTCAAACCATGCTCTGTATCAGCAGACGATATCCTTTCATATTTTTTCCAGACTGCTGCCCACTTCCTTGCTATGCCAGTATCTATCCTAATAAATCACTCCATCTCTGAGTCTAAAGTTCCATCTATCTGGAAATAGTTCTACACTCTTCCTATCCACAAAGGAGGTAACTCCACAGAAATCTCTAATTTCAGACCTATCACTATCCTCCCCCTCTCTCTAAAATCCTCGAGAAATGTATAGACAAATAAGTTATGCATTCTCTCTTACAAGAAAAACTGCTCACACCTACATAGCATGGTTTCTTTCCCAAGCGTAGTACCACCACAGCTCTTCTATCCTTTCTCGACACTATTACTCTAGCCAAAGATGACAATAAACTCGTATCTTGCCTATTCCTTGACCTTTCAAAGGCTTTTGACACTGTTTGTCACTCTCTGCTATTTAACAAACTTGCAGACCTTAATTTCTCCCCTCTCCCCTGATATATTAGCATGGTTCTCCAGCTATCTCACTGATAGGCAGTCAGTCAGATGGTGACTCTGCACTATCCATCCCTTCAAGTAAAAACAGGCGTCCCCCAAAGATCCATTCTTGGACTTTACTTTTTAATATCTTCACCAACTCACTTTATTCCTCTTGTCCTCAGTCTACCATTGTCCAATATGCAGATGACTCTACAGTTATCACTATTGCTAACTCACCCTCTCAACTCCTATCAACTACCCAGACATCCTTTAACTCAGTTGAGACGTGGCTCACAAAAAAAAAAAAAAACAGCTTATCCTCAACTCTAAAAAAACAAAATTGCTACTCTTTCTTCCTAAATCTGTAAACCACATCAAATCTTCCTTCACCATGATGTCGCTAAACAATACTCCTATAGAAGTCGAATCTAGCACAAAACTACTTGGCATCACCATTGATGATCAACTAAAATTTGATCTACACATTAACAATTGCATCAAAATAACCCATCAGAAGCTAGGACTCTTGTACAGGAATAACAAATTCCTCACCGCTGAAGCTAGGCTTCCTCTTACTCATGCCAATCTTCTACCTTGTCTAACTTAGTGTTCCCAAGTACTCAAAAATCTGAACTACTCCCTACTTACCAAACTAGAAATGACCTATCACGAGATAGCCAGATTTGCAGCTCAACAAACATATAAATCTCACCACTGTATCACCCTAAAATACCCGAACTAGCTCAAACTATCTCATCTGCTTCTCCAATCTTAGTTCCAAATTATACACTCCATTCTATATCAACCAGCCTTCTGCCCAGCTCTATTGTCTCTTATCTCCTACTATTCTCCTACCAGACATCTCTGAAGTGCAACCCAAGACCTACTAAAGGTTCACAAACCAAAATCTAAGACTGGCTGCAACTTATATAGCTACCACCCCTCCATTGCATGGAACAAACTCCCACTAGAAATAGGGAACCTTACACACCTCAGACAATTTAAGTTATCCACCAAAGACTACTTTAAAAAACACTGGACCTGTCACTGTTCACACCCTCCCTGACCACAACCAACCTACATAGTACTGTTTAACTAAAACGTAATACTTAGCATGAACAACTTACATCCCATACTTTCTACAAAACTTCTTAAGCTTTAGCCATACACTCCTCATTGAACTTTAGATTAACAAATATTTTTAAACCACAACATTTTACCTCCCACGGTTTAATCGTTTTTCATCCTTTTGGTTTATAGCATTGTATAATTTGGCAATTTCTGTAATGAGATTTGCTGCCTCTTAAATATCTCTTATGTTACTCTAATGTTGATTGTCTCATTTGCTATTGTAATGTCTTATATGTGCATTTTGGAGCTTTTCTCCCCGGGCCTCCACTGAAAAAGGGCTTGAGCTCAGTCGGACATACACGGTCAACAAATGTAAAATAAAATAAATAAATAAAATAAAATAAATACTGAAAGCTGATGTTGTATGTCTGACATCGGCACGTGAATATGATCGTGATCTGCTTGCTTTTGCTGCAGAGTCGCATACACTTACTAAGAGTGATAAAAAGCTCTCTCTGAATGGTCAGCGGCATCCTTCTTATGTTATTTATTTATTTACTTACCGAAAGCAAACTGCCTATTTTTAGTCATCAATCACTCAGGCCAAAGGCACAAAGTTACAGTCAGCTGTCAAGCATTTAGTAGAGAAAGAGAAAAATAAAAAACTATATTTATAACAAATATACAGATGAAATGTGTCATTTGGAGTTAGATCATCTTCACAAAATTAACCGAATAGCAATCACAAAAATCACATCCATTGTAAAGAGCAGGTTGGTGTAAAATTGACAGGCTATTTTATATATGTGAATGTAAAGGCCATTCACTGGTGCATTTGATTCTCTGTTGCAGGTACCAGATGTAATGCCTGGGGTCTGATGGACAACTATGTAAAACTGACAGGTTATATTATATACATGAATGTATAGGCAATTCACTGTGACAACTAATTCACTGCTGCAGGTGTCAGATGTAATGCCGGGGCCTAATACACAGCTATGTTGTTTGCCACACTAGAATGCTTCTTCTTACAAGAGTACAGAATATGTTGGTTCTGGTTACAATCACATTACCATGTTACTTGGAAAGGCATGAAGTTAGTGTTTAACAATAGCAGGCGAGAGACTAGAGGTAAAACAAAGAAATGTAGCTTAAAGGCTCACTGGACTGAGGGAGGGAAGTAGCAAACTAAACAAACAAAACACAGCTACAGACACAGAAGCTAACTGATAAATAAAACAGCTTCAGATACAGAAGTTAACTGATAAATAAAACACAGCTACAGACACAGAAGCTAACTAATAAATAAAACACAGCGACAGACACAGAAGCTAACTGATAAATAAAACACAGCTACAGACACAGAAGCTAACTGATGAATAAAACACAGCTTCAGACAGAAGCTAACTGATAAATAAAACACAGCTACACAGAAGCTAATTGATAAATAAAACACAGCTACACAGAAGCTAACTGATAAATAAAACACAGCTTCAGACACAGAAGCTAACTGATAAATAAAACATAGCTACAGACACAGAAGCTAACTGATAAATAAAACACAGCTTCAGACACAGAAGCTAACTGATAAATAAACACAGCTTCAGACAGAAGCTAACTGATAAATAAAACACAGCTACAGACAGAAGCTAACTGATAAATAAAACATAGCTACAGACACAGAAGCTAACTGATAAATAAAACACAGCTACAGACACAGAAGCTAACTAATAAATAAAACACAGCAACAGACACAGATGCTAACTGATAAATAAAACACAGCTACAGACACAGAAGCTAACTGATAAATAAAACACAGCTTCAGACAGAAGCTAACTGATAAATAAAACACAGCTACAGACAGAAGCTAACTGATAAAGAAAACACAGCTACACAGAAGCTAATTGATAAATAAAACACAGCTACAGACACAGAAGCTAACTGATAAATAAAACACAGCTTCAGACACAGAAGCTAACTGATAAATAAAACACAGCTACAGACACAAAAGCTAACTGATAAATAAAACACAGCTTCAGACAGAGAAGCTAACTGATAAATAAAACACAGCTACAGACAGAAGCTAACTGATAAATAAAACACAGCTACACAGAAGCTAATTGATAAATAAAACACAGCTACAGACACAGAAGCTAACTGATAAATAAAACACAGCTTCAGGCACAGAAGCTAACTGATAAATAAAACATAGCTACAGACACAGAAGCTAACTGATAAATAAAACACAGCTTCGGACACAGAAGCTAACTGATAAATAAAACACAGCTTCAGACAGAAGCTAACTGATAAATAAAACACAGCTACAGACAGAAGCTAACTGATAAATAAAACATAGCTACAGACACAGAAGCTAACTGATAAATAAAATACAGCTTCAGACACAGAAGCTAACTGATAAATAAAACATAGCTACAGACACAGAAGCTAATTATATAGAGCAAGGGTTTGCATCATGTCATGCTTCCTGCTGTGATTCTGCTAGTTACTACAGGATATGTATGGCCCTATGAAGTACTATATTATACACAGTGAAAAAATATGCAGCCTTATCGTTTATACCAAAGCAGTGAAGGATATGACGTCAACAGGGTACATTTCTGACTAAACAGAGTTTGGTACTGTTGGAAGATATCTCCTATAGATAAATACAGTGTCATGCTTAATTCACGTCATAATATTATTATTTGGTATGAGATTTTAATATGTTCCTACTCACTTAATGAATTGTCAAATAATGATTAAGGTAGCTGTCTGGCTAGTATGTGGTTGGAACAAAACTTGAAACCATTTCACAATTAAGACTGAATGCAAAATACTGATTTCATCTGTGACAAGGGGGAGAGAAGAAGACCCTCAGAGTGATCAGGGGGATGAAGACCCTTAGGATCTTCCATGCAATGGCTTTACCCAGTGAACTTCCTTAACTATGTAACAAACTGTACTCAGATAGAAAAGGAAATGTCTAGCTTTTTGCAAGTCTACAGTTAACCGTTCATGCATAATTATTGGCTCTCCATGACATAATCAATGCATAGATTTTTTCCCCATGTCCATCATCGAATGAATTGACTACTGGTGTAGAGCAATGGTTACCCATGTTAGTAATAACCAGGTCAAGGATGTTTCTTCCTCTAGTGGGGGTAAGAATGAGCTGATCCAGGGCATTGGAATTGATGAATTCCAGGAAGCATTGGGCCAGTGCATTGGTGCTTGAGTAGTTTTCCCAGTTGATGGAGGGGTAGTTGAAGTCTCCTAGTATGAGAGTGTTGGGTTGGACCTTGCTAGATTCTAGGGTTCTTCAGAATGTGGAGTGAGAGTCTAGGGACATGGTTGGGGACCTATAGCAGGCTATGACCTGGATCGTAGTTTTACCCAATGTTAGTTGTACCTGAAGTATCTCAGATGCATTATGCTGGGCTACTAGTCTGGAGGTGTGCATATCCTTTATGAATATGGAGACACCACCACCTTTGGAGCTTTGGTCCATGTTTCAGAGCCAAAAGGTGTGGACTGAGCATTAGCCTGGTAGTGCAGGGGTGATTTCTGCCATTTTAAACGAGGTCTCCATTACAGCACAAATGTTGACGTTCTCCATTTTGAGGAGTGCTTTGAATGAGTGCATCTTGAGATTTAGACTTCTAGCATTGAGCAGCATGACCCTCAGATTGCACTTATTTATAGCTGTTACAGTGGTAATTTAGTCTTTGGAACACAGCCTAAAAAAGGCACTAAAGGGATGGCAAGAGCCTTACTCAGTACCCAGAAATCCAGGGGTGACAGATTCAGGCCATCTCTGGCAAAGCATCGAGGTCTGTCAATCATGTCATCCCAAGCAGACAGATACTGGATTCCCTTAGAATGACACCAGAAACTTAGCCAATTGTTGAAATCAATCATTTTTTGTTTGTACTGCGGTATCATTCTGGGTGAAGGTAGGATACTGCTCAGGGCTAGTGTCATACCTGCCTGGGCCACATAATCCGAGAGCGCAACCATGTCTCTTTTCATGTAGGCTGGGGAGGTGTGTCTCAGGTCATTCACACCCACATGGACAATGACAGAGTCATACTTGCACTTGTTGTGGAGTGACCTGAGTGTGTGTGTTATGTGTCAGATTCTGGCACCTGATAGACAGCTGACTGTTACCTTTTCCTTATTCAACCTAGTGAGTGGGACATCTGTGCCTCACTATTAAGTCACGTATGATTAGTGTATTGGGCAAGGTGTTTAACCTTAGGGGCTTAGGTTGTGGGGCACACTGTGGAGATGAGCTATGTATCCTGTGGTTTGTGCTGTGTTGTGGTGGTCAAATGCATTTCTGTCTTGGAGGTCTCTGCTGTTTGGGTAAATTTCTATTGAGTGCCTGAAGGTGGGTATGTGGTTTGTGATTTTATGTGAGAGCTGTGATAGTGTGTGTTCTGGAGGGCTATGTGTTCCATGTGGTGTGATGCAGGTGTTGACCTTCTCCTCTTGACCAGCTAGACTGGTCTTGGCTGGAGAGTGCATAGCTTCCAATCTGGTGATATAAGTGCAGCTCTCACAAGTCTGAGTGTTGGGAGGTAAGAGGAGAGGGTTGTCTGAAAGGGTATTACTTTCATTTAAGATGGTATGACCTTAAAGTGGTAATATATAAGTATGAAAAGTGGGACGCTCTGATGGTTTGGGAGTTACTATTTTTTAATTTTTTTTGGTCCTATTTTGAATTTATATATTGATGATGAATATATCTTCTTCTTCTTTTGGCTTTTTCCCGGTTAGGTGTCACCACAGCGGATCACCTTGTCCGCTCATGATTGGCAGTGGAGTTTTACAGTGTCGAGTTGCCAGCCCGGCACCCAACCTTCCACAGAAGGCACCATTGAATATATGAAAGTTGTATATTGCAGTGATCTGCACTTGGAGCATAATTGTTTCCACATTTTGACCTTTTATTTATTTCTGGCTAACTATGGTTTCTTCCTCAGGAGTAGTTATTTCTTCAGTTGCCAGTCTAACCAAGAGCTATTCAAGCTTCAGAAATATCACTGGCTTTGTGCATTGCCTATATTTGCACATATGCACTATATTTGACAAAGACAGGCAAAACACTTTGACATTTAAAAACATTCCTGACTGTGTTTTAAAGGTTATACTATTTCACCAATACATTTTATTTTAAAAGTTATAAAAAAATAAAAAAATAAAAAAGTTATAAAAAAATAAGTTTGGGTTCACATTTCCCAGTGTAATATTTACACTGATGTTTAAAGGGAAAATCATGGGTAATGCTATGTATGACTTTTTCTGTTTGGATTTCCAGAAGTGGTGTTCCGGAAGAGGCCAACAATGGTGGCAGAAGAAGAAGATCTGTCCCCTGGTTAATAAAGGTAGCAAGAAATATATATCAGTGTTACAATGAGCCCACCAAAGGTAGGTGTGTCCATATTAAAATGAACATGTAAATGAGTGTACTGTCCTAGGCAGTGCCTTTACTTTACTGATATCAGGACCTCAAGTAAATCTTTGTAGTTGGTGTGGACTCAGTACAACAATTTCTGTTCACTTCTGAGGCATTGTTGATCAGTACACAGTGTGCCTTGAAGTTTAAAGGCATTAAAGGAAACTAACAATGTCCAGCAGGGATTCAGAATGGAAAAAGACCAAAGGTGGATGCTTCATTCTCAGGAGTATAGAAAATAAAATTATTTATTTACAGGTAATGACAGCACTCAGTAATATGGATCAAAACGATACAAGACTTTGGTGATGGTATACATTTAAAATTAAGAGTTGTATTGCAGGATGCAGCAAGACAGAAGAAAAGATGCAAAAAGAATAACCATTCTCTATGTTCTAAATATGGAATCCATGTTAGTGGCATCATGAAGAATAAAGAAGGAGACAGAATAGCCGCAGCTTGTCATATGTTAGGCAGTAAATAACAGACAATTGTACAAAATATGATGTTATGTTGTATGGAGTGGGTTTAAATGGTACAGAAAGAAGGTGATTTCAAGAAAACTGAGCTCTCAATAATGTAAACCTGCAAGAATCACTGTAGTCATTTGGACACACACCAAAGTTTTTAATCTCAGGCAGGCATAGCTTATCAGTGGGAGTGGTAAGCACTAGGTAGCCTATCGACCACGAGAGTGGTTTCGGGCCCAGCAATTGTAGTTTACTGGCCGTTTGGGCAGTTTTTCTATCTCTTTCAACTTTCTGGTTTAAAAGTCCACATTTGCACTTGTTTCCAGCCTTTCCTGTAACTAATTTACCCCAGATACAGATTTGCTGTATCCAGGACTGTAAGCTTCTGAGCCCCCCGAGCCTTTCTCTGTTGGAGGGAAGCCTTCTAGCTTATCAGTGGGAGTGGTAAGCACTAGCTAGCCTATCTACCACAAGAGGAGTGGTTCCTGGTCCAGAAATTGTAGTTTATTGTCTGTTTGTTCAGTTTTTCCATCTCTTTTAACCTTCTGGTTTAAAAGACCGTATTTGTGCTTGTTTCCTGCCTTTCCTGTAACTAGTCTAGTCCAGATAGAGATTTTCTGTATCCAGGACTATATGTAAGCTTCTAAGCTCCCCAAGCCTTTCTGTGTTAGAGGGAAGCCTTCTAGCTTATCAGTGGGAGTGGTAAGAACTAGGTAGCCTATCTACCACAAGAGCGAGTGGTTTCTGGCCCAGAAATTGTAGTTTATTGGCTGTTTGTGCAGTTTTTCCATCTCTTTTAACCTTCTGGTTTAAAAGCCCATATTTGTGCTTGTTTCCTGCCTTTCCTGTAACTAGTCTAGTCCAGATACAGATTTGCTGTATCCAGAACTGTTTGTAAGCTTCTGAGCAATGGCAAAACGTCTGGTCTTCAATTTTTCCCATCGATGTGTTGTTCTCTCCTCTGCACTTTTACTAGCTTATTAGTCTAGCACTTTACCAGACATCTTGTAGCAATTATTGTAGCATACAAAAGTGCTACCAGCACTAAACATTTTACAAGGAAATAGCTCCAGTAGTTATTATTATTAATGCCCACCCCTCCAGGCATGTCTAATGGTCAGTTCCCTGTGCTTTCTCCTATTAATCTGAATTACCTGAGACGTACCTCCCTGGATTACATAAAAAGAGACATGGAGGAGCTCTCAGATTATGTAACCCAGCTGGGTATGACCCTAGCCCTGAGCAGCCTCCTACCATCACACAGAATGATATCACAGTACAAGCAGAAAATGATTGATTTCAACAATTGGCTAAGTTTCTGATGTCATTCTAAGGGGATCCAGTATCTGTCTGTCTGGGATGACATGATTGACAGACCTCGATGCTTTGCCAGAGATGGACTGCATCTGTCACCCCTGGGCTTCTGGATACTGGCCAAGGCTCTTACCACTCCTATAGTGCCTTTTTTAGGTGGTGTTCCAAAGACCAAATTACCACTGTAACAGCTACAAACAAATGCAATCTGAGGGTCATGCTGTTCAATGCTAGAAGTCTAAATTTCAAAATGCACTCACTCAAAGCACTCCTTAAAATGGAGAACATTGATATCTGTGCTGTAACAGAGACCTAGTTCAAAGCAGCAGAAAGCACCCTTGCACTACCAGGCTATAACTCATTTGACACCTTTCGGCCCCAGAACTTGGACCGAAACTCCAAAGGCGATGAAAGTACCCCTGCACTACCAGGCCATAACTCATTCAAAACCTTTCAGCCTCAGAACTGGACTGAAGCTCCAAAGGCAGTGGTCTTTCCATATTCATAAAGGATGCACACACCTCCAGACAGGCTGCCCAACATAATGCATCAGAGATACTTCAGGTGCAGCTAACATTGGGTAAGACAGCAATTCAGGTTGTCGCCTGCTATATGTCCCCAACCATGTCCCAAGACTCACACTCCACATTCCTAAGCACCCTGGAGAATATTAGGGTCCAACTTAATACTCTCATACTGGGCGACTTCAACTACTCCTCTATTAACTGGGAAAACTACTCATGTACCAATACAATTGGCCAACGTTTCCTGGAATTCATTAATTCCAATGCCCTGGACCAGTTCGTTCTTACCCCCACTAGAGGTAGCAACATCCTTGACCTGCTCATTACTAACATGGGTGACCATTGCTCTACACCAGTAGTCTACTCCTCCCTGGTTAGATCCGACCACAACTAATCACCTTGGAAATCCACATCCCTCCCACCCCCACCCCCACCCCCTGCAAAGGTAACCATCATGAAAAATTTCTCCATAGCTAATTTTGGGCTCCTAAAAACAGAGGTGGCTAAGTTCACAGCACCCATGCAAATGGAGAATAGTTGCATGATTGCCAAATCATACCCCAACGCACTGCACAAACACGTACACAAGTGCATGGATCTCGCTATACCCAATAGAACCAAGATGCTCACCTCCTAAAAATGGAAGTCAATCTGGTGGTCACCTGCCATACACAAACTCTACAACAGAAGGAGGAAACTGATGTGAAATAAGGTGAAGTCCCAAGACTGGAAAAACTTCCTTATCAGCCTCAACAAAAAGTTGAGATCCCTCATCAAATCCTCTAAAGCTAGCTATGAAAACAGAATTGCAGCAGATAGTAAAGACAACCACAAGGCCTTCTATAGATATGTAAAGAATCTCCACGGCAATACCCAGATTTGCTCTGAGTTACTGCACAATGGTTCCTATACCAAGCCAACAGATATTGCCAATATACTGGCTGACAGATTCAGTGCCAACTTTACCCCTCTCTCCCCTCCCAAAGGACCAATCACAATACCAGTAGATTGCCAGGCACCCAGTATTACTGCTGCACAGGTTAAAACAGCACTGTCCAAGGCCAAGAATACAGCTTCTATGGAACCTGACAATATCTCTGGCTATGTTCTACATGAACTACAGTGTGAACTGGCACCTCACCTGTGTGTCCTGTTCAATCACAGCCTCACCTCAGGCTTTGTCCCTACCAAATGGCGCACTGCTACAGTCATCCCTCTCCACAAAGGAGGAGTGACTACAGACTCTGGGAACTATCGCCCCATTAGCCTGACGAGTTTGATATGCAAAGCTATGGAACGCATCATCATGAACCTAATAAACAAGGATATAGGGAATCTCCAAACTCTGGATCCCACACAGTTTGGTTTTGTGAAGGGTAGATCATGCCTGCTCAACCTGATTGACTTCTTTGAGTCAGTCACCGGAGCTATGGATGAAGACAAGGTGGTTCATACAGCCTACCTTGATCTGACTAAGGCCTTTGATACCATTCCCCACTCAGGAATCATAGAAAAACTCACTAAGTTAGACATCAACCCCTATATCACTAGGTGGGTTGCAAACTGGCTCACAGATAGAACCCACAGAGTGAAAGTAGCTGACTCCAAGTCACACTGCCGACCTGTCATGAGTGGAGTCCCACAAGGTTCGATCTTGGGTCCTCTCCTGCTTGGTATCTACTTCTCTGAAGTCCAAGCCAACATGAAGGGATGCTGGCTTACAAAGTTCACAAAAGATTGCAAGTTGGGAGCTATTATTAACTACCCAAGTGATGCTGACATCCTACAGAAAGGACTCACTGAGACCAACAACTGGTGTCAGAACCATGGCCTTAAGCTCAATGCCAAAAAATCACCCCCTTTGGGAAAAACCTGATTCCCATGAATTACCATATCGATGGTAGTCCAATGAACACAGAAGGAGTTATAATAGATCTGGGAACACAGGTTGACAGCAACCTCTCTTTTGACCACCACATTACCACTGTGGTCAGAAAGTCCTTCTATGTGGCACATCTCATTACTAAGGGTTCTGCACCTAGGAATAAAGAGGTCATTGTCTCCCTCTACTCTTCCATCATTAGGCCAATCATTCAGTACAATGCCCCATTTGGCATGTACCTCACTAGACACCTGCAACAACTGGAAAGGCCGCAAAAGTACCTCACAAACAGGATCCTAGGCCTTAAACACTTGTTCTATATGGATAGACTCAAAAACTCCAACTATTCTCTGTTTCATATCGCCTACTTTGAGGTGATCTCTACTTGACTTACAAATCCATGTCTGACCCAGCTCTGTTAGAAATGCTACATCTAAAGGAATCCCAATCCCTACGCACCACACGCTCCAGAGACCTTAACCTCATTATCACAATCAACAGAACAAGCTGGAGGGACAGGTTTATAAGCCAGAGACTGCTCATGCTATGGAATAGGCTTCCAGTACATGTCAAACAGAGTAGCTCACTGGCCCTCTTCAAGAGAAATCTTGATGAGTGAATGGGAAATAGAAAATTCACCCCGGGGATCACTGCAGTGTCTCTACTCAATAAAGGCACTGGGAACTAAGGTTGGGTGGCACAATACCAGGGTAATCCTATGGGCTAGGCTTGTAAGGGCTCCAGGGCCATTAGCCTAGTACACACCTATGAACCTATAATTCAACTGCATAAGGGAACACGTGTTGTGTGCAGAAAGGTAAACGGAAATACAGTAGGCCATTTATGAGGTAGGAAATTTTTGGTTAGAAAAGTCAGATATTAGAGGCATTACTAAATTATCATTCATGGCTTTATCTCTTCTAAGACAGATTACAACACTCCCTGATATTCTCTTTTTCAGGCAGTATAATTATTAGTTGTTATCTAGATTGTTACTTAGTTCTTTGAAAGTATAACTGTCAAGATGGAGTTGTTGACAGCTGGAAATACTGACCAGTTGTCCACCAAGACCAGTTGTATAACTAGCAACTTGTCAATGGCTTGTAGCTAACCACAAAACATAAAACACAGGAGACAGATGTGAGACTCAGCTTTCATTTTTCTCAAATCTGCAATGTCCACAGAGTAGATAATAATAACTCTGAGGGCTATATGGATCCGGCACTATGCATGGGGGGTAGTGCAGGCTTTAACCTTCTTGCCAAATACATATTTGCATATGTATGTGCAGTTCTGCATCTGTTGCCAGGGAGAATGTTTACAAACAGTGCTGTGGTGGTCAGTGGTTGTACAGCACACCTAACTGTCACCACTGCTTACTTATTGGGGCATCTATTGTTGAACAACAGAGTACTGATGTACAGTCATGTAGTCACTTTTTATTGTGTTTTTACTTCATCCATTTAGAGTAATTTCAGTTACAGAGCGAGTAAGAAACTGTGTGCAGAATACCTCTGCCTGAAAATGCTAAAGAAAAATAATAATAATATCTATAAGGAAGTCCTTTAGTCTATTTTAAGGTACAAAAAAAAGTAAAGAACAAAAAAATAGGTGGATTATTAAATAGCATTGATAGAACAAATATGAGCTGCCAAAGTAAATAAAGATAGTCAAGGGTAAAATAAGAGCCCTTCTTGGATGTCAAAGATCCATACATAAGGGTAAACCTATAGGTGTTATCTTTAATACTCTATAAGATTAGTAGATGGGCAAAAATTCAGTAATTCCCTAAAGTTATCTAGCCTGTATTTTTGAAAACTAGTATTAGCTGTTATAATTATTTTTATTAGTGCTGTTTTTATTAACGTAGGAAATACTTAAGAACTGTATCCCTTTCACTAGACTGTCTAACATTTATTTTAATATCTGATACACAAAGTATCCTTTTTATCACATTCATTTGCATTTCTTTTAATTATTTTAATTAAAAGGGAGGTTGAACAGGTGATAAAGAATTAAATACAAAACAAATTCCCCAACGGATGAATAGTTAACCACAACAACAAACAAATACTTCTAATATGAAAACAAGATTATGTACCAGCACATGGCTGTACTTATCATACATAAATTTATTAAAAAACAGGTTAGCACTTTCATAACCAAGCAGATCGCTTTGTCAGACCATTACATAAAAATACAAAGTAAAGCATTTAATTTTATATAAGGTATATTCCTATTTAAAAAGACTCCACCAATCAAATAATTCAATTAAAACAAATTAAAAACTTAAACCATCATGTATTTCATTCATGAAAAGTACTCCATCCAAAGGAA
>NC_056730.1:947319341-947336841 GCF_019279795.1 Protopterus annectens
TTAATGACTTGTTCATAGGTTCATAGGTAGTTACTAGGCTATCAGCCCAAGCCTACAAGCCTAGCCATAACGATTCCCTGGCTTTTGCTTCCCACAAATATTTACTTTCCTGGACCCCTGTCTAGCAGGGGTACTGATGTGATCCCCAGGGTGAATTTCCTATTTCCCATCCAACCATCAAGGTTCATCTTGAAGAGGGTCATTGAGGTGCTCTGCCTGACATGTATGGGCAGCCTATTCCAGAGTATGGGGAGTCTCTGGGTCAGGAACCTTTCCCTCCAGCATGTTCTATTCATCGTGATGACAAGGTTAAGATCCCTGGAGCATGTGACTTGGAGGGATTGGGATTTCTTTAAGTGTAGCATATCCAACAACTCTGGGTTTGACATGGCCTTGTATGTTAGGCAGAGATTGCCTCTGAGTAGGCGATATACGATAGAGTATAGCTGGAGTTTCTTTAAACGGTCAGCATAAGGCATCTGCTTTAGGCCTGTGATTCTTTTTGTGAGGTATTTCTGTGGCCTTTCTAGTTGTTACAGATGTCTTGTGAGGTACATACCAAATGAGGCATTGTATTCTATAATGGCTCTAATAAGGGATGAGTACAGAGGGACAATGACCTCCTTTTTTCTGGATGAAAAGCCTTTAGTGATGAGGTGTGCCATGTAGAAGGATTTTCTAACTGTTGTAGCTATGTGGTTATCAAAGGTGAGAGCACTATCCACCTGTGTCCCTAGGTCTCTTATCACACTTTCGGTGTTTAGTGTACTATCACTTTGAAATGAGAATATTTTTGATTGGTATGACAACTGTTTGGTAGTATGTTACTTATCAGTTCACATACATAAGGGGGTTCTATTATGCTGTGTAAAGAGCAAACCACAAAAGACCAAAAAGAAACTGTAGAAAATGGTACTTGAAACACCAAAGGATCCTGAAAGCACAAAAGTTCCTTAACGCAGCTTTATTATTAAAAATAAAAATAGCGTTTTCGTTACTCCCTACAAGTAGCTTCTTCAGAGGAATTATGGCCAAAAAGGCGCCAAACTTTTTGGCCATATAAATACACTTAATCACATTACATCACTTCCTGATAATTTTGTAAACACAAATTCTCAATTAAGAACATTTTTAAAATAAATTAATCATCAAATTGTTTAAAATCAATTGTATCAGTTAAGCTTGTGTGTCCTTAATAGAACAACTGCACAGAGAAATATTAGTGAAGTCGATATAACAAGAAGTACAAAAAACATTAGTGCAAAGACTCAAAAAACAAAAAAGCAGAAAATATACTGTCTACAAGTAAACGTTATGTAGAAACAATGTGTACCTGTGTAAAACAAGAGCACAATAAACAGCCAGTAAAAATTAGTAAAAATTGATAAAAATTAATAAAATTACTAAAAGCTAATGCTTTTCTAATTACCTCAAATAGAACCTATATTTTAACACTGGTGCTATGTTGCAGCTCTCATTCAGCCCAGGCATATTAAAGGCGTCCAGTTTAAGTTGCCAATCTAGCTCACGATTCTCTAATAAAAGAGAAATCGGACCGCCTCTAATTGTAGTGGGTATATGATCTATACCCATAAATAAAAAACTGTGTCCTGGGTTATTTACTATGTGCTTCGCTAGTGCATTGTCACATTTGCTGTTCCTTATAGCGTAACAGTGTTGGTAAATACGTTCCCTAAATTTCCTGTCGGTTTTACCGACATAAAAGGCTGAACAGCAGGCACAAAATGCCACATAGATAATTGATTTTGTTTCGCAATTAATTTTAGAATGGATATCATATTTTCTCTGCCTCATGCAGAAAGTAAACTTAAACTGGACGCCTTTAATATGCCTGGGCTGAATGAGAGCTGCAACATAGCACCAGTGTTAAAATATAGGTCCTATTTGAGGTAATTAGAAAAGCATTAGCTTTTAGTAATTTTATTAATTTTTATCAATTTTTACTAATTTTTACTGGCTGTTTATTGTGCTCTTGTTTTACACAGGTACACATTGTTTCTACATAAAGTTTACTTGTAGACAGTATATTTTCTGCTTTTTTGTTTTTTGAGTCTTTGCACTAATGGTTTTTGTACTTCTTGTTATATCAACTTCACTAATATATCTCTGTGCAGTTGTTCTATTAAGGACACACAAGCTTAACTGATACAATTGATTTTAAGCAATTTGATGATTAATTTATTTTAAAAATGTTCTTAATTGAGAATTTGTGTTTACAAAATTATCAGGAAGTGATGTAATGTGATTAAGTGTATTTATATGGCCAAAACGTTTGGCGCCTTTTTGGCCATAATTCCTCTGAAGAAGCTACTTGTAGGGAGTAGCGAAAACGCTATTTTTATTTTTAATAATAAAGCTGTGTTAAGGAACTTTTGTGCTTTCAGGATCCTTTGGTGTTTCAAGTACCATTTTCTACATGCTGTGTAAAGAGTTAGGAAGAATGGGTTTATTTTTCATTGGTGGGAAAATTGATGATGCACTTTGGAGGGCCATAAATATGTTGGTGATGTGTATATTAATTAATTAATTTATTTATTAATTCATTCATGCATTCATTCTATGGTGACTGGGTTAGTCCCATTAGGCTAGCACCCTCTTTTCAGGGGAAACCTGAAGTGGTATTTATGCTACCAGGAAAAATTTAGCTAGGACATTGGGGAGCTTCCCCTACTCATAGTGTATGGGAATACTATTGTTGGTGGTGAATTCTACGTCCTGTTTCCATTCTGGGTGTATAGGTGGCTCAGAGAAACAGAAATAAGTATGGCGAGTTTGTGCGAGGAGAATGTTATACTGGAGAAGGAGAATGCCAACATGGAGGTAGCAGAGCATTTGCGAGAAAGGCAGTAAAGTAAAGCGGAAGAAGCGGAGGGGTCATCTGTATTGGTGGAGAAGGGAGGAATGAAGGCGGCAAAGGAGCAGAAGGTTGTCATACCTGTACCGGACTCAGAGCGTTTATTCCAGGAGAAGTTGTTTGAGGGAGATGGTGAGAGCCAGTAAACAAGAGGATGAGGTTGCAGTATGTTTATTTAAGGAAATGTTGAATGAGAGTGAACCAGAGAGTGATGTGGCAGCTTCATGGAGTGAAATAATGGACAAACTAGTTAAGAATAAATCGTATGATCAAAAGGTGAAAGATGGAGAGAAGTGAGCGGAAGAAAAAAGAGAGACAATAATAAGAAGAAAATTCACGGTGAGGTTGAATAACAAATCAGAAAAGGAGCTAGAAAGGTATGAGGTTTGGGACTTAGTAATTGCAGCTCTTGTTATTTCACCTAAGAAGGTAAGAACTTTTATACATATAAATAAAGAGACATACTGTGACATTTTGCTCAAAACATGCCAGTATATGGAGGAATTCTTAGAAATGTTTGAAAAAAGAAAGATTGTAATCCTTGGAATTTGTATGTAGTACAATCATTTAATTGAGAGATAAAAAATGAATTACTGTCCAGTTTTGTACTGAAGTTGAGAAAGCATTAAAGGATTATTTAAAGACTGTATGTAAAGAAGTGATGGACATTATAAAAATGTATGATAATAGAGGACTGGGGGATGGGACTGTGGAGTGATTTTGAAAATGGAAAAGACATGCACATTTCAAGTGTAATAAATGTAGATAGAAACAGAAGTTATTTAAATATAGGGAACAGCCAAAAAACATGTTATGTTATTTTTGTGGAAAAGGCAATCATTTGATTAACAATTGTGATAAATGAAAATGTTTTATTTTTGGGAAGTCAGGGCATGAAGCTAAAAAAGTGTGACATGCAAATTATGTGGGTATGTACGGACTGTGAAGAAAATGTAGAAGTACAGAACAAGAATAAATACATGAATATATAGATAAGGGTATAGGAAAATAATGTGAAGAATTGATTGATAATAAAGAAATAATAGTAGATAAAAAGATGAAAATGTGGAAGTGGAAAAAATGGTACAAGAAACAAGTGAAGAAGAAGATGGAACTTGGGCAGTGGTGAGAGGTAAAATGAACTCTATAGGGAAGAGAGTGAATGATGGAAAAAGAATGTTGTTTAAAATTGTAGTCATGAAAGAAAATAAAAAAAAATGAAGGGTAACTGCAAATCTTAGTGATGAATGTTAATAGTATAAAGAACATTAAAAAAAGAATAGGTATTTTAGAATGGTGTGCATTACTTGATATGTATATAATTACATTAGCAGATATAAGAATGTTAACAGAAGAAGAAAGGTTACAAATGGAAAAAAATACGGGGGCAGGAATATTATTTGATATATGGGGACTGTACATGTTCAGGTTTTGCAATGTTATGTAAAGAAGCAATAAAAGTTTTAGATTATACTATTGTAGAATTAGGTAGAACAACAGTAATAGATATAAGAATGAAAAACTTGTATAAAGGTATTGCAATGTATGCATATATTATGATGAAAGAAAGAAAGAGAAGTAATGTTTAAAAAGATTCTGAATTATGTAGGAGTAAATATATTAGTGGGATAGTTTAATTCTGATTTAAGAAAAAAGAAAAAATAGGAAATGATGTTAGGAAGGTATATAAAATAATGACAAGTGAAAAGTTATATATATGGGATGAGAAACACTGGATTTATAATACAAATGAGATGAAAATGGAAATTGATTATTCTGATAGCCTAAAATAGTACAAAAAGGAATAAAGGAAACAGGATTTTCAGATCATTTAGCCATGTGGGTAGAAGTGCAAGAAAGATAAGGATATGTAAGATTAGGTAAAAGTATTAAGACACTTAAAAAAATGAGAGAATAATAAGGGTATTGAAGAATAGTGAAGGCGAGAGTGTGAATATGCAAAAATATACTTGAGGTATTAAGGAAGCATATAGAGACTATATTTAAAAAGAGATATTAAAGAAAATCAGAACTGGAAAGTTAAAACATTAAGTGAAGTGGATGATAAGAATATTAAAAAAATGTAAGTGTAGGATAACTTAATATCATTTTAAAGGAATTAGATATGGAAAACTATGGGAATAGATGGATACATGTATTATAATATGGAAGAATGGCAAACTGTGTGTTTGTCGTGGTATTGAATGAATGATTGGAAAAAGCAATAGTGGACAAAGAAATATATACAGCGATTATGAAATTTATGTAGAAGAAAGCAGGCAAAGAGGATATAAGCAATTGGAGAGGGTAACAAGGAAAAGATTAAAAAAATAGTGTGGATAAATTACTTGATGACATGATATTTGGTAAAAAAAGGTAAATGAAGTCAAAATGTATTATGGATATTGAGAGAGGTGATAGATGATGTTATACATAAAGAGGTAGACACTAATGTTTTGGTAGGAGACGTAAGTAAATATTTGATAGAATACAATATAATGTGTTGTGGGATACAGTAAGAGTTTATAATATAAGTGATAAAATAATAAAATATTGGTGCCTGTGTATGAGAATAATAACATGACAGTGCTATTAAATGGGTGATTAAGTGATGAGATAAAAATAGAATGTGTGATAAAGCAGGGATGTCCAGCCAGCAGTATTTTGTTTGTATTAGTTATGAAAGTAGTTCTTAGTAAAATGAATAGATGGTTGAGAATGGCAAGATATAGAATAACAGAATAAATTCAAATTAATTCAATTTTTACATACATAGATGATATAGTTTTAGTTCTGAAGAATAAAGAATGGATGGAAGAAGGGAATGGAAGGTTAAATAAGTATTTAAAAAATGCCTGGCTTATGTATAAACAAAGATACAAGTAAAGGTATTGTGACACTAGATAGCATAGAAGGGATACAATGCAATAATAAGGTTATAGATATTTTAGAATACAGTTTGGGATGAATATGTATAGGGAAAAACAATGGGAAAAACTATACAGAAATTCAGGGAAGTTTGCATGTTTTGGAGGTCATATAAATTGTTGTATAAAAAGGGCATTTGTCATATAAAAATGGTATTTAATAAATTCTATTTTTAGGTAAAATTGCTTATTTAGCAGGTATTTATATGTTACCATCCAAGTTTGAAAAAAAATTGTTGTCTTTTGCATTTTCTTTTATATGGAGATCAAGGATGAATCCTGTAAGAAGAGGGGTTCTGTATGTTAAAGAAGAAAATGGAGTAATAGGATTAATCAATCCATAACCTTTACAAAGTTTTGGTAAGATTAGAAGATAAATGTAAGAATTTAATAAATCTTATAATGAAAGATAAATACACAAATTTTTGGGAGAAAATAAGTGCTGGGAAAACATAGAAAGATGTAGTAAATGAAGACATGTGAGAGTATCAGAATTATTTTTTTTCTAGAAACTGAATATAACAAAATGTAGAAAAAAGAGAAAAATGGTATGCTTATATAATGAATGCACAATGGTATATATTTATATACTATGGAACCATTTAGGAAATAAAGAAAGAAATGAGATTAAGATAAGACTTGCATGGAGAAAACAAATTATGAATTTAATGATTTTATGTGGAAACTGACAATAGGAAAAATTCCTGTCAAAGCTAATATGTCTTATAAAAAAAATTCAAGAGAGGGTGTGTCATTATTGTATTGAGTCTGAGGTAACAGGGCATGTCTTTTTAAAATTTTCAAGAGTAAAGTAATTACAGGAAAAAAATTACACGATAAGATATTGAAAGGTTTTCAAAGTGTTGCAGATGTAAATGTGAACATGTTGCAATATGGGTACTATGGTAAAAAACAAAAAGAGATGAAAGAGATTGATAAAAGATTGTTTTATACTCCATGGGCAATATGGAACGAGAGAGTGAATCAAATCAAGTTTACTGGTAAATGGGTATTGTTTGTAATTTTGAAAAAGATACATTTTTGGTTGTGGAAAAAAGATTTAGGGGATAATTAACATATAGGGAATTGTGTTGCATGTTAGATAAAAATGTAAACACTTGTAAATAATGTAAATAATGTGTATAAGTTGTATTAACAATAAAGACCCCCTACTCTTTTCAGTAGATGCCATGTGATCTTTTCAATCTACCTGAACTACCACCAGCTCAAGCAGATAGGGCCTTGATTTAACATTTTGTCTGAAGGATGGACTGATGTACATAAATAAAAATAAAATATATGTAGATCAATATGTATGTATACCTTTAAGAAGCTTTCTAGGGGCTTGCACATCTGTATAAATACTGAGCAAATGTGAGCCTGAATTCCATTTTGTGGTAAGCTGTTGAGATGTAAGCATACATGTCTGTATAATCTGTTAATCAGTTTGTTTATATTTTGTACTGCTGCTACCCATCCTGATGTGTTTCTATGTAATAAAGCATATAACCAAACTATCCCAACTGTTTGTCTTCCGTTATAAAACAAGACGAGCAATGTGGTGTTAGAATGGTATCCAGATTCAGGACCGGGAGGCACTTAGTTAATGGTGGAGGAATATACAGGAGTGAATCAACCCTACTGCATTTATAACTCACAAAAAGAGATCAAAAATTAATTTCGGGTATCAAAGCTTACTTAAATGATTTCTTATTCGCAAAATATAAAATGAAGCACTCAGAATGCTCTAAATGAATTTGTAGTTAAACAAAATGTCCAAAACTGCAACATATTGATGAGAATATTTGAATAACTATGGAAAATGTTTGAAATAAAGTCCAAATTGCATAAAATGTATGGAATAATGAAAACAGCCACATTTATTTGCTATGTACTACTTTTTTGCATTAATTAAAGCCATTCAAGATATCCAAAGTGTATGTAATCCCTCTCATTTAGTTTCTTGGTGATACTCCCCCCCTAGGGTTTACCCTCACCTGTTCTAGTATGGCAAATTTAAATTCGACACATCCAGGACTTATACTTACTGAAATTTTAACAATGTTTGACTGATGTTCTCCAGTTTACGTGTAGCTTTTTCCATAATGGCATGACACTGATTGCATTTTCCACATTTTCGAGTACCGCCCTTCCTGTTTCCATTTACATTATTGTTCTTCATCTGAAATTGATTTTTAAGATTGAAACCTGTCTTATAGACAAATGTAGAACATTCCCCTAATATTTTATTTATATTTTCCTCAGATTTTAATGAGAGGGAAACGAAATGGCAAATATTACTAAATGCTACAGTGCATCCAGGAATAAATGATGCCATATCTATCAGAGCCATACTGGAATCTAAAATGTGAAGCAGACTGTTTTTATTGTTATAGAGATTTTAATTATTATGTAGGTTTTAGCATTATTGATTAAGTTATTGTATTTTTTTTATTCCACTGTATACATATTTTCAATATGATATGCATATTTATTAATTTAGCACTGAGCACTTTAAAAAGTGATGTGGTCCAGAGTTAATTACTTGATTAGGAGCAGGTGTTTCATCAGCTTATTATAGTATTTAAGAATAGTGAACTTCAAGTTAGTGTTCTGATGAAGTCTATTGAGTAGATGAAAGCGCTTAACTACTATAGTATTTTTATATATTTATTTGTCAATAAAGTCTTGAAACTTTACATCTTGTGGCAGATTTTTGGATCCGGACACCCCTTCTAGCAGATTCGTGTGGTATTGTGTTATTGGTTATCATTACAAGGGCCATATTTTCAGTGTGTTTGGGCATACTTTGTTGACATGGCTGAAGGATTTAAAAAAACAGGTCCAGTTGTCTTTGATAATAATATTGCAGAGAATTGGAGAGTGTTTGAGCAAGAGAACGATATTTTCATACAAACAGTATTTTCTGATAAAGATGCTGTACAAAGGCATTTATTCTGCTTAATTTAGCTGGTTCAGAAGCCATAGAAAGATAGCATTCATTTGCATATGCACCTGCTGTATTTGCAGGAGAGGGGGAAAACCATCATATAGTGATACCATCTGAGTCAAGGGAAGACCCAGTGTATTTAAAATGTAAATTTAGAGAAATGTGTAACCCCCAAATGAATATTACAATGGAAAGGCACTTATTTTACACAAGAGATCAAAAGTTTGGGGAAACTTTTGCAGTATATATATATATATATATATATATATATATATATATATATATATATATATATATATATATCTGACTTGAGAAACAAGGCCAAAATATGCAGATTTGATGATTTAAGGGATGAGTTGATAAAAGACAGACTTGTGTATGGTATTAAAGATGATGCTGTGAGAAAGATATTGCTTTGTGACAGTGATTTAACTTTGAATAGGGCCACTGAGATTTGTTAGATATATGAGCTTACAAAAAAGCACACAAATATGCTTACAAATGAGAAATGTGTTCTTCCAGTAACTTCTAAAGCCAGTGTTGATAGTATACAGCACATGGTTAAAAGAAACAGGCCCAAGCACATGGCAGCAACTGTGAGCCGTGTAACACTCATTGGGAAGCCCCATAACTTTTTAGCAAATTCCAGAGTATGCACAGTCTCAGTGAAGCACAAGGGTGAGTCAGCAAACAAGCATAATAGTGAGGTCACATGTTCACCTAACCTCATAGTCAACTGTTGTAATTGTTGGTGGAAATTATAAGTCTAAAAGAGAAAAGTGCTTAGCTTTGGGTCAGCAATGCCACAGATGCAAAAAATGGAATAATTTCCAAAGATTTTGTAAATCAAAAGGGGTTCATTATTTTATTTAAAGATAACATTCAAAGAGACAAGTTGATCAATTAGAAAGCTGTGTCCTACTTTCTATGTTGATAGTGTGTCAGTGCTTAATGAAACAGTCAATTCAGTAGATTTATGGGCAAAGAATGAAGTATTTTGCACTGTTCAGATAACTGGAAAACCCACAGAGCTCAAAGCTGATACATGTTCAAAGTGCAATGTTTTGTCATGCAATGTTATGTTAGCAGAAACATTTGCTAGAGTATGTGCTGGTGAGAAGCTTGGTTTGGCAAAGTGTGTGAAGCTTGTTACTTATGGTAATAAAGGAATTCAGACTGAAGATTCAGTAGTGTTTTCATGTTACTCTGCTGGGAACAGCTATGACTTGCAATTTTAAGTGGTCAAAAGGCAAGTACATTCATTAGTAGGCCTAAGAGGCAGTTTGAAAATGTGACTACTTTCATTTAACAAGGAAGTCCACCATATAAGCTTAAAAGACTATTGTTTTAATTTTGCCCAGTCTATTTTCTCTACCTATGCTGAACTTTTCAAAGACAAACCAGGCAGAGTCCCAGTTGTGTACTCCATGAAGTTAGACCCAGAGGTCACTCCAGTTGTCAGGCCAGCCCAGAAAGTTCCAATAGCTATGTAAAACAGAGTGAAAGCCAAGCTAGATAAAATGGTGCAACAAGGTGTGATTTGTCCAGTAAATGAACCAGCTGAATGGTATACTGCATGGTCGTAGCTCATAAGAAAATCTCAGATGATATCAGAATATGTATTGATCCACAAGATTTGAACAAAACATTAAAAAGACCTCATCATCCAATGTGTACAGTCAAAGAAGTCACCACTATTATGCCAAATGTGTCATAAATTCAAAGAGTTCATTTTGGCTTGCTTGACCGAAAATCCTCATTGCTAACCACTTTCAGTACTCCTTTTGGCAGGTACAGATTTTTGGGAATGCCATTTGGGATAAATTCTGCCAATGAAGTATGTAATGGAGCAGATTTTTTCTGGGTATCCATCTGCTATTATAAATCAACTACCAATCATTAGCGGACCGGAGTTCCGCTGTGGCGACCCCTAACCAGGAAAAGCCGAAAGACACAACAACAACAATCCATCTGCTATTATAGTAGATGATATTTTAGTAGGAAGTAATGGTGAAGCTGAGCTTGACAGAAACCTCAAGAAAGTTCCGGAAAGAGCACACAAAGTGAATCTTAAGCTGAATGCTCAGAAGTGCAAATTCAGGCTGCAAGAAGTTGCTTATGTTGGTCATTTATTTACCAGTTCAGGCTTACGACCAGATCCTTCAAAGCAAACTGCAATTCTTGAGATGCCAGCTCTTGGTCATGGTCAGAGCAACACCAAAGAGCATTTGATGCCCTGAAACAGAGACTTGTCAGTCCACCAACTCTCAGATACTATGATGTTCACAAACCAGATACTCGTTCTTGTGATGCTTCAAAATGTGATCTTGGTGCAGTCATTCTTCAAGAGGGTAGACCAGTAGTCTATGCATCAATAACTCTTACCCAAACACCCAAACTGAAATGCAGTATGCTCAGATAGAGAAAGAACTCTTGGGAATTGTATTTGCATGTTCAAAGTTCCATGATTATATTTATGGCCAACCTATCCAGATTGAAACAGATCACCAGCCTTTAGTCACTGTTTTCAGAAAGCCTATGCATACAACTCCTGTCAGATTGCAATGCATGATGTTGAATTTGCTAAAGTATAATTTCAGTCTTGTCTACACAAAAGGCAAACTTCTTTATCTTGCTGATACTTTATCCAGATTGCCCAATAATACCACTGAACAGCATGAAAATGAGAAACTTGATTTTGAAGTCATGGAAGTGACAATTTTTACTTCTACATGTCTTGATGAGCTTAGAAGTTATACAGCCTCAGATCCAATTCTTCAGAAGCTCAAACACTTTATCAATCAATGATGGCTGTCAAAACAATCTTGCTATCCTCATGACCTTCAAACTTATTTTCCTTACAAAGATGAGATTTTGTCTGACAATGGTATCATTATAAAAGGTCCAAAAGTGATTGTTCCAAAATCCTTGCAAAAAGAGTATATTACTAATTTTCATTGTGGCCACCCAGCATCTGATTCTACCAAAAGAAGGGTGAGAGGACTAGTATTTTGGCCTTCTATGCCAATAGACATTGACAGAGTACTTTCATCTTGTTCAATATGTAATATACTAAGCCACATCAACAGAAAGAACCACCTCGGCTAAACCAGATTCCTGAACTACCTTGGTCAACAGTAACTACAGACATTTTTGGAATTTAAAAGGTCAACATTACTTGGTGTTACTAGACTCTTATTCAAATCGGTTCAAGATTGACCTCCTTCCTAATCTCACATCCAATACTGTTATTACTAAGATGAAGTGTCATTTTGCAGTTCATGAGAGTCCACACAAAGTTATTTCTCACAATGGTACACAGTTTACAAGCCAGCAGTTCAAAATATTTGCCGAAGAGTGGGACTTTACTCATGTTTGAGTAGCCCTGAGTATCCGTAATCAAATGGTTTGGCAGAATGTGCAGTTCAAAGTGCAAAACAGTTACTGGAGAAGTCAAAAATTAGACAATAGTGATGTTTTCTTGAGTTTCCTGAATCTCAGAAATGTTCCTCATGATAAACATCTTGGTTCACCTGCACAGAGACTTCTGTCAAAACAAATCAGAACCACACTACCAGTCCATAGTAAATTATTGGTTCTATGTGTCAAGAACAACAGATCAGTAAAAGCCAATCTGTTGAAGATATGTTTATTCCAGAAGTCCTATTATGATAAGACCAGCAAACCACTCAATCCATTACGAGAAGGAGAGATAGTGAGGATGCAGACATCCAAAAGTTATGATCAGATTGGTGTCATGAAAAGTGTATGTCCACAGTCGAGATCGTACATTGTGGAATCATAAGGAGCAGAATTTAAGTGGAATTGGAAACATTTGATCCCGGTGTCCAAGCCTGTACTGCAGTATCATACCTGTGAGAAAGACTCTATATCTCAGAGTGAGTTATTCAGCGTTCCAGTTCCAGAGGACGTTCCAATAAATATCCCCATTCCTGAGAAGAATCCTGAAACTCCAGAATCCGTTTGTTCACCAATGACTGTCCCTGTTGATAAAACCAGTTCTGATTGCTTTATCACTAGATCAGGTTACATTTCTAGACCATGTTCCAGACATGTGGCAACTTGGACATAAGAACGTGAATGTAATATCTATTTCTTATTGTCTGTACAATTGCATGTCTCTTTTTTTCAAATGTTATTATATCATGCGCAGTTCATTGAAGAGGGATTATGTAGATCAGTATGTATGTATACCTTTAAGAAGCTTTCTAGGGGCTTGCACATTTGTATAAATACTGAGTAAGTGCATGCCTAACTGCCATTTTGTAGTAAGCTGTTGATATGTAAGCATGCATGTCTATGTAATCTGTCAGTTAATCAATTTGTTTATATTTTGTACTGCTGCTATCCATCCTGATGTGTTTCTATGTAATAAATTATATAAATGAACTACCCCGCCTGTTCATCTTCACTTGTAAAACAAGACAAGCAACAATATATACATCTTTAAATGAGATACATGAATTTGCTACACCATGACTTCTAGGTATCTTGTTCATGATGTATAACGCTGACTTGGGAAAAGCCATATTCCTGAATGAAAACCACTGTCATTATGGGAGAAAAAATATGTTTTCTAGTAAGCTGAATAGAAAATATGATTTTGTTTGATGTGTGTGTGTGTGTGTGTGTGTGTGTGTGTGTGTGTGTGTGTGTGTGTGTGTGTGTGTGTGTGTGTATACGTGTACGCATGTGTGCATTGCATTTGTCTTGTGAGTGTGTATGTGAGAGGGTGACTATTCCACTTCTCTAAAACCCATGCAATAAAGGGAAATTCCCTTTCCCCTTAAAATACAGAGACCTTAAAATTGATGTAGTAAGTATTAAGGGCTATAGGAGACACAAGTCCATGCAAAGAAATGGGGAGGAAGCAATTTCTTCTCCACAGGAAACACATGCACATAGGCACACACACATGCATGCATGCACACACATGCACATGCATACACACACACACACACACACACACACACACACACACACACACACACACACACACACACACACACACACACACACACACACACACACACACACACACACATACAGACACACACACACACACACACACACACACACACACACACACACACACACACACACACACACACACACACACACACACACACATATCTGTATGTTTTCCAGCCAGCATCATGAATACACCCTTTGATGCTCTAATTTATAGTGCAAGAGAGAGCAATTGGAAGTCATAAACCCATGTATGAAACATATAAGACTGATATTATTTAGAAATTATAATCTTTTCAATTTTTTCACAGGGTTATGGCAAGTAAGTTACTATGGTATGCCTCAAAGTTACAGTTCCTGGCCGAAGATTGATGAAAATAAGCAGGAGGTAATAAAGAAGCATATTTATTATTTAATTGTTAACCAGAAAGCATGCATCCCTTTTTTTTTGGGGGGGGGGGTGTGACAGGGCCAGAAACACAATGTCATCAAAGGGGTTCCTTAGACTTGCATAGTTTGCAAGTACGTCTGAGATAAGCATGCTTAAACCAATCCCTATAAGCAAGCATTTGATTTTCATAGCCTTAACTTTTTGTGCTAAACCATTTCTCTGTTACTGAATCTAGTTTTCTTACAAATGTTTTTCTGAAAGAATGATAACACAATACAATTCCTTGAGAATGTTTTCTGAAAAGGTTGTAAAACCATAATAATTCAAGTACATTTTATATTCTCATGTTGGCTTAAACAAAATGCATTTGCTTTCAGGTGAACAGCAGTAGTCTTTAAACACATCGCAATTACATTTGTTGCATAGTATGAAATCCTTGTAAAAATGGGGAGGATGGAAATGTCCAGAGCAGCCAACATTATGCTTTATCAATGTGACCCAAACTGCTGGGATAGGGCAGCACACTAGAGCGGAGGTTAATCCTGCTGCCTTGCAATGTTTGATTCTCTGGTTTAGTTTTTGGCAAGGGTTCTTTCTCTGTGGAGTCATTATATCCCCCTGTCTATTAGTTGATATCTGCAATGTGCTCTGGTTTCCTAAAGATGTGCTATTAGGAGAACTGGCAATCCTCTAAATTGCCACCATGTCTATGTGTGTGCATGTATCTCATCCATAATTACCTCTCTGCTTTATGCTCATTGAATGCTGAGACAGTCTGTCCTGCCGTCTTGATTTAATAATTAGATTGTGTATACTTAGGACTGGTGGCAACATACTGAAACTAAAGTAGAAAAATGAAGAGACAAATGGGTGCAGTAAAATGTGAAGGGTAAAAACACAGTCACCACAGTAAACAAAACCACTTTAATATCCACGAAAATAAATTTCCCATTACGTAATCGCTTTTGTTCTGATACTCCAAGACTTCATCAGACAATTTAAAAAGTGTTAAGTCAACCTATATAAGTACATTTAAAAATAACACGCTCAATTCACAACCAATCAAATCACTTGAAATTCCACACACCCCCACAGAAATACGATACCTTTAAATCAGACTAAATCTATTGTAATCAGCTATAAAGTTAAAAACAATGTTAATGATTATCACTCCCTTCATATTCCATAAATAATCCAATATTAAAATTTACAAGCTAAAATATAAACCTATTATTATAAAATACATTTAATTTTAATTATCTTAGCAATGACTTCAATTTTAAAACAGAAGCTGTGCTGGCTTGTATATCATACAAATGTTCCTATATTCTTTCCTGGAGCCTCCTTTTTGTCTTGCCAGTATAGAAGCTCTCTCACTGTTGGCATAAAGTCACATAAACTATTGTTTTATTGTTGCACTCTGTCCTGAAATACATCTTAACTGGTTTCCCTTTTATGTGGAAATCTATCTGTCATAAACATATATTTATAATATATTCACCCACTACATTTAAACATACCCACATTCCTTCATGGCTTAGTGACCTCACACTCAAATATATTCTTTAGAGTATGCCCCCTTCTATATATAATAGAAGGGGCCTCCCCCATCTTGTCTCTAATGAATCTATCATCCCATAAAATTGTCCAGTTCTTTTAAGAATGTCTGTTATGATATTGCTATCCAGGCTGAAGGCAGTAATGAGGGATATTAAATAACTTTTATTAATTTCCCTTTCATCTTTGTTAGTACCATTATGTACCCCAGCTGCTCTATTAAGCAACGGTATAAAATGTCTTGCATTCCTCGTATGGGTGACCTCCTGAAATATCTCCTGAATATGTGGTTCCAGGTAACCCCTATTAATAAGCATCTGCTTCATTGTCAAACATTCCTCCTCAAATTCATGATCCAGTATGATCATTTGGGCTGCCCAAACCAGCTGGCCCTTCACCATTGCCTTTCTTTTGGTGAAAAGGGTGTGAGCTGTTAAAATGAAGCAAATTATTAGAATAAGTTGATTTTCTATATATCTGGGATACATATACTATTAACATCTTTCTTTAATAAAATGTCCAAATATGGTAGGATAGTGCTGCTATAATGAAGAGTAAAAGACAAAAAAGTTGTTTTGCCATTGATATAGTCAATAAAGTTACCAATCTCCAATTCCTTACTTTTCCAGACAATAAATATGTAATCCAGAAAGCATAAATAAAGCCTGAAATGTGTGTTGAAAATGGAGTTATGAATATACCTATATTCCCATTTCAGCATAACAATATTAGCAAAAAAGGAACCTAACAGTGACCCCATAGTAACAACCTCCTTCTGCAAATAATATTTGCCATCAAACCAAAAGAAGCATTTTTAAGAATAAGTTCCATCAATTCTTCATATACGTTAATATTATCCTGACCCACACCTTTCCTACCCAGATATTTGATAAACTGAAAATTCCAACCCCATGTGGAATTACTGTATAAAGGTCCTTAACATTGAAGGTTATCATTATATTATGATTGTTAAAATCCAGATGGTCTATTGTATCCTGAAAATGCCAGAAATCCCTACAGAAAGTTTCCTTACCCTTCAATACATCTTTCAACTTAATATCAAGAAAACGTGCACTAACACTAGATATGGATCCCCTTCCAATGACAATTGGAAGCATAGGAGGATCCTGAACATTTTTATGAATCTTCAGAACCCTGCTCATTGTAGGGGTTTTAGGCACCATGGTGTTTAAAAATTTTAATTTATCCCAAGTGATAACGATTTTCAATAAACATATCATTAATTTGTGCATTGATTCTACTATATGCTATGTTCAATTCATTTAGACTTGCTGCTTTATATGCGTCATCTTGTAGTATGGATAAGAACCTCCATTTGTAATCTGCTGTGCCCATTATTACCAATCCACCCCCCCCTTGTCTGGAGTCATACTACGAATGTCCTGACTATTTTACTATTGTTGGTCAAATTGTTTCTTAGGTCCACCTCACAAATCTTTTCATATAATGCCAACAGTAGGTGAAGGGGTTGATTGAAAGTACTGGCCACTCTAAATGTATGAAGAACATTGGGCATGTCATTAAACATGAGAGAAGTTCAATTTGCTCAGATAAAGTTTTAGGTCAATAATGGTTTGTGTAAGTACAGCCCTCCTATCCAGAACAAATGAAAAACCTTTTGAAAATAACTCCACTATCTCAATATCCAGAGGAGTATCAGCATAACTGTAGATTTTAAACTCCACTGCCATGCCAACCAAGATGTTAATTTCATTCGCATTTTCATTAAGTAAACTGCTAAGCCTGGTACAAGATCCTGTTAATGGCTCCTCCCATTCTGGTTGTGT
>NC_056730.1:947341841-947351841 GCF_019279795.1 Protopterus annectens
AGTGTAGTTTTAATATATTGTGCAAGATGGTTTTAGTGATAGCTATTTTTATGAAAAAGGATTTATGCCATTAAATGTACTGATTGCAGAATTATGTAATCATCCACAACAGTATATATCTACCCTTCAGTTATCAGAAATGTTGCTTGAGTCATATTCATTTTCTCATAGGTTTATTGATTAGAATATCAAGCGTTCTGTCTACTGACCTTCTGGAAGCTTGATTGACATAACTACTTGTCTGCTTTTTGTCTAATTACCTATAAAAAAAGAATTTAGTTATTTCTTAAAAGGAGATGAATGGCTGCATTCTTCATCTGGGAGTTGTAGCATTTGCCATAGTCTAGGTAGATGTTCTATGACATGTAGCTGCTCTTTTTTCTATTGTTTATTTATAATTTTAGTAGCAAATTACCTGACTTGGTATTAGTCCAAATGGCTGTGTGTTCCAGGTACAAGTCTAACAATTCCTCGAGGACCACACAGTCACACTTCTCACGACCCTGCACTTTGAGGTTTCCCTTAATGTTTCCACTTGGTATTAATGCTGTATCATCATTTTCTTTGCGAAAAACCTTAGATTTTGTTTGTAGTGGCACAAGGCATTTTATTATGTGAATACTAAAAAGGTGTATTGTATTCTATAACTGAAGGAGTTACTGACATATGCAGAGAAGTATAACATTTTACTTGACAGTAACTCAGACAGTTATAGAATTATAAAATGGTATAATTTATTCCATAACTGACTGAGTTACTGTCATATAATTTTAGAATATTTCTTTGCATTATTGTAATATTACCTTTAGCATTTGAAACACAGTCCAAAACTCCTTCACCATTGTGAAGATATTTCAATCAAGTGCGAGGTCACTTGTAGCCATTTAGCGTTTTATATTGATGTGCAATGGTGTTCATTCCTGGGGGTTAGGGGGATAAAATGACAGATGTTATTTGTGCTGGTTTGAACAGATTGACCATTTTGGTAGGAATTTGGGGTTGTAATAGGGAGTGCATCTTCTGCATGAGAAAGGAAGGCACTGATTGTTAGTGCCTGTCCTGCTTGAGGAGTAAGATGGAAGGTCATGGCATACAAGCCTTCTTCTTGTTTTCCTGCCTTGTCAGTTTTTATGTCTGTGCAGATTTTAAAAGACTGGCTGAGGTCATAGATAAGCCCAAGGTATTTATACTGTGATACATTTGATACAGCTACTTCTATTTGCATGGAGCTTACAAGAACAGTAGCTGACTTTTAATTAACTTTTGGCTGTTGACAAGCAGCAAGGATGTTGTTGATGGTATTAAGCTTTAGGTAGATAGGTGTAAACCAGCTGCATAGTTGGCAGATGTTATTTTTGGATTATGTTAGTGATAGGCCTCATCCTGTGGAAGATTATGTCATCTCTTGATCCTGTAGAGAATTATGTCAAAGTCAAGGACTTATTACAGGTGGATGTATGTGCTTTACAAAGGTTAGAATCTTTAGAATTCTTCAAATGTTATCATGATATTTTAAAACACTATCTTACAGACATGAGTCAAAATGATTTTCATATTCTGGCAGGTGTTTTATACCATCTGCCTAAATTTCACAGTAGATAATTTATCTTCCATTAACTTACACTGAGACAAAATACAAATTTATCACATGAAAAATAGCTTATTCCTAGAGATGTTTCACATACGTATGAGAGGTGTAAGGAATAAATTTTGAAATGATAACTCCTATATACTGTTTCTTTTCTAAGCCCAAAAAAGAACCTAATTGAACTACTCCTAATAAAAATGTTAGAAACAGAAGAACTTACTCAAGTAAGGGAACATCTGAACGACCTGGAGAGGCACATGGAAGAAATTAAAAGTTTGGTCAAGTTACTTCCTGGTAATATCGAAACTATTGAAGAACATGTAAGTGTTCATATACTGCAGTTCATTTGTTCTAGTTATATTTTCTTTTGACACAGTTGTGTTCATGTTTCTAAAGCAAAATGGTTTATAGCAGGAAACATGAGAATATGGTCTACATGTTACCATATGACTTTACCAAATGTATATGTTATTTATAGTAGAAAGCACACTCCTAGCAACTGGCAAGTTAATAACTAAAAGCAACAAGCCTTGAATATTCACATGAAAAAATTAGAAGAGTACTGAATCAATCTAAGGCCCCACTCAACCACACAGCTCAGGATAAAGTGCAGAATTGTTATTCAGACCATAGAATAAGCAAGGGCCCAAGTCACATCATAAATATGTGGCACACAGCATTGTCTACCAGCAAAGTAGAGACTTCAGTGGTAGATTTATAAGGCAGATGTTTACCTGTCGGTTCAGAAACATTTGCACATAGGGGTGGTATGAGACACAGGGCCTTAAGGATGCTGCATCATAACACACCACTTTTGATTTCTTATGTGGTGCATGACAGAGGCACATCTCTTTTGTGTCTGATACCACAGTTCCTTAGGTGGGTTATTAAATGTAAGATATAACACTGAATGCCTTTACCTTATACTACCTGTATTGCCATACAATGGCTGCTGTAGCAGATTAGATTACATCAGCTTTGAGATATATTGGCTACAATACTTCAGGATGAAAAACCTAGAAAGCAGCTTCGAAAACAAAACTCATGCTATTATTACTTCTGCAAGGCTTCATAATGTCCCGTACTCTCTGTGCTGCCATATTCCCTTCTTTAACTGCACTGCTAGTGAGGTTTGTAAATACATATGGAAGACTTTGAAGCAAAAAATGCAGGACAGCATGAAATCACAGATGTCTGAATCAGAAAAACCTCTTGCCACAGCTTATGACTGCCTCCCAGTGACACTGTATAAATATATCTGCCACTCCCCCTACCTAATGTTGTACCTACAAAATATTTTAGGACGGGTTCCCATTATAATTTCGAACTACTGAAATCACGAATTTCAGTATTTCGAAATTATAATACTGAAGCCCTGAAATCCCAAAACACCAGAAGCGCTAAATTCAAAATCCCGAAGTACGGAGATTTTGAATAAGCGCTTCTGGTGTTGTGGTGTGTGAATGGTAGGGTGTTAGTTCAGGTATGTATGTATGTGTATGTGTGTTGGTTAGGGGCCTTAGTGTATGTTAGTGTGTGTTGTGACTGTGATGTGTGTGAGGGACTGTAAAATGTGTGGGTGTGAGTTACGTTTGTGTGTCTGATTGTGCAATCTTGGAGTTAGTATATATAAGTAGGGGTGTGTGGGGGATGCAGCCCCTGACATGGGGGGTGCAGAGAGGCTTGCCTCCCTGCTTATATGTAGTCTAGGTTTGTCTGTGTGGTTGTGGGGGGCAGTTGTGTGTATGTGTATGTGTGCGCTGCATGTGTACTGTAGGTTCGTTATTTTGAGTTTCGCGATTGTGGGTGTTGGGAATTTGCAGGTTTCGGCTATGTAATTTCAAAATACTGAAATTCTGGATTTCAGTATTTCGGGATTACATAGTGAACCCTTTAGCACACCTTAACACCAGTCTACTAAATTAGTATTGGAACAAAATTTTAGAAACCTTTGCCGACCTATATTTTGATCAATACTAATCCTACTACCTGCATATCTATTTGTATCTAGAACATCTGAAAATACTAATCAACTTGTTGCATATATTTGTACATTAAACGTCTATGAAAACTCTTTGTATAACTTGTTTACTCTTTAGTATAAATACATTTCTTACATAAATAGTATGCTATGTAACAATTTGTTGTACTATAAACTTGTTATTTCTATGATTTTCTCTGGATTTATTATCGATTTGTAAAGTAACTTTGTACCCAGGACATGCATGAAAAGAGTCAGCAGCCTAATTCACTTACCAGGTTTAATAAAATTAAAAAAAAAAAAATATATATATATATATATATATATATATATATATATATATATATCTGTGTGTGTATATTTATATATATATATATATATATATAGATAGCTATATATATAGATAGCTATGTATATATATATATATATATATATATATATATATATATATATATATATATATATACATACAGTATATATGGGTTCATTGATGTTTTAAAATGTCGAAATTCATATGGACAAGACCATATGATCAACTTTTTAAAACATCGAACCTGTAAAGTGCAGATCTCCATACAGCGCGGAACGGGTAAGTTTCCCTTTACCTCGCTCTAGTACGAACTTGGAGTTGGTATATTTAAATAGCAGGAGGTGTGGAGGGCTTGCCCCCCCCTGAAAAAACGTCTCAGAAATTTTTTTTTCTGTTGTTTTTGTGTTTGCTTTACAGGTTTGATCTTTTAAGAAGTCGATTATATGGTCTCAGCCATATGAATTTTGACAGTTTAAAATGTTGAGGTTGTAAATTGAAACCATATAGATATATATATATATATATATATATATATATATATGTTTTTTTTTAATGTATGTATATGTATGTATATGCACACACACACACACACAGATATATATATATATATATATATATATATATGTATATATGTATATATGTATGCATATCATATATCTATATCTATATCTATCTATCTATATATATATATATATATATATATATATATATATATATATATATATATATATATATATATGGGTTCACTTCAGTTCACTGAACTTTCAATTCACTGACTTTCATTTCACTGACACCATTTCACTGAAATTAATTTCACTGAAACTTCATTTCACTGAAAGTTCATTTCACTGACAACTATTATTAGCAATAAAATGGAATATTCCCCCTTCCCCACTGTAGTGCGACCCTGGAGTTAGAATATATAGTTGGGGGTGTGGGCAGAGCCCCCCACATCGGGGGGTGGGGGGTGCAGCCCCCCACTTCATTTCATATGATATTCTTACGTTTTGATATAATATTGCTTAGTAAAAGAAAAGTAAGTGGGGGGATGCGCCCCCCACACCCCCCTAACTATATATTCTAACTCCAGGGTCGCACTACAGTGGGGAAGGGGGTATATTCTATTTACTATGTAATAATACTTGTCACTGAAATGAACTTTCAGTGAAATGAAGTTTCAGTGAAATGAATTTCAGTGAAATGGTGTCAGTGAAATGAAAGTCAGTGAATTGAAAGTTCAGTGAACTGAAGTGAACCCATATATATATATATATATAGATATATATATATATATATATATATATATATATATATATATATATATATATATATATATATATATATATATATATATATATATATATATATATATATGTATATATATCTATCTATATATATATATATATATATATACATATATATATATATATATATATATATATACATATATATACAGACCCGAACAGTCGGTGTACGTATCCAGCCTCAGGTGCATGGAAAATACTGAATATTCAGTCCAAAACCACTTCCAGCACTCAAAAAAGAGGCACTACGAGAGATAACGCCATTTATTCCTGGCACAGTCTGCCCCACAGACTGGTTTCGCTTTACAAAAGTGTCATCAGATGTACACTGATGAAGCTTTTGTAAAGCGAAACCGGTCTGTGGGGCAGACTGTGCCAGGAATAAATGGCTTTATCTCTCGTAGCGCCTCTTTTTTGAGTGCTGGAAGTGGTTTTGGACTGTATATATATATATATATATATATATATATATATATATATATATATATATATAATGTATTCTTTGTTGACTGGGTTAGTCCCAGTGGAATAGTGGTCTCTTTTCAGGTGACATCCAAACTGCTATTTATACTACTAGGAGGAATTTGCCTAGGGCATTGGGGAACTTCTCCTACTGTTTTCGATAGCTGCTGGTGGATCTTTTACATCCACTTGAACTACCACCAACTCAGACAGATGGGGCCTTAGTTTAATGTCTCATCCAAAGGCTGAAAAATGAATAAAATAAAATGATTAGTAAGCATGGAGGATCAAAACTTTCTTTATAGAAACCACTTCTTTCCTGAGCTGTTAATCTCAGACTTGCCAAACAAAATCCTTTTAGTTCATATATCTCTGCCTCTCTCAGTAACCACTCACTAATAATCCTTCAGTATAACAGTAACTCCAGCAAACTAGCACCAAACCTCATTTCCTTCCAAGGACTAACTCAGGACATAATTGAAACATTAAGTCCCCCTCATCCTCAGAGACTCGTCTCCAACATAATTCTCCAAAGACACAAACACACACAATTGTTTGCTATCATCACCAGACTGAGGAGTGGTATAAAAAATAAATGGATGAAAGATTATCTACATGCTGTCATTCAACTTAGACATCAATCATGGACCATTTAGAAAATAATTTCCTCCAGAAACATATTTATTTCCTGAGGAACTCAACCAAACACTATCAGATATCACAAATCAACTTTCTAGAGAAATAAACAGGCATCTATATATAACTATCCAAAAAACAGAGAAAATAACACGGGCTTAAATCAAACCAAAGTGCCCCAGAACTTGTGGTGTTGTTGGTCAGCGTATTTTCTAAAGTGTTTCTTTCCACTGTTGGTTATTTATTCGGGTCTAGTTTTCATCCCAAAACAACTAAAGGCTTCTCTTTCTTCAAGTGAGTTTTTTGGTTAAGACATCTTTGTACTCTTAGGAAAGATTTTTTTGGAAGAAGCTTGTACGTTGGTTAAAATGTTTTGGTATAGGTACTATTCTAGAGATGTTTACAAAGCATACTGGCAATCATCTGAAGCATCACATTTTGGTTAGTTAATGGGAAAAGAAGTGTAAATGCAATTAGGGCTCTAATAAAGCCATCTTTACTAGGGGTGATTAAAAACATTTATTTTGTTTCACGGTTTAATATACTATCTAGTAAAATTGTCTGTAGTATTAAGAAAGATTGGAACATTTTAATTAATGATGGGATACTGAGTACATTGGAGCCCAGGGCCCTGTTAATTTTATTTACTACAGGCATAAAATATTGGTAACATTTTAAGTCACAGCTATTTTATGTCACTCAAGGCCTCTTTGTTTGTAAAGATACACTAGAGGGATACTATTCCCTGTAGTAGCTGTATTGTATATCCATTCATTTGTAATGGTTTTGGTCATATTAACCATGTTAAGTTAGATATTAGGAGGATTTTACTTGTATTATTGGTTAAGTAATTTATGCTGTTAGGTGTCCATGTAATTTATTGTATATAGATGAAGCTAAAAGAAGTTCCTCTGTTTGGATGAAAGAACATCTTAAAAATATTAGAAATAGGGATGTTACAAGTACCTTGGTAATTCATTTTATTAGTGAGCACAGTGGTGACAGTATTGGGTTTCCTGCCTGCATTTTGGAATGTCATTTGGAATGTTAGATGTGGGGGTACTTTAAATAACTATTTGCATTATAAGGAAAGTATTTTTTTTTTAAATGTTATACATTGGTGCCATTTGATCTTAGCGAATGTAACAGGAATACTTTTTTGAATGGCTGGTAGTTCTTTTTTTTTTATTTCATTATTTTCTTATTTTTGTATTTAAATGTTCATTTGTTTTTGTGTTTTATTTGTCCTGTCTGGAAGGCTCTTTGCTGAGATACTAGGAGAAATAAATATTTTGGTTTGGTGTTAGCCCATGTAGTTTTCTTTATTTTGCTCTGTTTGGTCATTTTTATAACTATCCGAAATATCTGTAAATAAGTCAGTGCTCTAATTGTCAGAACCTGTAACCACCCTTCCCCTCTTAGGTACTCTTAGGATCTAAAAATATAGAGCAGTAACAGAAAAGTATTGTGAATTCACTAAATAACTAATAAACCCATTGCGTTTCTCTTCAAAGGTCAATGCCTCCAGAAAGAAAGAAAGAAAGAAAAAAATTCCACACCCTTCCTTCTCTTCTACTCCAAGAGAATCCAACAGCGCAGGATAACTAAGTTATTGATAAAATTCTGTTTAGCACCCTCAGTGGCTAGTGCTAAACCTATGATTTATAGAGATCTGCAAAGACCACATTATATGGCCTATTTTCCCCATATTTAATATGTCAATTACACAAAATATCTCTCATGGAATTTGAAATAAAATGCCATCTCACACAGTCTCTGACCGACAGCATCTCACCCAGTTCTTCATGCTCCGTTGTAGGCTCCCAATATTAAGACGAAATGGAAAAATCATCTAAACACAAAATAGTGCCGAATGTTGTTGCATGTTCCAGATACAAGCATGTTTCTTATAGACCTAACCAAAGTCTTCAGTTCATTAGACATAGCCTTCTTATATCTTCTCTGTCTTCGGTATGCTTCAGCTGTGACGTAACTCATTCCTTCTAACATAGGAACCACGATCTTTCACCCAACCCCTTTGCTCCAAGGAGTTCCACTGGGTAACATCCTTGTCTTCTTCATACTCTTCTATTTTGTTATTGATAGGCTTCCCTCACATCAGTATGAATTAAATACTATCCACTGATGACATGACTATGTACCGCTCTTCATCCTGCTATAACATAAAAAGGCAAAGCTATCCTCCAGCCTTCTCAATAACAGCATACTCTTATAGGTTCATTGGTAAGTACTAGGCTAACAAGCCTTGCAGGCATTTTAAGCCTTACCAGTTTCCCCAAAGGTGAGAATCAAGCCCTGTGCCTTGTGTCTGTGAGGTAAACATCTTAATCATTATGCCAGCCCCTCAAATAAAAACAATGACCTCCGGCACAAAATAAAATCTAATAAAACCTTTCATGTGCATCTCCACCTCAAGCCACAACTAACATTAAGTATTTTGGCATATTTTGACCAATATCTCACCTTTGAAGACCATATAGAAAAAACAAGACTAAAATCAATAAGATAGTATGGGCATATTCAGCCATCTGCTTCACTCCCATAAAGAGAAGAATCCTCTAATTGCTGCTGCCTCCAGAATCTGCAGGTTAATTGTTTTCCCCCACACATGGTATACCACTGTGCTAAGGTGTCCTCATAACAAACTATACACTTGTGACTGTCCTTTTTCTGTCACAGGAGTTTTGAACACCCTTTCTCAGGAATATAACGCTGTAAAAACTTCCATTGTAAGCTTGCACTCTACTAGGCTGATAGGTATCAATGCTGTTGCTTCAGATCCACAGCAGTTATTTGAGTGTTTCACCACTTTCCTGCCCTCCTCTTTAGAATGTTCCTGCAATCATCTCCATCCTACCCAAACTAAGGGTTATCTCTCTCTCTCTCTCTCTCTCTCTCTCTCTCTCTGAAGACACACCTCTACTTTCCTTGTTAGCTGCATAAATAAACTATGTGCATGACTCAAGTGATCTCAGCAAATATCTCTGTGGACCATATTCATTAAGCTGTAAATACTACATACAGATGATTTTATCATTTTCTGTTAGCTATATCTATGTAAATAATGTATAATATTAGCACATCATGTTGTTTTACTCTAATAATGTAATATAGGCCTACTCAAGCATTAAGCACACATTTTTAGTGATATACACTATGTTTTTACTGCTTCAGTGTGTAATTTTCTAATGTTATATTTTGTGAAAATTAATGGAGCACTGAGCTATGTTGGAAATGATATTGCCCCAGTTAAAAAGGCATAAATAAACAAGGACAAATAAAAAGTGATACTTAGGATATTGTAACATAAGAAACATAAAGGACATTTCAGCTAAAAGTCCAGTAGTGAAGCATTTCTTGAATATCATGTACAAAAACTAGTTATTTTAAATGTAGCTTTTATATATAAGGTGAAATTGAAGTGAACAAGAATGGATGTGTCATGTTTACTGTGCAAGAAAGCAGTATGAATATATTTAAAGTATGTGATTTTAAAGTATTAGGGATTAAGCAGCAAATCTGTCAGAAAATACTTAATGAATGAAAATTAAGCACAGATTTTATACTCTTTCCATGATGGAATGTATTTTTATGTACCTGATTTTACTAGATGTTGTAAACATGAAGATATATTTGCTGTTGTTATCCTTTAAAAGGCACGTATTGATATGTTAGTGGTTGATATGATGTACTTCATT